>NC_051441.1:14946351-15063303 GCF_001649575.2 Kryptolebias marmoratus | reverse complement strand
CCTCCGTCCAACCAACACAAACTAAAATTAACCGCGCGTCTCCAAACTCCGCCCGCAGCGGCGCGGCTCGGCTCGGATTGGGTTTGTGGCTGACAGCGTCCTTCAGGGGCTAATCATGAGGCTCCGACCGCTGCAGGGGCCGCCCACCGCAGCAAACACTCATGTATATACACATATAAATAGATACAAGGGCCCTCAAAACGAGAAATAAAACATTTAAAGTAACAGTTCAGCCTTTTTGACGTGAGGTTCTGTGGAAAGTTATGAACAATTATTATCTTAGCTGGTGTAGATAGCTCTTGAAACGACCTCAGTTTTAGGCAATAAAAATTTAGGTTTGATTAAACTGAGGAGCTGACATCTAGTTTGGATGCAACCAAAACCAAAGTGAATTTCTATTATCTTAAAACATCTCCTCTCTCTAAGAACACGTCAGGCATCACTGTTACGCAATTTCCGCATCCCATTCTCGCCATATGACATATGGCTGTTTCAACAACAGTGCCATACCGTAGCTGCGCATGACAACTGAGGAATCCGAACCACTTAAATACGGAGCATTTCCTCAGTCCAGCAGTCATTTTGGCATCAGACAACAAGTGTTGTCCCCCACAAAGAGTCATTTCTTAAAGTTGTCTCTAATCAGTCACAATTTAGTTTCACAGGTCACCCACTGTTCTGAAAGTTGTCTCACGTTTCTCGCACTTTTGGACTCATGGAAACTAAACTGAAGTTTGTTCCAGACGCCAATGAAGACTCTGACCTCACAGTTTTCTTTAACAAATCCTTAAAATGATATTTTTTGCAAATGTTGTTTTATAAACCTTTACTCCACGGTCAGTTTTGCATTTCATGGTTACTCTGGCAGAAATATTATGATGTTCCTGCTGGAAGTGCTACAGCTACCTGCTGCTGTTGTGTTTGTAAAGATTTATAAAACAGTGCTTACATGAACGGCTATAAAACCTTTAGAAATTGGAGTGATTTAACGACTATCTGCTCATCATTCCTGCCAAAGCTGACGTTGTTCAAAGAGCTATCCACAACAGGTAAGATATTACATGTTCATAACCTTTCCACAGAACACTACTTCAAAATGGCTGATTCCTTTTAAAGCTCAAGGGAAGATGTGTGTCTTTGCAAACATGCAATCAGAAGGATCAACAGTCCAGTTAGTGAAAAAGAAAAAAAAGGTTTAGCTGATTGTGTTTGTCCTAAATGAATGCTTCTTTATGGCTCTGCGGTTCTGCAGAGCTGTCCCTGGTGCTGAATGTGTTGCTGTCCTTGGTCCCTGATTTCAGACCACTTCTGGATTCTCCTCTTCTCTCCCTCCCTTCCTTCCTCTCTCTCTTCCCCCCCTCTCATCTGGCAGCACAGCGCCAGCAGCCCCTGCACCGCACTGATTAGTTCGAAGAGAGGGGGAGTGAAAGATTGGCAAGCGATGCATGGAGAATCGCGCCCGGGAGAGAAGTAGAGACGCCACTTAAAGAGCCACAGACCGTTTTTAATGATTCCGCTCCAGCAGGGCCTGCAACACAAGGTGCTCCGCGTTTCACACTCCACTTTACACACTGTATGACATGTGGGTGTGACCGTGCTGTGTGTTTAGAAACCAGAGATTGAACAGATCTGCTTTAAACATCAGCGTATTGGCTCGTCAAGCGGCAACAAAAACAAAGATGACATTAGCCCAGTGTCAACTCGCTTGATCGGATGTATTTTTATTGTCACCCACCACCAAAGGCGAACCATGTTTACGCTCTTTAGTCTGTACTGTTAGCAAAATGTCTCATAAATCCCAGAACAGATTTGAATGAAACTTTCAGATGGCGTACACTGGGTTAAAATCTACAACTAATTTGTTTTTGGAGTCAACCTGATTCAAGATGGCTGCCACAGCTGATCAATCTTAGGAAACACAAAAATGGCTATAACTCAGTCAGTTTCACAGATTTGATGCGGTAGTAGCTGAGAGCCATTCCCAACACATGCTCTGAGCATTAACTGACTGCATGAGATCTGTTTTTAAAACTTTGCAAATAACTGTTGGAGTCAACGATGTCCGTCTGTTAGTAAAATATCTCACAAACCAGTGGATGGATTACAACAAAATTTACATGAAAGTTTTCATAGGATTTACATCTACACCTGATTAATTTCAAGGTCAGCTCAGTTCAAGATGGCCGCCACAGCCACCAAACCTTAGGAAACACAAAAATAGCTATAACTCAGCCAGGTTTACAGATAACGAGCTAAAATTAGTTGTGGTAGTGGCTGCGTATTGTCACCAACACATACTGTCAGTGCTACATATTGTGTAACACTTTTGCTTAAGATCTTTCTGATAACCCTATTTGTCTGTTAGCAAAATATCTCATGAGCCACTGGACCAATTTTATTGAAACTCTCAGAACATAATTAGTGGATATACACATACAAGTGATTATGTTTTGGAGTCGCACCACGTCAAGATGGCCGCCACAAGTGACTGACATCAGGCAGTACAAATAATACTCCAAGTCTCTCAGTTTTACAGATACTGAGCTAAAATTCAGCGAGGTCATAGGTGAGAGTCACCATAAGATGATCTTTGTTTTAAACACAGGCTTAAAAGGTGGCAGGCGGTATGCGTTTTTGCAAGGAATGCAAGGCCTTTAATTCATTTACTTTTTCACGGGTTGGATTTCTTCTGTTTTTTTTCTTTTATTATTAATGAGTACATAGATGCAAGTAGCTGCATCATGCAAATTTGAACCAAGATATTCTTACACTCCGACAGCAACATAAACGCCTGTCCTACAGTGCACAGGTGAGTGGACAATGTTTCCTAGCTGAGTGATCAAACCCCTCTCGGCCACAGGGGCTATCAGGTTTATTTCAGCCTTGCTGACTGATTTACAGACTGAAACTGGCCTAAAGATGGAGTTATCTGACTGGCAGGTGCTGCTGAGCTGGTGGTACCGGTTAGGGCTGTATTGACTGTAAAAACAAACAAACAAGCAATCTGAAACAAAACAAGATTAAAATGCATATCAAAAGAGAGAACAGTGACAGGTCTTCACAACCTTTTCACTTGCTTTTCCTTAGTCTGCCTGCTTATGTGTGCATCTCTGTGTGTGTGTGTCCAAGAAGGCCCTCACTTCCTATATTTTATCTCTCAAGAAGACTCATTAACATAGAAATGACTTCGGGAAGAGAAGTAGAGGGTTACACCTTTGGTAAGAAACAGGGGGAACGAGGTGAGCTAAAGAAGGTGGGGGAGGATAAAGGAATGACAGCACAAGAGGAAAGAAGAGAGGCACTGGGAAAAAAAAGGAAGAAATATATTAGATTTATGAAGGAAGGAGAGGAAAAAGTGTGGTGAGATAAGAAGGACGAGACACTGAGGGAGGCAGAAAGTTCTTGCAGGACGGAATAAAAAAAAGGCAAAAAGAAAAGGATGAAACATGAAGAGACTGCACTGAGACACAGCAGGCTAATGATGGGACATTACTGAACATTGTCGGATAACATTTAGAGAAAATAGACATGCTTTAAAAATTACATTCAGTGAATATTTCTGTTTTTCCAGAAACTACATTTTTGAATGCTGTGCAGTTTATGAAAAGAGTTTAGGTCAAGTTTAGGAGACAAAAGCACTCAGGGTTTTGGAAAACTGTGCACCTTTCATCCAGAAAAATGCAGAAAATGAGAAGGTTCCAGTTCTCTTCAAGCTCAGGTCCTCTACAAGAAGTCTGGGAACGTGAGGGTTCTGTGCAGAACCTAGTGGTTCCTCAGACTGCACTCTTCCAGACAGAGATTTCTGAGGTTGTTCCTGGGATCTGTTGTCCTGCTGGGAGGCGAGTTTCCACTCTTTTCTTCCAGGTTTGCCCTGTATTCAGCTCCATCCATCTTCCCATCAACTCTGACCAGCTTCAGTGTCCCTCCTGAAGAAAAGCATCCCCACAGCATGATGCTGTCACCACCATGTTTCAATATAGAAACAGTGCATTCAGGATGATTAGCAGTTCTCCGCTACATACAGTGTTTTGCATGTGGACCAAAAAGTTCAGGTCTCCTGTATGGCTAGTAGCAGACTGCAACCAGAACTTTGTATGGCTTTCTGTCATCAACAGCTTTCTTCTCACCACTCTTCCATAAAGGCCAGATTTGTGGAGCATGACTAATAGTTGTCCTGTGGACAGATTCTCCCACAGTCCCAGGATCGGCTCAGATACTGCACAGGACCCTCAAGCCCCCCGGCCTCTGATGGAGAACCCAAGCTTGAAATGAAAATACAACCATCCTATTGAAAAATGGCACAATTTAAAATCAACTCTGCATTTTCAAATTTATGCAAAATAGGAAGTTTCGTTCAATTTAGGTGAGCAATACAGGAAAAAGGGAGGAAAGGAATGTCATGTAGCAAACTCTTCATATTGGCATATTTTAATTGCCGCTTGTTACAAAACCCAGCCATCAATAATGATCCATATTATCGTGACATGTGCATAATGTTGTTTAATGGCTTTATAAAAGGGTGAACAATTTTATTTATTTATTTGTGTCAAGTTACGTATGCCACTGCTTCTGCAACAAGTCCAAAACCTCACTCTGATGCCATGAAGTGATGAAGATGATAATGTGTTCACTCAGTTATCGGCTCCTTTCTGGTTGTTCTCAGTGCTCACTTATGGATCCAGTAACAAGCAGCCTGCTGACAGGAACTTTTCAGCAAGATACAGGGTACCATACCCGTTTGGCTTAGGGCCCTGGTGTTGCTAAGCAGCAAAGAACCCCTGTGGAGAACGGCATCATGGGACATGAAGTTTATAATGATCGAAGTGTCCTTTGTTTGCCCTTTCTCTTTCTTTCAGTTTTCACTCTTTTCTTCTCTCAGTTATTTGCACAACAGCAGAAGGATGAGGAAGAGAGAGAGAGATGAAGTGGTGTCTGAGGAGGAGAAGGAGGAGGAGGACTGCAGGGTTTTTGCTCAGTGAACTGAAACCCTCTCACGCCTCTGGCCAGTCTTCAGAGACGGGGATATGGAGGAGGAAGAAGGGAGGACAGAAGAGTAAGAAGTTAGAGGAAACTGACAACTACACAGAAATTAGAGAGCAGAAGATGAACCATTTGGGAAATGAAGAAAGAGCAATTTGACTTGCAGATTGATTTAGAAACTTGTACTTTTTAAAACACGCACGCAAAAAAAGAAGGTTTTTGACTTGTCTTTTGTGAATCAGTGTGCGTGCATGTGTGTTTGGATGTGTTTGCATCTGTGTCAATATATTGGTTTGTGTGTATGTGTGTTAGCAGATGGAGATGACTCCAGGGCAGAGGGAGGACATATGGTGATGTGGCATGATTTTGGCATGACGCTCACATGTCAGATCTGTGATTTATGAAACGTTTGCACACAGAGCCCAAGGAAGGGGTAAACAAATATGTGTGTTTTGCTCTCTGTGTGTCAGATTTGTGGTACAGCAGATATTGTCAAATTGGCATGGTTTCATTTGACAAAAAGAAAAAAAAAAGTGCAAATGGCAATTTTATTTCTCTATTTCATCACTTGTAAACTCAATAAGGTTTACACAAAATAAATGAAAAAGATGAAAAGGCCGAATGTTCCTTGAAGGAATGCATATCGCCCGCAGCTTTTATGCCAGAGTCAAACCTTGAAAATACTGTAATGCACAATGGCATACAAGATTGTGAAATGTCACACAGAGAGTGAATGACTCTCAGCTGCTACCACATCAAATTTTAGCACATTATCTGTAAAATTCAGAATCAGAATCAGAATACTTTAATGATCCCCGGGGGGAAATTGCAAAATTGACTAAATCATAGCCATTTCTGCGTAGACTAATGTTGATTATTTGTGGCAGCTACCTTTAATTGGATTAATTCCAAAAGTTAATCAGTTCTAGATTTACATTCAGTGTTTACTTTCTGAAAGTTTTATTAAAATCCACTCAGTGGTTCATGAGATAGTTTGCAAACAGAAGAACGGGGTTGACGTCATCGGTTAATGCTCAAGTTTTAAGCAAGGAAGTTGTGCAACGAGCAGCACATACCTTGGCTGGTTTCTTTTGATTTTCTCAAGATGGCAGACAAAGAAAGCGGTGTGTGTGAGCTGCGCCTTAAAATACATCCACAGATGTGCCTCCAATTTACTGTCAACTAACCTATCAAAAGCTTCCAGAGCCATAACATCATCATCTGGGCTTAAGTGTTAAACTAGAAAAAAGTATTTAAAGAAAAGCTCTTTCATTTTTCTGACATTAAGAAACGGAAACAATTTTGGGAATCGTAACTCACCCAAAACAGTCTCTGTTTGACTTGTATTTCAAGTCAAACAGAGAGGGGAAAAAAATGCAGTGAATGTAAACATCTGGTTTCAACTGTATCTACAGCAGGTAAGATATTGTTCATAACCTTTTCCACAGAACCACAGACTATCTGTTTATCTTTTCTGGAGTATGTCCCATTTAAAAAGAAGAGAAACGTTTATAACCAGTATGAAGGACCAAATTTTTAACCCTTTTCTGCATCAAATCCCTTAAATTTTAATTATTTGTTGATAATGTACAGTGCACGATTGGTTACTCTGTGTTAATACAGACACTCATTCAACATTATTCATCTGAAAAGAACATTCATGAAATTAAAAACAAAAAAACAAAGAGACAGCTCGTGGTTTTGCAACGTGATTTATTATTTTACATTCCTCCCCAAAAAACATCACATTACAAGAGTTCCTATCAGTTAACATTTCCACAAAACACATTTTCCCATACTGTTTTGGATTTTCCCTGAAAATGATCCTTAGGTAGGTGCCAGATTTGATTTTGCGTGTCATCCCGTCTAAAATCAAAGCAGAGCTAAATTCAAGTGGAAGCTGTGAAATAGCACGTAAAGTTTATCATCAAGTAGCCCAGACAAGGCTTACGAATGGAGAGGGGGAAAAATATAAGAAAATTAAAAATCAGGTCTATACCAGAGAAGAGAACAGAAGAGAAGACGTCAGTGAAAACAGTAATCAAGAAAAAAAAACTTTAGAGAGGAGTAAAGGTCAAAAAGAACAAACATGAGGTAAGACAACAAGGAAGTTGAGGAGAAGGAAGGAGAAGACAGAAAGGTCAGGAGAAAAAAAAAATGAAATGAAGATTGAAAGGCATAATCAAAGAAAAGGTCAGTTTGGAGAGGGACGGAGGACATCGAGGACAAAAACTAAACAGAACTTGAATGGTTTAGAAATAAACACATTTCTATACCCTTAAACACATCAGTTTATCTGCATATAAACGACTACAGAAATGGAAGACTCTTACCCCTATGCAGTCGAAAGCAATTCATATGTACAAATTAATAATATCTGTAAATATGGAGCAGAACAATCACAGATTAGGCAACATAAATTATATCTATTCATAACTAATTAAGTAATTATTGCACACCAGTTCAACACTTATCAGAGAATAAATCTGTATTAAATGGAACAAGATATGAGAGAGATTATCACATGCATGCATAGTATAACTCCCTACGGTCCTGAAGGGTCCATGAGTTTGTTTCTGCAGATCTGCATCAGTTTTTATGTCCTGTCTGAAGTTGGTTCCGTTCAGTCTGGTGGCACGGAGACCGTTTCCTTTCTCAAAAAGGTTCAACTTTATGCTAGAAATGAAGACAGAACTACAGTGCTTAACATGTCTGAGTCACACTGAAACTCATATTCACAGAGACACAGGCAGCTGTGGAGGAGCCGTGACTGATTCAGGGTCTGCGGTTGTCGGCGGCTGAACTGTGATATCAGGAGATGTTTACACCCTTTACCGGCAAGATATACAGCTGTATACTTGAAAAAGGCCAAATCTGACTGTCTAAAATATCATTACTTTACAATATACAACATTTAAGTGAAAACAAAACAAAACTGAAGAGTAAAATTTCCCTAAAACAAAACTACTTAAAGGGGATGTGTGTTTGTACAGATTTGTACAACACAGGCAAATGGTTTTAACATACTCCACATGAGGTACTAATTGTGCTTAATTTAAGGAGAAAAACATCAAGGCCTGTGTAACAGACCTGCAGTAAAAGTGTCACTGTTTTCATTGTTTCACCTACAGTAACAATTCAAACCCTCGTCATGGACTGGACAATATGACTCTTTGTGTGAGAAAACCCCCAGCTTCTCTTTTAAATGTCATTCATCGTTTTTATGTATTGTTTGTCATGAATCAGGTTTAATAAAATGCAATTTTTAAAAAAGGTCCTGTTTGTGAACCATCATTTTTTAAAAGTAGGTAATAAAACATTACGCTCATTAAATTAAATAAAATCTTTACTTTGAGTCGGTGTACTGCAGAGCCAACAGCTCAGGCACTGGACATCCGGCAATTATTGCCATTATGTATATTTTATTTTTAACAAACTCACTGGCAGGCGGGCTGAGTTGTATAGGCCTGTCATAGATCATCTATATAACAGGATCACCTCTCGGATGGAAATATCAGGGCACCAGTTGAACAGCCCCGGTGTACTGTATTGCACTGAATGTCAACGCATTGAATCAAACCTCAAATTGAAATAAAATATATTGTGTTGAAGGGGACATTCACATCCTGCTTCATTGATTTTTTGCTTCTCATGTGTGTTTAATGTATCATGTTGTTGGCAGTGTATCGAGATGTGTGTCATGCTGGCTACAGACCAGAGATGCACAACCCTCATATATTCTTGAAATACAGTACATGTAAACATAGTCAATTTGGCAATATATGCACCTAAATTTATGAGCAAAAGTAAAACTGAAAATATGCAAACTCTTCAATGAATCAAAAACTGAAGACTAGCAGCACTGCCGCTGTTATTGCTGTTTGTGAAATTACTCACTTGGGACATCTCATCATTGCACGTGTGCGTTTTTTTTGGCGTGCAAGCCTCTCAGCCGACTGCTGCATTGCCTCCTCTGTGACACCACACTACACTACACTGAGCTCGCACTGAGGCCTCGGGAGAAAGTGAATTAAAGCCAACAAAACAGTGAAATAATAAATTAAAAACACAGTCTGCTATCATGGCCGGTGTGAGACGTCCAGTGTAACTGAGTCATCGATTTCACGGTGCAACCAGCACACAGGTTTGTGCTTTAAACAGAGCGATGGTCAAGACACAAACGTGTAATTGATAAGATTCTACAGGATACGGCTGCAGAAAATACGACTGACTCTACCCAATAAAGACATGGATGCGTCTTATTGTTATAAAGTTAAACTTCTATACATTTATACAAAGACATTAAAATATATAAAACTTTACAAAGCTACCATAACACCATGGCACACTTGTTGTAAAAACATTTTCTAATCTCATATATTGTGCTTTGAAGTCCTGAATGGCAGAACAATCACAGCCTGCTGACAGAGGCTGGATTTTTTTATCCAGTCAGAGTAATGTACATAAAATGAAACAAGAGACAATTTCACAATAGTTGAATTCAAAATACTAAATAATGCTGATGAGACCAGTTGCAGAGTTTGAGTAGATCAATGCCACAAATATAGGAGCAAACTAAATGAGATTTTTTTTTTTACTGTCATCATGTGAAACAGGTATTTGACAGGTTGACAGTTGATTAATCAGCAGAGTCAGCCACTTTTGGTTTCATCAAGTAGTCACCGCCGTCTCCTGTTAGGACAAACTAGCTGTTGCTCTACACAAACAGTAAGCTCAAAGTAAAATCTCACTGGGCTGTGACTGCTGTTGACAAGCCACGAACAGAAATCACAAGGGAGTTTCCAAAATGTTCAACGAGGTCCTCAATGTCCTCATGGTTTGTGAGTTTTGTGTCCCTTTTGAACAATTTTGAACAATTTGCAAGACAAATTTTACCCTCAAATTAGTCACAGAGCTGTTGCAGGAGTGTGGAATCTGTCTCAAACCCTTCTCAATTTAATTCCCATAATTCTGGAGTGCTAGAGCGGTAATTTTTTTGTGAATTGTGAGATTCACAATCCTTATGTGGCCGTGGAGTGTCAGTCTTGAGCGTATGCAAAATCCTAGTGAAATTTGGGCCAAATTATACCAAGAGTTTGGGCAAATGTGTCCTAAGTACCAATTCAGTGCAATTTGAAATGAACGTTCTCCAACTAGCTCCAAGCAGCTGCAGCCCAGTGAGATAAAATCCTAAATCACCTTGAACATTTCTCATTAAATAGTTCAAAATGTTGTGCTTTGTGTATTTTGTTTGCTGTTGTAAATTCTTGGGATAATTGTAACGGACCAAAATGTTCTCTAAAAGGAAAGCAAATATTCACCAAACAGACAGATAATAATTGCAATTTTTGTGCTTTTTGTCCCCTCCCTACCTGTCCTTTTTTACATTCCAGTCCAATTTTGTGTTAATTAGCGGGAGCCACGTATTCAGGGTTGGTGTAAGAGAAGCCGAGGAACTCGTCTTGATCCAGGTTCATGATGACGAGCTTGTCTGTCGGCGTCAAGTCCACCGGCATCTTGGTGAACTCCTTGTCAAAGTTGCAGGTGTCTCGACGGGTTTTCTGCAAGTGGCGTTTGGAGATTATGAATGTGGGAGGGACGGGGAGATAAAAATGGAATGAATTGTGGGGGGAGAAGAGAGAGAGCAGCTCTGTTAAATACCTTTCTGTGATTTATCAACCTAAACCGCCAGTCTTTTTCATTTAGCATTCAAATGCATGATTGGACAATGGAGTGTGCGGTCGGGAGGATAGCACAGACACAGCATACGGGATGAGTTTGACTTTTGTTTGAAAAGTTTCTTGTGGCATTCATCTTTATTCCTCACCTGAAAATAAAACATTTTCAGTTTGGTTTCACCAGCAAATGTCATGTTTATCTTTATACTGGAACAAAAGCATATTTTTACAAATTAAATACGAGTGTGGTCTATTGTAGCAGCCAAAAAAAAAAAAAACACTCACAGAGACCACTCTACTACCAGACAAAGAATGGCATTTCTAAAGAAGCCTGAATAACATTTAGACCATGTCTTACATGTAATGCATATAATGTGTTTTACTAGAGCTCTAGTACTAAAATGGGACAATAATGTCTTTTTTCTGTACTCCACTTCTTGTTGGTATTTGCACAGAAAATAAGGACAGCCTATTGCTTGTTCATTTTTAACCCATTCTTACTCAGGCAGGGTGAATAATCAGGCTTTACAAATCAACACAGAGAGATTCCTTCAGAGTCAATCTGGTCTTTTCAACACATTATAAAAACACAGGCTAAATCCCAGTTCACGTCTTCCCCTCTACCCTTTCAGACAGCATCTATTGAGCTGTGACTGTTGCAGACTTGTTGGTGATACAAAATTGCAAGAAAATAGGCAAATTTTTAATTGCAGTCTCGATGAATTTCTGAAAGTCTTGACCCATTTTTCTGTGCAGTGTGCGGAACTGGATTCTAGGCACATTTGTTGCTTCACCCACATTGTACCCACCACCTTGGCATCCGCTCTAAATTTTTATGTATGCGTTCAAAATTCAAGCAACAGCATTGTGCACCTCCGCTAACCATGAGGAAATTGTGAACCTCTGCAACACTTGGAGACCTTTTTGGGGGCTCCCCCTCGAATGCCGTTCATCAACTTGTTGCTAACGGTCGCAGCCAAGAGAGATACCGGTTTTACCACAGAAAGCAACACACAACACTTGTTCACAAAGATGGCTGATTGATTTAGTGATGATTTCCCAACATAAGGTGACAATACTGCATAAAGTGTGATTAAAAATGCCACCATGTATATCTATGGTCATTTATTGCTGTATTCTTTTAGTATTAAACTTCTTTTAGTAAATATGTTTAAATATCAGCATAAGTACCACTGTTAAGCTAACTTATCAAGAAAAGGCAGACAGTGAAAAATAAATGACATGACAGGGAAAATAAATCAACTGTAAAGCCCAAAACAGTCCAAGTTTTGACTTAGAAGTCAATAGATAATCACTGGACCCAAATTCAAAATCCAACATGGCTGTCTTGCACAATAAGAAGTGGTGATTACTGCAGTAATAAATTGTTTTTTTTGCACTTTTGTTAGTTTTTATCTCATGAATTCAGTCAGACACACACAGTACTCCACATGCTCTATTAACAAACATGTAAAATGTTGAAAAATATATTATTAGCTTATACTGCTAATGGTTGTTAGACTGGTCACAGAGCACAACAGTTAGCAGATCTTACTGGTTTTTCAAACATGCAGCTGGAACACGGTTAAATAAAATCCGAGGTAAATGATATGCAGAACAAATGGCAGCATGAGAGAAAGATTCAAGGCAACGTACAGAAAATCAAGAGAGGAAAGAGACAAACTCAAAAGACTGAAGTAAGGGGAACTGTGACTGAGCGTGGGAGGTGACGGTTGTCTGTGTGTGTGTGTGTGTGTGTGGTGTAGTAATAGTAACAGAAGGTTTCTCTTGGACAGGGAATTGTCACTGCACTGCTTGGCTCAGTTGGCATATTGAAGAGAGAAAGGAGCGAACGGGCTGTTAAAGATGGAGGAGTACGCTAGTGAGTGGGGGAGGGGCGCAGAGTGTAACATGTTGTCTTTCGATTCACACACACACATAGACCCAGACACCAAGACATCCACTCAAAACTCCAAATTGTTGAAGATTTAAATGCTAAATAGCCTCAGCTGACTGCCCGTCAAACAGCAAAAAAGAAAAATCCAGACAGAAAATCAGGCTTGGGATCCACATTACCTCCAATATGGCTGTAAAAATGTCATAAATGAACTCCTTGTTTTCTCATTCACTTCATTAAAGTGTAAGACATTCATTAAGATCATTTACAGTTGTGGCAAACACAGCCTATTATTAAACTACGCAATAATGTTCAGGTGAAACCCTAAATGTTATTTTGGCACTTGGCACCTCTTTAGGCCCCTTTACAGTGCATGATATCCCCACTATCCTCTCAACAACCTACATGACTCACCAATTAGAACTGGGCTGGATCTTGGCAAATTTGGAAAACCTTCAGTGCTAAGCTGATCAAGGCACTGCTGTTCTCTTGGTACTCTCCAAAATAGCCTTTCCTGCTGCCACCTTGTTCTCTGATATGCTGCCACCAGGATGATAAACCACCACAACCTTGTTATGGAAGTGTTGTCTGCAGTCTTGACCTATTACACCCTATGAGCGCTTAATATGCACCTGAAGAACTCACCAAGACCTTGCAAAGGTGATTGCTGTTCTGGCTGATTATTTACAGGGCCTTTGTCCAGTGAGTAAGGGGCCTTAGCATTTAGCACACCAATCCCCCTCCTCCTCGGGTTGCAACAGTACTTTACAAAAAGTAATTTCATCAAAACAGCAGTGGGCCCATCAAAAACTGTTTCAAATGGTCCAACAATGGATCTATTGCTTCTGATCCACACATCACCAACCGGAACAAATGTCTCTTTGAGTCTGTGAAGCTGTCTTTACACAGCCCATAAAAATGTTGCATTTATTTCAACATTAAATCCCACTGACAACATTTGATCTCTTATTTACTGAGACGTTTAACAGTCAAGCAGAAGAAGAGTTTCATCTTCATCACTGTTACTCAGAGAGTTTCTATCCATGCCCCGACTTGTCAGAGCTATTTTTTCAGTCAAAAGAGTGACCCCCAATAATCATTAGGTGGTTGTCAGAGTTTACAACACAATCTCATTTTACTCCGTAGTGAGCAATAAACGGCACTGAAAGGTACTCATGGCATGTTTACCATATTCTGTCATTGTGACAGCGTGGAAGTTATTGCTCAGCTGCAGGGGGAGACAAGCTGGCAATGCTTCAGGGAACAGTGGCAGCAGAAACTAATTAACACAGATGTGGTTCATTTCTAATTAGTTCCCCCCTCTTTTCTGCAGTAGCGAGCTGGAACCTGGTCGGAGATCGTTTGGACCGCAACAACCAACAAGCCCATGGGGGCTTCAGCCCTTGTCAGACATCCTGCTTGCATTATAAAAAAAGGTTAAAACAAACTAACTGAATGATCAGTGCAGCAAGGCTTATTGTTGTGTTTTGGAAAGGGAGTTAGATCATTTTTATCTCAATAGTACACAGAAAATTTGCCACAATTACTTGGTGTCATATAAATATAGTTGTTGTTTTTTTTTGTCAGTGGCTGAGTGTAAGTAAAGGCACAGAATAGGTGAGAAAAAGTATACAAATAAAACACGTGACTGGTTAAAGCACTTTGAAGAGAGAAGAAAAGAATGAGTTGGAAATAAATGCAAAAGTGGCCACATCATGTCACACATAGAATAAAAAAAAGGCTGAGGTCACAGAGATAATTTCACAAGAGGCAATGTCCAAAAATATTTTGTATAAAAAGACGGCAGGGGAAATCCGTTAAAATCCCCACAAAGTCAAGAGTCTGCACATCAATGAAGAGGACAGTTAGAGACAGGAGAGTTTGGAGGATCACAGAAACCACAAGGCAATGCTACGTTTCCTACCTTAAACTGCCAACTTTCCCGTGCTGGGCTAAAGGGAGCTTCCTTTATCTGCACCTGTCCCAGCCGGCACATATCAGCCCCTCACATCCACAGTAGGGCCTCCTCTCAGGAGGGGCCTGCACTTCTGGGTGGGACAACACTCACATGAATGCAGCCTAATTCCCATTTCATATAAAATATAAGAAGTCTCATCAACTGTAGAGTTCTTTTTATTGAATCCTTTAGGTATTTTGATGGCAGAAAGTCCCTATTGTGCATTAAAACCATCACTCCTTGAAACTGCTCTGTAAACTTACAATTAAAGCTCCGACTGGAAAAAAAAACATGGCTGACTTCAAGTCACAAGTTAGTTAGCGTTTTCAGTAAAAAAAACAACAGATTTTTCAAAAATGCTTCTCAGAAACAATGACAAAGCAACCTGTCTCACACATGCCCACTTTCTCTTTGTGCCATTTTTACTAGTTTTTCTCGTCCGTCTCATTTCAGCCTGACCCTGTTGATATCAAAATTTGATTGTGTGCAAAATTTGTTGAGAACAGAGGAAAGTATGAATGGTTTCAAAGAAAATACAAGCGTTTTGGGAGAGGCTAGCCATGTTCTTTCATCATATTTTGATATATTTTTAATTTGGACATTCATGCCACCAAGAACAGGAGATCCTTCAGAACAGGAGCCGAGCTCGGTAATGTTAAACATTAATTAAACATAACTTCATGTAATGTTTCCTGCTGAGAATCATGGAATATTATTTCTGCTCAACCAAAAACGATTTGCGGGCACATTGTTTTGAGGACTGAAGGTGTACTGTTCATTCATCTTTTAATGTCGTGGCTCCTTCATCAGGTCCCTTCAGAGTTATGGTTTTCTCCAAACTAAGAGCGAGCTGTTCCCCTTTCAGCACCAGCTGTTGTGCAGATGTGATTAACTTACAGATGCTTTATCAGGTTTTACGTAAAATGTGTTTTTTGGTGACAGATAATAAAAACTTTGATTCATACATATGGTCATTTTTGCCATATTGTTAGCCGAGCTACACATTAAACAAACCTGTCGACAAGGAAAAGAAACACCTTTTGAATTCAAAAAGAAGAGGGGAATAAGGTCAATTTAGAATAGTAATATATTACTTATTTTTTAGCAAAAAGTACTCAAATCTGATTGCTATTTTATAATGTAAACAGAAGATTATTAAATTAAATAGTTATTATCAACAAACAAACTTACAAATTCTGCTATCTGTTACAATAAAACAGCGATACAATTAATTCCGTAGATTGGCCTCAGTTTGACTTCACATGTAAGAAATGATTTTAGGTTAGACCTGATTACAAATCCCCAAAAAAACATTTATGTCAAACCTTCAAACAAAATCTCTCACCCTAGAAGCCATTTCCCAGATTAAACACCCAATAAACTGCAAAGAATAAAAAAACTGTGTATAACATGCTTGTAGTATAGCTTAATTTATATATTTCAACCAACAGAGGTGCTAAATTTTCAACACAACACGGGAGCAATGCTTCTTAGAGGAATATGTATTTTTCAGAACTTGTAAAGATCTCACAGTGATTTTGATTAGAAAGCCATTGTTGTGTAACCTCCCCTCTCAGACTTGAAAAGGTCAGCGCTTCATACTTTCCCCCCATCTAAATCACCCAGTGGATTTAACCCTTTACTTATTATTATTATTGCTAAATCAAAGCACTTTTTCTGCCTCTGGTTTTGTTTCTTTTGGCTACCTGAAGTACTCAGAGCAGAGAAACTTGGAAAACACAATCCATCCAAAACCCAGTCATCACTGGGGTTTCCACAGAAATGTTTACATTCATAGTGTTACCAAAATGGTTAAAGCAACCATTTGGATCTTGGGAAGTTGGGATGTGTCAAAAAATGATAAACAAAAAATATCTTACCTGTTGCAGATAGCTCTTTGAACGGCCTGTTGAGAGAAACGGATCAGATCGATGAGCTAGAACGCTAAATCCAAGAGGAACCAAGGTCATATCAACACTTTTTTATAAACCATCCATGTCAGCTCCACATCCCACTATTATTTACAAGGAATTCTGTGTTTGCAAACACCAGTAGCCACAGCAGCAGCTAGCTGTAGCCCTTCTGGTGCAGCCTGGGGCACTTCCTGCAGAATGATATTTTGTTCTCATTATATTTCTGCCAGAATAACAAGGTAATGTGAAGTTATTGATGGTGTAAAGGTTTGTATGATAGCGTTAGCATTAACTGCTGTAAATCTGGTGAGATTGAAGGGGTTTTAAGACAGCAGAAATCTGTTTTAAGCAGAAAACTTGCAACACTGCATCATTGGAAGCGTACCATCTGATGGTACTAAAACAAAAGCTTAACATTTTTTAAAATCATAATAGCCAGTCTCTCGAGAAAAGGATCGGCAGACATCTTTTGCCCTTGCCCTTATAGTGACGTGATTTTGGGCCACACAGTATGTGTCCGAATGTTTCCCAACCTCACCAGGTAATCTTTCCTATTCATTTTAATACGTTTGATATGAAACGATGCTACAACTAAACAAGAGAAGAACTGTCAAGAAAAGCATAGAAGAAGAGCAGCTATGGGAACCCTAAAGCGGGGAGAGTATACACAAAAAATTTATTATTTCAGGAGCAGTTGGTGGCGTGTTATTGAAAATGATGGAGGCGTAATTTTTGATGCTCTGTGTGTTTTGCCCTTTTGTCCTGGCTGTGTTTGAGTTAGCCATTAACTTGTTCGTCAGGTTAAATTTTATTTCTCCAAACTGAGGCAATTCAGCTATCTACAACAAGTAACATATTACCTTAGCTTTCCACAAAACCCCACTGAATTATCACTTCAACACTGCATCCAGGTGTCAGTAATCATTAATCTTGATAAGTCAGTAGGCTGATGATTAGCAGTTATGTTTGTCAACTCTGTTACTAAACATGTAACCTATGTGTTATGTTTTAATAATTTCCCAAGAAGTTTTTCTGCACATTTACCTATCATGCATGCATGTACAAACACACGCTAACACATACAGCTGCCAGCAATGTAGGCCAGATCATAATGTGTTCCATCTCAGCACGCTTCAGCTGCAGCTAATGCTGCGAGGCATGAAGGGAAAAGCATTGAACAGGCCCTTGGTATTGATGCATAGATAGAGCACCCAGAATAAACAGAGGCATTAGAGCAAACACACACTATTAGCTTTCACATCACTGTGTTCCAGAGGCTTTAATAGAGAAACATGGCCGCCGGTCTGCAATTTTACTCTTTGCCGCTTTACACCTCCCTTCCTGCTCTTCCTCTCTTTCTCCCCCCTCCTTCCTTTCCTTCCCCACTCCCGTCCTCTTCTCTTTCTCTCTGTCAGCCCGTGTCTTTTCATCAGTAACGAGAGGATTAGTGGGAGACGAGCCGATGTCAGCTGTGGGGAGAGTGGGAGGGACTGAGGAAAGAGGAGGTGAAGAGGGAGAGGAGGGTGAATAAAAAGGCGGTGTGGAACGCTGACCTGTTTTGGGCTGATAAGAGCAGGCTGCTTTGTGCTGAAGCCACTGGCTTTAATTTGAGGGGGGGGGGGCAATATTTGGAATTAATTATCACACACTACAGCAGAGCTGCAGCTTACTGCTATTACATCCACCCCAAATACAAACTTTTATAGAGCTTATGTGCTGCAACTTACTGTTACAGAAGAGTCTGAACTGCTTTACAATAAATTTGCATCAAGTACAGCTGTGCTACAGTGTTAGCATGCAGTTAAAGAGAAACAGAGGGTTAGTCCTCTGTGCAAGTGGTTGGCTAAGGCAGCAGCAAAACGTCACCCTTCCACACTGGTAAACATGAGCTAAACTCTCCTTCAAATCTTTGGTTTTCTTGTGAATGTGTACCCGTGCCATGCCTGTTTAAGGAGACAAAAATGCACTTCCCTTTGCTATAAATTTTTGACACCATTCCACATAATTTTGTTTTAAAAGATACAAACTATTGCTTTAAGTTTTTAAGCGGATCTACACGCAGTCCAGGCCTGCCACAAATTCAAAACTTGTTTATTTAATTTAGATTGATTACATTGTGGGGCTGTTGTGGTTGACGTGGAGGACTGGAATAATGCCTGCGACGTAGCAGACCAGAGTGGTGTTCTCCATTTTTTCAAAAAGGGGGACCAGAGAGTGTGTTTCAACTATCGGGGATCACACTTTTCAGCCTCCCAGGCAAAGTTTACTCCAGGGTGTTGTAAGGGAGGCTCTGACAATGTGGTTTTTGTCCTGGCTGTGAAACAGTGGAGCCAATCTTTACCCTTGTGGAGTGTCATGAAGGTTTGACTCTCCGGTCTACAGATGCTTTGTGGATCTGGAGGAGGCCTATAACCGTGTTCCCAGAGGCATTCTGTAGGGGGGTGCAGAGAGAGTATGGCATACTGGGGTCACTTGTAAGAGCCACCCGGTCCTTGTATAACCAAAGCAAGAGCTGCGTCCACATCCTCTGCACAAAGTCGAGCTCATTCTCGGAGACGGTTGGACTCTGCCAGGACTGTCTTGTTTGTGGTGTTCATGGACAGGATCTCAAGGTGCTCACAGCAGAGTGTGAAGTAGAAGGAAAGAGAGTCAGCTTCTGTAAGTCTGAGCCCATGGTCCTCAACCAGAAAAGGGTGAAATGCTCCATCCGGATTGGGGGCGAGTCTTTACTTCACGTGAAGGAGTTTGAGTGTCTTGATGTTTTGTTCACGAGTGATGGTGAAGTGGAAGATGGATTAATGACATGGGGCCTCATCTACAGTAATGAGGGCGCTGGTCTAATCTGTTGAAGTGAGGGAAGAGCTGAGCCAAAAGGCAAAGCTCTCGATCTGCTGGTCTCTGTTCCAGCTCTCACCTATGGTCACGAGGTGCGGATTATGACTGAAAGAACAAGATCCTGGATACAAGCAGCTGAAACAGGCTGGCTGGGCTCCCCGTTAGTCATAATGTGAGGAGCTCTGTCATCTTTGGAGAAGCTAAGAGAGAAGCTGCTGCTCCTCTGCATCAAAAAGAGTCATCGGGCATCTGATTAGGATGCTCCCTGGGGACATCCCACTGGGAGAAGAACCTGGGGCAGAACTCACCAGAAATATATAGTGTATCCTTTCTTTTCGAGCGACTAGGAAGAGGGATGTCTGGTTTTCCTCCCGGACCTGTTGCCTCGCGCTACCTGACTATTAAAAAGGCAGCAGGAAATTGAAAGATTATTGATTATGAGACAAATAAATCCAATACAAAAGCTCCAAACCGAGCAAGAATATAAAACAGCGGTTGCACAAGAAAATAATCCTACTATTCATGTAGTAAAGAATCTGATGTCTTTCACTGAAAAAACAAAAAAATCCCTGTTATTTTGACCTTTTTAGGCTGATATTGGATTAGCACTTTTATGTGACATGTTGGATATCATTTGACATATCTTGAGATTCTACAACACTCTCACACAAAAACGCCAGCTCTATACACCGGTCAACCTCACAAGCGTGCACGTTCTCCTCGCATTTATAGAACTGGAGCCTTGCTTGTCTCGTGAACCAATGCAGAAGCCGTTTCCACTCATGTGATGCGCGCCGGCTCAGACACAACCACTGCACCTAATTTGCGTCCATCCTTGTTAACACTGCGAGGTGCTACGGCTAGTGAAACGATGCAGGGTACAGTTATTTAAAGTAATCGCGCAGCCGGTCAGAGCAGCACCAGAACTGTTTTGTGGGTTTGTGAGCAGCTTTGGAGGCAGTGGTTGAGTGGCTCAGCAGGTTTGTGTGTATGTAGGCCATGTTCTGCATGTTATTTCCTTGAAGTCATCAGGCCTACGCCCCCCCCCCCCATCATGGAAAGGCTCTTATGATAAGTGGCAGCCATGAAATATGCACAGCCTGTGCTCGCTTCATGGAGCCTCCGTCCCCTCCCCTCCATCTTTTCTCCTTCCCACTGTCCCTTCTCAAAACCAATTTTTCCCCTCACCTCCCATCGTTTATTGTTGATTTCCCCTTCTTCTCTTTCATGAAATATTCTGTCTTTCTTTCAAGTGTTTAGACACCTTCCTGCCTGTCACAGTCTTTTACTTCTGACCGTGTTTTCATTTCTTGGAAGCTTACTCCTTCTTTACTCTCTTTTACAATCAAATCAATTTGCCGTCCAAGGGCAGCAGCAGTGTTTGTGTGCTTGTTTGACAATGAAACAAATTAGGAGCCAGAAAAAATAAAGGAGCTACACCACAGAAGGACGCAGAAGTGTGGAGAAACCAACCAACAAACAAAAAAAATGTACAAAGTGAACTTGAAAGTACATTTTTTTTATGTTGTTTATTTAAGGAATGTTTGCATTTCTGAAAAGAATTTAAAAAAGAAATTTGGCACATAAACAGCGATGTAAAAAGCCTGTTTTGTCTTCATATGTATCGTCACATATAGAGTAGATTAGATCACACGTATGAAGCGCAGCTGATACATGAAAACATGGATTAATACGTTCAAAGTGAATAAATCCTAAATGATTAAAAAAATTGCTGACAAACTCTTTTTCATGCAACAAGAAAAAAAAAATACACAAATCTTTAAGTAAAAATCTCCTTTACAATACTGACCACGTATTATTATATGTAGATATATATATATATTAACATTTGACACTAATGTTTTCTGTATAAGTATACCATATATTTGTATTTCTTCTTGTTAGAGTTCAAGCAGTGAAAAACACAGTGACAATGGAGATGACATAAATGAACACAGATTTAGTTTAAAAAAAAAACCGTTGCGAATATCGTTGCACTCATCGGTAACAACAACAAAAAAAAAACTCCTCTTTGTCTCTGTTCTTTTAACACGCAGCAGTAACTCTTACAAGTGGCCACAGACGAGCTGTAAACGCTCCTAAATAATAGCTGCTATGGCTGCACATTGTCTCGCCCATTGATTATTACTCGGCGAGTGGACGGAAATCCCCCGCAAGAAGACAGGAGCCAAACCCCGTGGATGTTTTTGTTCTCACAATCCACAGCTTGGACACATTTCAAGAATAACACAGGACTGCAGGGCGGGTGCAAACACAGCTTGAACTATGATGGAGGCGAGACGTAAACTGCTCTTTTGTATTTCGATGCAGAAACAAGCGAGGAAACATGGTCGCCACTGAAAATGTTTTGGGACTTGATTTCTTAGAGTGGAACTCTGAGAAACTCTTGTCCAACTCTTGTCTAAGCTACTCTTGACCTACATTCTGGCCTAAGATCGAGTTTTGTTGTGGGAAGCAAAAGCTAAACTGACCCAAAGAAGGAGGATGGTGTATAAGCATTTGCAAGCTAAAATAAGTTGTTGGGAACATTTGGTACAAATGTAAAGTCCAACTTTCTGCTTAAACTTGGAACGATGTTTCTACTGTGAAGTATGTCTGAGCTGCAGAGATCTAAAGAGGGTTTGGTTTTCTCACTTGTTACGTCAAAATGTTATTGCAGTCTATGGGGGCATTTTTTCTATTTCTTAAAAAAATTTTCATCTACACTGTCAGCCCCACTATCTAAAGTCCGAGAACACTATTCCTAATTGATCCATGTGTTTTATATATTTCTTTATGGGTTTTTCCAAACCTCAAATAGAAAGTTTTAACGGAAACGAAAGAATAACAGGAAAATAGGAGCGAGGGTACTTTAATGCTTATGCACTGGCACCCCTAAACATTTTTGCATGTAATACTCATCCGCACACATTAAAAATCACACGTGTGCACACGCAATGTAAACAGATACAACAGGAGTCGTGCTTTTGTAACATAAAAAACTACCGCTGTTCTCCTGCACGGCTTGAAATACTAAATAACACAGATCAAATCAGAGTATGAGAAAGAGCGTCTAACTCAAGCTGTCTGAAAATGAACGTTTTTCAAACAGCATTTTACCGGTAAGCGACAAAAATCACACACGCTAGAGAGGAAATTCAGATACTTGGAACACAGATCCGATCGGACGTGATTTGGCCTATTGGGTAAAATAAAACGTCATACGACGACATGCTAAAATACAGTTAGGAGACAAGATTTAGGGATATTCTTGATATAGAAACTCATGCATTTATATAAAGCATTCCAGTTTTTGCTAAGATAAGGAGAAATATATAGACACTATTATAAGTATATATGCAAAAAAAAGGCATATTAAGTTTACTAAAATGTGCTGAAATGAGAAAATGAAAAGTTAAACCACAAATCTATCCTCTAAATAAAGTAATAATGTGAAATGCTAAAAGTATTTACAGAGGAAATCTCTAACTTGCCTTGTGTTTGAGCTTTAAGTGATGATATTTTGTTGTCAGATGGTAATGGTTTGCCAGTTTTATTACTCTTCACTCATGGAAAAATGCTCCTCTAAATGGTCCAACATTTTTTTTGCTCCTAATAAAATTGTCTAACTTTTGAGCAATAAAAGCACACCAATAATTTGCAGTCCTAATTCTGATTATGCAGAGAAAATTAAACAAATCTTTTGTTCACACTGGAAAAAAAAAACCCACAAGCTGAATTTTATTTAAAAGAAAAGTAAATGATGTCAGATTCTCATGCTTGTTGTTTCTCTATAATATTATGCACTGTTTTATCATGCAGACTACACTAATTTATAGCAATAAGCTCTTAAAAACAAAGCTAAGTTTAAACCAGTGGCATATTATATGTTTGTTTGTTTTTAACTAAGATGTAGCAATAATTTTAGAACCAACAGTGGATATAAAAAGTCTACACAACCCTGTTAAAATGCTGGGATTTGGATAATATAAAAAAGAGACCATAATAAATTATTCAAAACTTTTTTCTAACTTTAATGTAACATATATCATGTTCGATTCAACCGAAAAACAAACCTGTACTGGAAAAGTTGCACACTCAAACTATTATTTGGTGTGAAGCACCTTAAGGTTGAATTACAATCTTTAGTCTTCTCGGGAAAACAAATGTGATTTAAGTGGCTCTTTTTACTTAGTTGCTTATTCCAGCAAAAGCCAAGGTTTAACCAAAGATTACAAAGCTTTAAAATTACTTCATTGTTAACATTAGGTCAGTAGATAACATAACATTAATAAGACAAGAACTTGACGTCACTCCAAAAGACAAGATGGAAACTGATCAGGGAGGCTGCCAAGAGATCTGCAGCAACACTGAAGTAGATGGAGAAATTTTGGGAAAGAAAGTAGTGGTTGTGTAGTACATGCATGTGACTGTAGTCTTCCAGTTTCTTTATGTCTGGACTGTGAGGTAATGATTCAACATGGAAGCCTTTTCTTACAAAGAAAGCATCCAGACCTGACTAAGTTTAGCCAAAAAAACAAAACAAAAAACAAAACCACTATGTCTACCAAAAGCATGTGGGAAAATGTGTTAAGCATCACCAAAAATCACCATACTCTCAGTAAAACATGGTGGTGGCAGCATCATGCTCTGGGGTAGCATTTACTAATTATGAACAGTTCCAAAGAACTTTATTTACTTTGGCCTAAAGTCTTGAGCTGTCTGCTAGAAAGCTGAGGATGAGAAGGAGTTTAATTGTTCAAAAATGTCAACGAGCCCAAGCAAAATACCCAAATCAACAGAAGAATGGCGCCACCAGAAAAAAAATTAAAGTCGCAGAGCGACCCGGGCAGATTATACACCTAAATTTGATTAGAAGGTGCCTCAGAAAAGTATTAGTTTCAAGATGTGCACACGTACACAACAAGCCTTACCTTTTGTATTTTATTCCTTTCTCAGAACAGATTTGTTTGTTTTTCAATCGAACTGTACAGGTTCTAAATCACATTTTATAGCACAAAAATGGGCATTTGAAGAATGTTGTGTAGACTTTTTACATCCACTGTATAAAAATAGCTGAAATGTATTTACCTCAACTAAAACCTCCATTCTTCCAGAGTGCTACAGTACATGCAGTAAGTTTTTTTTTCCCCACCCCCACAGGTCAGGATCGACACATTATCCAACTTGTAACAGTGTGAACAACAAATCTGTGCTTCTTGTTCTCAGAGCTTCATCCCTGACAACACAACACATCCCCAGGATGTTTCAGGTGTATTTCTGTGTCGGGTTTACTGAGTCGTTTATGTTTCTGTGCGTCCACGTATCCGTCCGCGGGCTGAAATCAAGCCTGCTCGGCGGCAGCGGGGGTGGCGGCGCTTCCTGGGAACTCCGGGTTGATATAGGAGAACCCCTGGAACTCGTCTTGGTCCAAGTTTTGAATCACTTCCTCGTCTGGCGGCGTCAGCACCGGTGGATGGCGAGTGAAAAAACGATCAAAGTTCTCAGCCTCCCGTCCGCACTGTTAAAGGAGGGCGGGAGAAGGGTTGGAGTGCGGGAGGGGAGGGGTGGATAGGAATGGATGGAGTGGGTGGGAAGTAGAAGGAGAAGAAAAACAAAAGAGGGAGGGGATGGCAGGTTGAACCAAGGTGTGAGATGACATCACTTGAAAATGGTTTCAAATATTAGAACAAGTGAAAAAAAAAAAACTTGAGGCGAGCTTCGTTTGATTCTCCGTTCACCGAATCCGGCAGGAGACCCAAAATGAAGCGCGCCTCATGTGAGCTTTCCTTTTTCAAATATTTGAAGCAGATTCTCAAATTCCAAACACAAAACGCCTCAAACATCCTGAAGCAGTGCACTACGAGGTGAACTGGCAACCACACACGTGTGAGTCAGGCGTGTTTGGAAAACCAGCGTTTATTCCATAAACATCCAAAACTAAACCCAATTTATTTAATCATTTCAGGAGTTGGAATTAGTCGGGATTTCTACATATACTCACACAGCCTCAAAGCTATAAGATAATTATTAGTGCAATGGGTTAATTGTAGGTTAATTATTTGCTGCAGCTGTGGAGACTTGCTGAGATGTGATAAATGAACTCAAAAGAGTTTTGCGAACAATTTAAAATCTTTTTAAATATTTACTACTCACTTGTAGGCAAAGGCTGGTTTCAAGCTATGCAGTGGTTTAAATAGTCACAGTTTCTAAACTACTAAAATATTCTGTCATGTCGCTTCTTTAAGCTCCTAAATTACATACCAGAGAGACCATACAGGGTTGTCTTCAGTAAAGTTCAATTATTATTATTAATATTATAGCTGTATATGGCTACAATAGTTATAGCCTCAAGTAAATTAATGCAATTATCAATATTATAGTGACAACAAAGCAGGAGTAATAGTATTTTTATTTTTCAATAAAAGCTATATGATCATGAAAGACCTGTTTTACTTGTTTTTTATATTGCAACACTTAAGTTGTTTTCCCAAAAATAACTGATTTCTTCCTTTTGACCACAGCAGAGCAACTAAAAAAGCACTTGTGCTTCAGATGCACACTGCTCTAAGGGCATTAAACAAGTTATTAATTTGAAAACTACATTTTCCCCCGTAAAGTGCCCCAGAGGGACTGTTTCTCTTCATCTCCATCACAACACAAAGATTTAATTAACCCAACAAGGATTCTGTATTCTCTGACATCACCCAGAGGACGGCAGAGTTATTAAATCTCTGTAATTGAAATTTTTTTTATTGAAATTTAGCCAGACTGTGTAGAGTTTGGGGAAATAAGCAAAAACAAACAAACAAACAAAAAAAACGAATGCATTGCGGTCAATTTGCAGTTAGTGTTATCATAAATTACCACAAATATAGAAATTTAAAAGCGTCTGGACTGGAAATCAGTTCAGTGAACAATATCTTAAACAACAAAAAAGGACATGAAAACTGTCAACATCAGGAATGTAAGTGAATCTCTTTTAGGTAAAATGACCTTTTAGAAAAATAAGGAGCTAGTTTGTTTCTTGCATTAAAAACATTCTGATCTCGGAGCCACAGGCTTTGGATTTTGCGAGATTTCGACGTGGTTTTACGGATTTCGTAGTGCACTCCTTGACAGGTTTCATTTGAGACTGAGACCCAGAGCATGCAAATAAGCGTAAACAGGCTGGAAAACTCTGAACACGGAGAGGACAAATAAAATGTGCAGATGAAAGAACAGATGGGTCGATGCGTGGCAGCACTGAACAGATGCATGGATGACATCTTCAGGAGGACGAAGGAGGCCATCGATGGCTGAAAGGACACATGAATGAAGACGGATGCACAGCGATAGCTTTAACGCAGATTTCAGGTTGATGACATGATGAATATTATTTGTTGGATATATGAACCAGCCATTCAGTTGGTCTTGTTATTTGGTTTGACGGTCCGTCATGCATTCAAAAATGCTCAACCTTTTGTTTCTACAAAGTACTGCACAGAAACCCCAGAAGTAAACATTAGAGAACAGCTAATTTCTGACTGTAAACCAGACTGCATCGAATATACTTCATACGCAGCTATTAACACAAAAAAACATGACACAGCAGTCGAAGGAAAAAAAGAAAGGGTCTGGGGTGTTTTTAGCAATAAATAAAAAAAAGACTAAAGCAAAAATAAACTCAGAGAAGCCTGGCACCACCAAGGATCAAAGAACCGCCTTGAGATACCGAACCAAACGTGAAGCTCAGAAGAAATAAAGCTAAACCAAGAGGCCTGAGAGACAAAGGCGTCTGAAAGGCACGATCAAACAGGAAGAAGAGACAGAAGCAGACGGAGAGAAAAGGCAGAGAGGAGAACAGATCAGAAAACTCATGTCAGTCGTCACATCAGAGGACTTCACAGAAGACTCCTCTGTGCTGCAGCAGCCAGGTTCAGATAGTGACCTCTATTTTTTTTTTTTTTTTGTAGACTCAAAACAACACATGCACATAGATGCATGCATACACACTCTCCTTCTCACACACACGCACAAATATATATAAAACCCCTGAAGGCGGAGAAAGATGCACAAAAGCTCAACTCAAGAAAAAAATTCTTAAGCAGCAGAGTGGCCTGAGGCTGCACACATGTTTTGTGTGTGTCTGTGTGAGTGTGTGTGTGTGAGAGAGAGAAGGAATAGAGAGAGAGTATAGATGACATCATTCTCACTATAGTCATGATAAAACCCATTTTGTCATAGGTAGAAAAAAGAGAGAAAAACACGAACACAGTTGTTTCGATGACTTTTTTCTGTAACTTCAAACATAAACTCCCTGGAGAGTTTTTCTAAACTTTGTCTCAACCCAACAAAGACAAAAAAAAAACCTCTCGGCTCCCATTGAACACAACTGCACCAAACTTCAGGCACCAATTTTTTACACAAAATGGACAAAAACGTCTGTCTCCACGAACCATTCGTATTTCTGCTGTCATAATGGCTCCTAGCCCTGCTCTCTTCCTTCAGCACCAACACCAGGATGTTCCGACTTACCTGTGTGGAATGTGCCATACAGGGAGAGGAGGAAAGAGACGGCGACAGCGAAAAGACGTGCAAATTAACACAGAGATATAAAGAGAAAGTTAAGAGTAGAAGAAGGCGGAGGTGGTGTAAAGTTTCTGCACGTTCAGCCTGAGCAGAAGGGATTAAACTCCTGCTCTCTGCTCAGGTGGAGGAGTGTTTTCGTGTGATTTGCACATTCCTGCGTTTGATCTGCACATCACACTTACAGCTCTGGGCTTGAACGGCGGCTGCACCTCCTTGTTCTCCAGTTTCTCCCAGTCCATGTAGCGGAAGAAGCTGTGCTCCCTGATGTCTCGCTCGCCCTCCGGACCGCAGCCCAGCCGCTTCGCTGGATGCTTCGTCATCAGCTGGACACAAAGGGAGAACGGACATGATTTCTGCACCTTCCCAACCTTCCCCCACCTAATTTCACAGTTCTCTCCTGTTCTTTATCTGCGTTCTCACATCTTATTGTTTGCATATGTGCAGAAGCTGCCAACACCCATCTGTTTTTCCTGCTTCCCATCGTTCCTTCACTGTCCTCTCTATTATTATTAATGAATTGCAATTTATCTGCAGCTGTTCATGTCGTACAATGAAAACCGCCTGTCTAGAGGTTATCGCCTGATTCCATTGTCCTACTTGCTCCGATGCAAATGCACGCTGCCGTGTGTGTGAGCTCACCCTTCAGCAGCTGATGCAGCATGAACATTGTTAACACTTTGCCAGTGTTACTGTCGCACTGAATGAAGACGAACAATTCAGCGCAGCAGAACGTCAGCCCGGTCCATTACCGAACTTGTATAATTAAAATTGAACAAGAGAAGTTGACAGCCAGAGAGCTCCCCCTCTGAGAAAATGTGGGGGTGTTTAAATGGTCAGACCAAGGACAGTAAAACTAATGGAAACCCAAAGGTCTAAGATCATCTCCTGTTGAGAAATGATGAAGTTGGAGCCAAAGCAATGGTCAGATCTGGAAAATAACACTATGCCCAATCTCATAAGATCTCGTGCAATCCATTAACACTGAGTGATCTGAGTGATCACAGGTGTCTCGGTGGACTCTCTCTATTCTCCTTCTTGCACTCAGTTTGTGAGGACGGCCTGCTCTTGGTAGATTTACAGACATCTCATATACCTTCCTCCTTTTGATGATAGATTTAACTAAACTCCTGGGATGTTTAGGGCCTTGGAAATCCTTTTGTATCCACCCCTTGACTTGTACTTTTCAATAATCTTTTCTCTGAGTTAAATTAGGACAGGTACTTTAAAGGGGAGTGAATATTTATGCAATCACTTTAGTTTTTTCATTACATTACATACTTTTATTTTACTGGTACTGCTTTGTAGAAATCTGGCATTGTAGCAGACAATTCTCCAGAGAGCAGGGGTAGAATTGATAATGGCTGCTGCTTCAGAGTCTTTTCTGCTTGCCTGTATCACCATCAGTTCGGGCTTATTCAGAATCAATACAAAAACTGTGCATTAGGCATTTCAAGCTCGCTTCTTCGCTGTAGTAAAAAAAGGCGTTAACACTAATTTCTTAATAATGTTTACTCTCAGAGGTGACAATGACCAAACAGTAGTCTATTTTTTTTCTTTGGTTGGTTAAATACAGCTTAAGAACAGGGTGTTCAACGTTTGCTGGTGGACCGGCTGAGAGTGTTGTGAACAACTGAGGAAAAGCTAAATATCTCTTCTGCAATCAATAAAGTTGTCTGGTTGCTTTTTTAAATTATTTTCAGTCGAACAAATAACCAAAAACAACATGTGGCCTGGAGTGGAACCAGTTAACTTTACATCCTGTTTCAGTTCTGTCCCGCTGAACACAAAGGATCTGAGTTTAAACAACACGAGGAGCAGCTTCTTGGTTCACGGGGTTTAAAATGTTTGTCTGACCCCTTTTTACAAGGGCTGCTTTGTATTAATTTTCCCAGCATTAAATCCTGAAGAGACACAAAGATTTCCTAACCCAATTTGTAAATTTCCCACAACACAGACAAAAAAAAAAAAGAAGAAGGCGTCCTCCTCCTTCTTCTTTTACTACAACAGTTGTCTGCTGGCATAATTAAGAACAGTTTGCAAAGTGTGTCCAAACATGACCTTCAAGGTGAGTGATGTCACGGAGAGAGTGTGTGTAGGTGGGGAGAAGCAGTCATAACTCATCACATGCAAACACACTTCTCAGAAACAAGCAGCCTCACTCACATAACAAAATTAACCAGCATTGTTCCAGTTAGGTTTAGTTTTGGTTAAAAGATGTAATGATTTATGGGATTTTCTATTGAATTATTATTATTCTACCGCTCTGTGCATGACATAAACCCATTCCCATTTTTGATCCAACCTGCCTCTCTTTTTTTCACCCATGTTATCCCCATTCTTACATGCTTTTTATTTCAGGATGTTGACATGTGCTCGCAGGAACAGTTTTTAAGGTACATTTGAACAGATGAAGACATGCGGGTTTATGGTTCCTGGAAATAATAATATTCTGCGCAAAATCGACAGGGTTTGTCGTCGGGTCATTAGGTTCAGGCTTTTTAAGCGTTCTTGAAATTCGATCCAAGTCTGCTGAGGCTGCTTTCAGTTACCGTGGTCCTCTCTGGATCAAGGTCTCTGCTAAATAAGATCGATTACGTCTGTGTCTGCATTCAAAAACAAACTATTTTCAGAGACCTATGATTAATAAGCATCTGTTTGTGTACTTTTATTGAATTTTTTTGTTTATTTTCTTATATGTGTTCAATTATTACTCTTTTAAAGCAGATTAAATGTATAGAGCTTTCACATCAGTACTTGATAATGTGGTATTTCAGTGATTTATTACTACTACTGTTAGATTTGTGTGTATATAAGTGAGTGTGTGTATGTAAATATGTACATATGTCTTCACTGTTGTATAAATTTATTAGGTTGCTTTTTAATGAGATTATTTAGTTAAATATAAACATGTTAAATAAAATTCCCACCCACTTGTGCTCATAGTACAGCCAAAAAAAAGAAGAAAAAAAGGACTATTTCATTGCTTTTTTGGGAACATTGTAGTGCATCTCTAGTTTGGTTAAATACCTGTAATGTAAAACTGCCACCCCATTAAAACCACCTATCAAATGGTATATTAATCCCCTCATCCATCTGGTGTGTGCCTGGTTTTGTATTAGTGAGTGTGACTGCTCTTTGCTGCATTATCAAATGATGTTGAAGACATTGTGTTTCTACAACACTACAATACAATACAAACAAGGAGCAGCTTATGTGTGCACTGGTAACTATAAAATATGAATGCATAACAGGTTGAAGCAGAGGAGCGGAAATGTCTTTGATCATTCTGTCTCCTCACACAACAATCTGCACTTAAAGTGGAGGAAATTATTATTTAATACCATGTTGGTGTTTTAAGTCTGCACACTTAGAAGGAAATGAACAGTCTTCAATTTTTATGGTAGTTTCATTTTAACAGAGAGATGGAGACTAAAAATCCTGAAAAACACACTGCATGAATTTTAAAATAGGTAAATGGGTATTTGATCCTCTACTATCCAGCCAAAGGTCCGGCTCCCACAGATTGGTCATGTGCCCATATGGTACACTATCAATCAATTAATATCCAGTTTCTTCCCTATCCAACCTCTCCACCACTTTGGGAAGAACTAAAGAGCTGTCAAGGAATGTCAGGTACAAGATGGTAGATCTACACAAGGCTAGAAGGGATGACGAGACAATCAGCAAGAACCTTCATAAAAAGGTGACAACTGTTGGTGCAATTATTCAGAAGTGGAAGAAGCTCAAAAGTATACAGGAGAAGCTTGTAGATGATTCCTCAAACTCTGAGGCCGTGGTTCTCAAGCAGGAAAAGGGATGTCTTTGTCTCAAACAACAGAGTTTAAGTATCTTAAAGTCTTGTTAATGACTGACGGCAGGATTGAGCGAGAGATGAACCCATCTGCAGTTATGAGAGCGTTGCTCCAGTCTGTTGTGGCGAAAAACGAGTTCAGCCAAAAGGCAAGGTTCTTGATTTACTGGTCCATCTACATTTCAACCCTCACCTATGGTCATGAGACATGGAACATGACTGAAAGAATGGGGTTCTGGATACAAGAGGCTAAAATTAGCTTCCTCCGGAGGGTGACTGGGCTCAGCCTTAAAGATAAGGAAAGGAGTTCTGTCATCTGACATAAGGGCTACTCACTCAGAAAAAATTGGAGAGTGTCGCTGGGGAGAGCCATGTCCGGGTTTTCCTCCTGGGCCTGTCACCTCTTTGACCCAACTACATATAAGTGAACAAAACTGGATACAGATAAAAGCATCCTTAGCAGCTGACGTTAAGCTTCAGCTACTGTTTTTTATTTTTTAGTTACTACAAATGTTGAAAACCATCTAATTTGTTTACAAAATGCAATGATTTTATTGTGTACACTAGAAAGTCTACCTACTCTACCTTTTTTTAAAATGGAAATACTGTGTAACACTAAAACAGTAAAGTTTCATCTTGTCTTCAAATCCACAAATACATAGAGACTTAACCTCGCTGAGGCTGGCAGGGTGCAGTGGGAACTCTGGGGGTGGATGGAGGCGAGCTTTCATGCTCCACTGAAGATTCACCGTTGTAGCACTACAACTCAGTAATCATCACTAATACATAACATACAGTGTGTGTGTTTGTGTGTGTACATCCCAGTGAACAGATTTTCCATTAATTCACCTCAGAATGCCTTTGTCTTTAAATTTAGTAGGAGTGAGTATGACTCAAGTCAGGCCAGAATAAACACACACCCTAACTCACTGCAGACTGAAGGTACTGCTGCTTGTGTGTGTGTGTGTGTGTGTGTGTGTTCTAAAAGGACATTACTGCATATCTTGCACAAACACGTTCACTTAAGAACTCTTGTTCTTAGTAATATATTCTTAGAAACTCAGATAAAACTGAACTAAAATGATAACTAGAAGGCTATCATTAGAAAATGGTAAACCAATCATGTTTGGTTGATTTGTTATTGTCCCCCGCCATGGAAGGCAGGCAATAATGTAACTGCCAGTGACTGTGTGTGTGTGTGTGTGTGTGTGTGCGCGCATGTCTCTGTCTGTCAGCAAAATTTCTCTGAACCACAAGACGGATTTTAATCAAACTCTCCGAATGAAATCAGTGGATGTAAATCTACAGATGATTAACTTTTGGGGTCAACCAAATTCAAGATGGCCGCCCCAGCTAACTGATTATAGCATACACAAAAATGGTCATAACTCAATCATTTGTGTAATTATTGAGCTAAAATCTAGTGTTGTAGTAGAACACCAAGAGAAGATCTTGGCTTAAAACTTTGGCATGCAAGGTGGCAGGCGATATGCATTCCTTCAAAAAATGCCATTTTTTTTTTCTTTACGTGAGATTTCTTAAATCCAGAATATCTGCTCTGTGTTAAATAAGCGAATGCGTATACCTTCCATACGTCTGCCTGTGTGTGTGTGTGTGTGTAAGACTGTGGGCATTGTTTGTCGTAGTCAGTGAAGCTTAGAGTTCAAAGATGAGACAGAGGTTTGATGGAGAGGAGCGTCTCTGTTTGCCGAATTAATCAGCCCACCCCCTCCCCCACCCACCCACACAAATATCAGCCTGATTCAGCTGGGAAGCGTCAGAGCCGGCTATTGGTCCTGGGCAGTGTGTTTCCACAGCTAACTGAGCACACCGCCCAGGCTCAAGCTATCAGACCAAAACAGAGTGAGTGTGATGGGAGATTGAGAGGAATCTAAAAAGCACAACAGCGGCTTACGGGTAAATTCAACAAAAATAAAGAAAAGAATGGAGAAGTTAGACAGAAAGTAGGACAAGACGGCAATACTAAACACGAGCGTTTCACTCCAAGCACAATCGATTTTAATTCTCGAGAATATTTGGATGTCTTATTCTCCTTGTTTCCCAGTTTATCTCCCTATTGGTCTTGAGTCTGCATTCTTTCTACAAATAAATGTAAAACTCTGTTTCTTTCTGTGTACGTTTGCGAACATGACAAGTTAACAGACAGATCGCGTGTCTGTGTGTGTTGTGTACTCACTCCTTTACATATGGCAACAGCCTCCTTAGACATTGACTTGGGATAGGAGACATGATGCTCCATTATGGACTGAAACAACTCATCCTCGTCTTCACCATCAAACGGAGGCTGCGGAGGAAAAAGGAGAGAGGAAGAGGCAGCACAGGAAGAAAAGGAAGTATACACAATTAGCTAATATAATGATCCTGGTCTAAAATAAAGGAAAATTACAACACAGTACATATTTAAAGAAATTGTAATATTCCAGCTTTTAATCAGTTATTAAAAATCTTATATGGCCCAAGAATAATTGTTTTAACTTTAGCTACTAAAGTGATGTTAGAACCTCATTTTCTGTTGTTGTTGAAGTTTGATTCACAATTTCAAGTTGTGCATAAACAACTCCTCTGAAGTGCACTATTCTCATTATAATAAGATTTATATAATTTTAACATTTTAAATCACTAAAATTTAAAACACCTTGCCCTTAAAATGACAGAAAAACTGGTCCATGCATTTATCACGTCTAGGCTGGACTATTGTAATTATTATTATCTAGGTGACCAAAAACTCTCTAAAAAGTCTTCAATTGATCCAAATTGCTGCTGCTAAAGTTCTGATAAGAGTTAGAAGAGATCATATTTCTTCAATTTCTCGCTTCTTTCCATTGTCAAATTCAGTATAAAATTCAAAACCTTACTTCTAACATAAAAAGCTCTCAAAAACTAAGCTCCATCTTATATTAAATATCTTATTGTTCCATTTTTCCATAACAGAGCACTTTGCTCTCAGACCGCAGGTTTACTTGTGGTTCCTAGAGATTCTATAAGTAGAATGGGGCTCCTCTCTTCTGAGGAACTTTGTCCTTCTGGAGGCGTCTTCCTGTTAAAAGGAAGTCATTCCTTTCCACTGTTGCCATCGTGCTGCTCAGGTTGCAGGATTGCAACAAAGTGCACATTCGACACAATTTGCTGGGTTCCTTAGATAACTTTTAGTAATTGGCATTTCATAATGTACTGCATGTGAACGTATAGTAACATAACTGGAATAAACTGACTGTAACTGGGTTTGAATCTGGATCTGTTTTAGACTGGACTGGACTTTTTTCTTTGTATATGGCCCTGGAATGACTTGGGTTGTGAGTTGGTGCTATATAAATAAACTGAACTGAATGAATTAAAGAAGTCACATCAATTCTTTCATATTATTAATGCCAATAAAAACAAGTTATAGATATAATTTAACAAATACCCCTTTACTGCACAAATTTCATTTATGCAGACAACTATCAGGAGTCTTACAGTGGTAAATAGAAGTACCACTAAGACTTGACCTGCACGCTTCAACACTGACACAGACATGCACTCAGGGACCAACCTGTCCGGCCAACATCTCATACAGCAAAACTCCAAAGGCCCACCAGTCCACAGATTTTCCATAAGGTTGATAAGCTATAATCTGAAATAAATACCATGTTAACTTGGATTCATCACAAAAAAGAGACAACTTGAATTTAAAACCTAAAAAAAAAAAACACAGATCATATTTAAATCCACCCTTCATCCAGCCTCCAATGATGCTGCTGCGATTAATGAGCATGAAGGCAGTCACGCCTCACTTACCTCAGGAGCGATGTAGTCGGGTGTTCCACAGAAGGTTTTGGTTGTGATTCCATCGAGCATATTTTCTTTGCACATGCCAAAGTCTGCTATCTTAATATGGCCCTCGCAGTCTAACATCACGTTGTCGAGCTTCAGGTCTCTACACAAAAATCAAACAATGCTTAATTAAAAAAAAACACAAAAACAGGAAGCTATACAGTAGCTCCACTGCTTGACTGATTTAAAGGTGGCATTTCGAACATGCATCGTAGTTCAAATCTAAAACTAGTATTTTTGTTTGTCTGTTTTTTTTTTGAGTGGCTACTGAATCTGATGCAATGTTTGCATTCTTGTCTGAATATTAAGGGTAAAAACCCCACTAAAGTTTAAGCCTCTCTAAGACTGAGAAACTTTGTTAAAGAGTTGGGTATGCAAAGTTTTACAAGGACAAGATAATTATGTTAAGAATGTCTGTTTTTCATTACATGCTATGTTTATCATTGAGGGGATATATTTTTTAATGAAGGGTTGTATGAAGTATTTCTGAATAGTCAGTATTTTACTTGCAGTAGACAGCAATCAAAGCTACCTCAGTTTGGAGAATCAGGGAGAGAATCACACGGAGGACCATTTTTAAGAAAGGGGCCTTGTTATAAGCACATTTCTAACATTGCAAACGCAAATCTTAAACATTTCAAAGAAATTCAAATGAATGCTTTTTTTGGGGTAAAGAAATGTTTGGGGGAGACTGTGTGTTGGAACATAGTCTGCGGTCTGTATGCAACATCAGGTGGCAAAATGGATCATATTAAGAATAACAAGTTTGCTAAGAATCTGAGGCAAAAGTGACGTATTAAGTAATCCACAAGATATTATTTGCTAAGATTTGAGTACTTTTAGATAGCTTATAATCACTCTTAAATGACCCTCTTTGGGGCAGCTGATAGCTTGACTTCATCAGAAAATCTCTCTGATTCTCCAAACTAAAACCGCTCTGGCTGCTGTCTCCTGCAGGTAACATCCTGACAACTAATAACTACTCCATTCAGCTCCACTTCAAAAATTTGAACTATCTTTTTAAAATCTAATCAATATGTTAGATGCACGTTTTTCTTCTTAAAAAACAAACACACACACAAAACAAACAAAAATAAAACAGCTTGCTGCTGTGAAAATGTTGAGGGTTTTATGTGAAGCAGGTGGATAACATACATGCACCTTCTTCTGTCTTCTATCAACTGAAAGTCCCATACGTTTAAAGATGTGACACTCGTTTTTCTGCCTCTAAATACGATCTTACCCAAGTTTGATTTATTGCTACTGCCATGCATTCACTTTATTCAGTATGAAAGTATGAAAGTTACCTGTAGATGATGCCCTTTTGATGGAGGAAAAAAAGACCGATGGCTATCTCAGCAGCGTAGAAGCTACAGAACCAACACAGAAAAACAAAAAAGAAGAAACAGCACCAATTAGAGAAAGGCTGAGAGAAAGAACAACAGAGGGGCAATTAGAGTGTGTGTGTGTGTGTGTGTGTCAGCATAAAGGTCAGTGCTGTCTCCTCAGAGCCAGAGAGCAGCTGATAAGATCAACAAGAAGGGTCTCTACAGACTGACCACGCAGTGAGCTGTGTTTGCGTTGTCGTTCCCAATCGATGTCTTTGTGAAGTTCGTACATGAAAAGATGTCAGGGCGCGTTGTGAAGGATTTAAACATGCAGAGTTGGTTTTGTGGTTGCTAGACGTGTTGTTTTTATTGTTTTCAGACATGAAATTGGCGCGACGTCGGACATCAGTACAATTCAAAATAAACAGCGTCTGCTAAAAGCACACAAAACAAGATTTTACACAAAGTTCAAGACTGTATCGTTAACGATGGAGGACTTTAATTTGAAGTTATTTTTTATAATAATTATTATACGTTTTAGATTTTTAAGTAATGAATCTTTCCAAATGTGTTCTAATAAAATCTAAAAACATGTTAAATTTATTGCATATGTATTTACTACATTCTTTGAAACAACAGTTTATTATCTGAAGCTGCTAATCACCTTCAGAAGTTACAAAATTAGCTCAGTTAAATCCTACTATTCACAGGGGCTCACAGTATACAATAAACAAGCTGTAACCTCTCTAAATATGTCTGAACAAAGTCCTGGAGAAGTACCAAGAAAAGCTGGGTTAAAAAAAATATATCAAATATTCTGAATATCTAATTCTAAAAATTAGAAATGATGCTGGGTTTTATTAAGACTCCCAAACTATGTATAATCTAGTCACAGGTAATGTCATAAATTCAGATTAAAATATAATTTTTGGCAAAACAAGAACAAAAAAAATGATCCAAATGGTGCAAACCCAACATCTCTCATCAGCTTGAAAACACCAGGCTTACAGTGAAGCACAGGGAATGGAGGTTCTTCACTCAGTAACAATAAATAAGCAAGTTGGAAACTTGTCGGAGGACTTTTGGGATTATTGTAAACCACCTAAACTAATCGAAACTAAAGCAGCTCCTGACCACCTCACACTGGCCCTGCTGAGTGTGGTCATCACAAACTGGTTCATTTCAGGTGTATTTGTGCCTGAGGAGAAGAAAAAAAAAAAAGAAAGCCACTCGGGAAGGTTGAGTTTTTCCTCACAGACACAGTTTCACACACTCATATCACACACACACACCTGGCTGTGACGTGTGCAGCTTTTGGGAACTAATTAAACAGCATGCTGGTGGCTTGTTTCCCGAGAATCAAAAAGAATGACTAAACTGTAAAGCATCTGCACTATCTGCTCAGGACTGAGGCTTTACAGACGTGGCACGAAGGAGGTGTACTCACACAGCGTGGGGCTCTTTGAACCTGCCAGCCTGCTGGATCTGATACATAAGGTCTCCGCCATTGATGTACTCCATGACAAAATACAAACGGTCCTACAGGAGACACAGTGGGGTAGGTCAATTACTACAGAGGGAAAGAGGTTATCCAGAGGTAGACGGGTCACATCAGCTAAAACCAAGAGATAAGGAGCTGAAAAACAAATAACAGAAGTAAAACAGGAGGATAAGAAAGGAGGACGAGGACAGAGAGAAAGAGGTGACTGGGTTATTGTAAGTGCTTCCAATCAGTCTTCAGCCAACAAAACTCTGACATCAATTTAAGAACCTATTGTCTTTTGTTATCTACAGAAATTGCCAATAAGGCTCAGTCTGTGGGAAATTTAAAGGGATTTGGTGTGTGTGTGTGTGTGTGTGTGTGTGTGCGCGTGTTCTGGACAAAATATAGCGTGTGCACTGCCTGATAGATCTTAGAAAGACCTGTTTGAGTGCAGCATGTGCATCCTGTGTGTGTTTGATTAAACTGTATTTGCATGTCTGCACTAAGTGACATATACATAACATAAATGTGAGTGTGTGTAACACCTGTTTGGTGCATTTAATGGACAAAGCCCTCGTCGGGTGAAGGGCAGGATGTAGTGTATACGTGTCACAGATCAGATCAGTTTTATTTGTGCGTGGTCTCTAATTGACAGAACATCAGAAATCACTGAGTGTGTTTACATGTGAAGTGAAATGACATGCGCTGATGGCTACGCGTGAAACCGGCGAGCTATATTTACTTCCTCTGTTGACTCATCTTCGGTGTAATACGGATTACACATCACAAGTTGAGCATGAATCAAACATGAATTCAGGCTGTGTTTTCCAGCTGTGAGCTGCTGTTAAGACCACAGAGCCCACCCAGCCATCCTTCAGCTGGTGTTTTTTGCACATCAACAATGTAGAGACACTTAAAGGAAGTCGTCCATATGTGTTTACAATCCACATAACTGTCCATTAAACAGGAAGCCATAATCCATCCAGCTGTATCCCTAAAACAACACAGCTTTATACACAAAATGTTTGCAGTTTAATCTAAAATATCATAGAAATGGTTTTATGCGTCTAGGTCGGTAATTTAAGGAGAGGTGTGGAAGTGGGGGTGGGGTGGCAGCGTATTCATAACATGGGGTCAGCACAAACTGGCGTGGCCTTGTGCTTAAGATATGAATGTAACCGTGACAAGGTCAAGAAAATAAATAAGAACAGATTTGATATCTGTAGTGGTAACATCATGCTAGCATGACATGATAGTTTAATGCAGTGGTCTCCAACCCTGGTCCTCAAGGGCCACCATCCTGCATGTTTTACTTGTTTCCCTGCTCCAACACAGCTGATTTGAATCAGTGTGTTATTAACAGGCTTATGCAGAACATGAAGAGGTGATTTAACCTCTGAATCAGGTGTGTGGGAGCAGAGAAACAAGTAACACATGCAGGATGGTGGCCCTCGAGGACCAGGATTGGAGACCCCTGGTTTAATGGCTTTACAACGTACAACCAACAAAATTACAATTGCTTTTTTAAGTTGAAGAGTACAAACATTGCTAATTGCTATAATCTCTCATCATTAGTGTCTATAAAGTCAGATGAAATCTCCTCCAATTTCAAAAATCCAAACCTTACCCTCAATATGAATCACTTTCATTAACCTGGTTAGGTTGAAGTAAGATGCTGCTCCAAATTTAGGACATAGAACTGACACTGACCTGATGTGTTTTGTGAAAAACAAAATAAACCACACTACCAATCCTCCTGCAGGACTCGGCTGGTCAGCTCACCATAGTCTGGAAGGTGGAGTGCAGCTGCGTTAAGAACGGGGGCTTTCCAGTCAACGCTAACACCCTCTTCTCCACCATGGTGCACTCCACGTCATCGTCTTGGATAACAACGTCCTTCTTCAGGATCTTTATAGCGTACAGCTCCTCTGTCCCTTTACGCTCAGCCAGCATCACCTAGAGAGGACGAAAGGCCAGAGTGAAAAAAACGGCAAAGAAAGGATAAAATAGAGAAAGTGGCAACAGTGTTGTAAGATCCAAAGCCTTGTGTGATAAAGAAAAGCTTCTCTGACAGTTTTGTGTTAAACTGTTGAGGTGGAAATAAAGAGGAAAGGGACAAGGTGAAGTGAAAACTGATTCATCACTTTTCAAGATGTCACAGAGGGGGAAGAAACCAGAGGGAAATAAATAAAAATGAGAGAGGAAGATCGAGGGAAAGGCGGTAATAAAAGACTTCACACAGTCTTGTGACACTTTAAACGTCTCTGCTGGCAGTCTGTGGTGAACTGCAGAATTTATTTACATCAGGTCAGGTTAACTGGTAAAAAAAAAGTAAGAAAAATTTATTCTTGCAGCACTTTTTTTACAAATAAAAATGGTTAAGTGCTTTGCAATAAAATGACAATAAAATTGAAAAGAAAATAGACAGACGGAGGAAATCCCACAAATGTCTGGTTAGATGACTATGTGGGTGAAAGTGTAAAGTCTAACAAATCAAAAATGTACTGAGGTGCAGGGGAAGTTAGATAAGAAATGCCTCAAAATTCAGGCAATAAAATGTGCATTAAAAACAGAAAGATTAACAATTATTGTTTAGTACAAATGTGCTAAATTTATCATGAAAACAAAGAGGAATGATTACAGTGATGACATTTTTTTTGTTTTTGTCATTACAAAAATGAAAATGAAAATAAGTTTTAGTACCTATCATAATACTAATGAGTTTTTAGCACAAGCATAACATGGGCTATTTATTTTACTAATGATGCTTAAGCATACAGAATGACATTTTTGTGGATTTGAAGGATATTCCAGCAACAACACCTTATGGTACTTGAGACAATATTGCAAATTAGCTAATTATTGTCGTCCGCATTAATTTTAAGGTATCTTAAAAACAAGATACCATAAATCAGTGATTTATACACAATTTGTTTCCAATACACCTCATGAAAACATTAGAACATGAGCAGAAGATGTATTCGGTCACCTCAGTGTGAAGACCTCAGAGTGGGAATGTCAGCATTTCATCTTTTCCACATTAACCGTGCTCATTTCAAATTTCTGACCAATCACACAACAGTTGTTGGACACCTGTAAAAAGGTGCACAAACTCCTGAACCAATGCTACAAGAAAAAAACGAGTTTATTTCTTGGAGCCCTGGGAGACAGAGCATGGGCTGTTGCTGGATTTTGCTTCTCTGTGAGTTACTATTATCAATGAGTTATTTGGTGGCTGATCAGTCCAATTTGTGAGTGACATCTTTGTTGCTATTATGGACTAATATATCATTATTCATGAGCCTTGGGTTCTGTAAGACCCCTGAAAGAGGCCTACGCACCTCGGAGTGCATAGAGAGCCACTTAAGGCAACCATCACTGGCCCCCTGGTTTCCGCTGAGATACCACAGTTCTTCATTGGACTTGAGCACATCTTTGTATGCCTTGAGCTGTCCTTTCTGTCATTAGTAGCCATCTGCTAAATCGCTGTCTGACCAAGTGTCCTACCCAGCAAAATTGACCTTTTATGAGGTATGCTTCTGTTCAATCCTGCAGCACTCCAGAACTGCAGAGTTGGGTATCTTGGCCATCCAGGAGATGCCACAGATCTTGCAAAGACACCTCAGATGGAAGTTGTTTATGACCAATATCAACGATGCAAAAGGAGTACTTGGATCGCAATAAATCATAGGCTATTATATACTGAGTGCCATGCATTCATGATCTGCATGCCAAGAATACATTTGGCTCATCTGATGGACTCCTCGCTGTTCCTGACGCTCGCACCCTGTTTTGGTGAAACAAGATACTAAATCACACGCAGAGTGTTGATAAAAACAAACAGAGAAGCACAAGAAAAATGTGGGGTTACTGCAGTATTCAACAGTATTAGCACAATCCTGTTTTCTAATATCATGCAGCCCTAGCTCATGAATAGAGAAACTTGTTTTGTTCATTTTAAACAAACAATGATTCATTTTAGAATTGCAAAAGATTTTATGTTTTACACCTGATCCAGTTGTTAGTAATGCATGCAGTGTGTGTCCTGTGAAAAAAAAAACAGAAACTCATCTACAGGTGTGGAAACAAGCTGACTGTCATCAGGATAGAACAAGCTGTGCAGCTTTTCTTTGCTCCTCATGACCGACTGGGAGGACATCAAGGAAAAAAAAAACAGATCACATTTGATTTTCAGAAACTTTGGTACGAGCAGTTTAGGGCAAGCTGAGGTAAAAGACAGCAGATGAATGGGAAAAAAGATGGATTTAAAAGTAAGAAGAGGGCTGACAAAGTGTGTAGAAGGGCAGAAGGTGAGGAAGGAGAGAAAGAATGAAAGAGGAAGAGATTGGCAGCAGTTACGTGTTTCAGATTTTAATCGGAGGAATCCAAGGACATTTCTCCTTGTGATCCCAACAGCGATAATGTGCACAGGCAGATAAAGTCTTCTCCTAAACCTAAACATGAGCAAGTTTACTACACACAGAAAAGTAGTTTATATTTGATGTTAAGACTGGTACAAAAAGCTCCTTATATGAAATAGCAAGGTGTATCTAAGGTTTGAGATCTCAGCAAAGTATTTAAAAATTTCCTGGCAGAGCCATCAAGGTCCCCCCTCCTCCTCCCATAGAGTTCATTTTTAAGGAGATATTTTAAAGAAACCCTCATCCTTATTAAAGATCTCTCTTAACCAACTCACAAGCTGTTAAACCTCCCGCAGTTTGGAAGATGATACTGTTATCATGTCAAGAACCAACCAGACTGTGCACCACTAACACAGGACAAAAGAAATGCTTAGTTTCATTATATATATTAATATATATCAAATGACAAATAAATTATTTCATCTCTTTATCTTAATTTTACAACCCAAGGTTTTAGTTTTGCCTTACAACTATTAAGATGCTTCTAAATATCCTTTGATGATCCTCTCTGGAAGCTTCAAAAATTTACTTGGGCTTCAGGGGTTTTAATAAACAGTTTTACCCAAGGATATCAGAAAATTAGCAACTTTGCTGTTTATGTCTTATAAATATTCAGGTATGATAATGTGAAAGGGTGACTGGGTTCGGTGTTTTAGCACAGACGCATATAAATGTGTGAAGACGAAGGTGTTGCTTTGTGGATTTTTGCACAGAATGAAGCTACAGTTGAGTGGCGTTTTGTGTGTATATGTGTGTGTGTGTGTGTGTGTGTGGACTCAGCACATATGGTGGTACTGTGACTCTATGTTAATCCAAACCCTTTAAAGTTAAAACAAAGAGAAAAGACACCATCTGGCTCAAAGTTCACTTTTCACAACTACAAGGACAAAATCAGTGTTAGAGAGAAAAAGACTTGAAACCACAGATGTTCATCAATAATAAATATTTACACTGACTGAAGATGCACAGCTCAAAAACAGGAGCTTTTCGGCACCACTTCAAAGTACATTTTCAAATTTAAGAAGCTCAGTTTGAGCTTTTTTCCCCCCATTCTTTTACAACTAATTTTATTGACTCGATGTATTTTATTTCCCAGGCTCAGCCAGCGCCCTCTTTCCCCCACCCAAACAACAACAACAAAAAAAAAAAACTTTGTTGCAAAGCTATTCAAAGCCTGACAAGTGCACTATGAGCTGTGGCATGTGTCACTGGTTTATCAAAGATAGTTGTTCGGGGTCATTTCCCCACAAAGCTGTCCAGAGGAGGTCAGCCGTCATGTGACGTAAATAATGCCACCACATTTGCTCTGCTGACCTTGCAGAGTGAGTTCATTCAGGCAAAATAAATGAAACCGCTTTCTGCAGGCACTGCATGATGTTGTGCTACTGAGCTTTGAAAACTGTTATATACTGTGTAAAGTCTATACAGCTATACTTCTTTTTTTTCATGTATCATTAGAAACTACTGGGTCCAAATTAAACTCCAGTATCTTAGCTTGATATCTAATCTACTGAGATATGTTACCAATTTGGCATGTTTTATTGTAAAACCCATCACAACCTGAATTGATTCATATCTAACTATGGTAGCTCACTTAGCTCACTTTGAAATATTTTTATCAGTAATATTTGTGAAGTATCTCATTCTCACTTCTAACATGCAATATAACGATGGCTGAGCCTGAATATTTTCACAGAAGTTGACCTCAGTGAACAGAAAAGCAAACAATGAATGTTTTCTATTTGCAGCCGTTCCTAAGTGTTTGTCATTCACAGAGCAGACAGTAAATTGGGCTCATTGATCCAAGTCAAAACCAAGTAAGAAGTCATTAGTTTTTTTATTACAAAGACTTAAAAAGGTTCATCTAAGGCAATGTTTTACACAACTACAGCATCCTTGTCAAGCCATTTGAATCGCTTTGGCAACCTGACTGTAATCCATAGTAAAAGAAAGAATAAAATGTAGAAGTTAGAGGATATGTGGACAATCTAACTATAAAACTTAATTAAAAAAACCAAACCAACAAGAAACAACAAAAACACTAACTAAAACCCTGATTTGCAATCGCACAGAAGGGACTGAACAAAGCAAACATACCAGTAAACCAGGAACAAAACTAAAAAAAGAAAAATCTTCTCAGAACATTTTAAAAACCACAGAGCATAACAATGACTGCAATAGGAAAACTCTGACCTTAAGCATTCACCTCATTCACTGAGTTTAATGTTAGGTCTCAAAAGAATGGTAGATTTGTGTACAGTTCATTCTCCCCGTTCATGTTAGACACATCTAAATAAAGCTGGAAGAAACATTATATTACAGTTTTTTAAAGAGCTATTCAGTTGAATGACTGTCTAAAATGCCAGGAAACGGGGGATTAGAACGGTGCTTAAAAATACAGACAGTATTCATGCACCCATTGACAAAAAATAAAATAAAAGATAAGCACTCAGATGGAATTGTGGAAATGAAATGAAACTGCATGTGTCCAAAGGTCGTGTAGTTGTATTGTAATGATTACAATATCAGATCAAATGGATAATAAAGATGGCAGTACAGGCCCACTGCTGGTATCATGTCAGTAGGGTGTGCCGACCCCTCAGGCGTGGACACAAGTGGAGTTTCAGCACAGAACAAAGTCATAAAGATGTCGTTTCCTTTCCTGCTTCAAGTCAGACCAAGTAAGGAACTGGACCTTAAGATCCAGCTGTTTGACACTGGGTTGGAGATGACATCCGAGCTGATGCCGTATGTTTGACTGGGGAAAGATCAGGGAACCTGGCTGATCACAGGAGGACCTCAACACAACGCAGGCAGACACATGTCATGTGTGAACAGGCATTATCCTGTTGAAAGACTGTACCTGGGTGCCATCTTGGTATGGGTAAGACCTGCATGTCACTGATGTAACGCTGTACTTGAGGGTTCCCTGAATCCATACCAAAGGTGACCTGAAGTCAGACCTTTTGTCTTCCCACACCATAATGCCAGGAGTAACACTGGAGTCTCTTCACAACATTGGCAGGATCGACCCTCTGCCTTCACCTTTACCATCACTATTTGTGTACACAACAGGCATATGTAGTAATGCAGAACTGAAATTCCTTGCTACTGAACGTGAGATGAGACCACTCGTCATTAGTTCATGCCTCCCAGTTACAGAGTTAATGACAGCTTACACATAGGGCGTAGTCCAGCCAGTGCCAGTTGTTGAGAACTGTGGGTGACCTGGGATGTTGTTAAGTGTCCAATAGCCATGTCCAACTGTCAAGAGCAAATGTAATGTAGTTCTGTAGAGTTTGGTGCACAGTTCGATGATGCTCCATTAGTGTGGTCTGTTTGACCTGTGTGACCTGAACCTTCACATGTGTGGATACTCTCATGCACTCATCGCTTCCAACGATAGTTCACTGTGACACCTGTTTGCCCCTGATGCCAAATAATTGCAAATTACAACCATGCGGCAACATACAAACCCACAATGCAACTCCTGTTAATCTACATTAAGAGTTTTATGCTGTTTAATGCATCTGCGAGGCATCCTCTGTGCCTGCTGACCTTCTCTCACCGTTTTAAATGACTGCCAGATGCTTCGGCAACTGTCTGATAACACTCCACTCCACCTGTGATGCCATCTCTTATACCCTCTGGTGCCTATTCCAGATGTGCAAAAAAGAATAATTTACAAACCATCACTGTTCTGCATGTGGACCAAATTAAGTCCAAATTGGACATAATTCTTCTGAGTGTTTAACTTTGTCAGTGAGTGTAGTTAAAGACACGAGGATCGTACTAATTAAAGCAGCAGACCTGTTTTTGCACTTGTTTCTGTTTAACTAGGGAATGTAGGTATAGAAAATGACAAAATAGATGAAAATGAGCGATGCTCTTTCCTGTTTATCATATATGCACGTATGAGTGGGCTTTCACCACACCGTAAGAATGTCTTTGGAGAAATGTAGGCTGCAGAATTGTAATGCAGATGTCCTCTGAAGACACCAGCCTCCCACACAAAGTCAGGAACATTTAAGATGACACACATCACATGAGTGAGTGCCTGCTCCTGAACACAGGCTGCACATTTTCGTCCACACTTTGTATTTCCACAGACGCTGCGCACTCGTGTTTTTCATACGTTTCATAAATAGTAATGTTTTCATGGATGTTTTCGCGTTGGTATTCCAGCGATGACGATTCCACTAATGAATAAGCTTAGACTCAGGCTCTCCACGGTGACGCATACGTGTAGCCCTAAATGCCTGTTACCATGGAAACAGGCAGCTGCCACACAGGTCTGATCAGCACAATGGTCGTGTTTTTTTTTTTCTTTCTCCCTCCTCTCTTTTTTTCTGTCGTGCTCTTTATGTCACTTTCAGTCTTCCTCCACCCCGCTGCTCCTCTCATCTTCGGCTCAGTCTTTTCTCTCAGTTCCTCTCACACAACATCCTCCCATTTTTTATGTTTCTTGCCTTGATTTCCATTCACTCTTTCATGCCACTCCCCACCGCCGCCACCACCACCTATCTCACTCGGCTGCTTTTCATTCACCCTGACGTTTTTACCTCTCTCTCAATTCATTCAGGTCAGCCCTGTCACCATGGATCTCATCGCTGTCCTCCTCTCCTTTCATCACTTTCACCACTTGTCATGTCCTCCTCTTTGCCTCCTTTCCTCCATCCATTTCTGTCTACCTGAGTCCTAATCCTACCCATTTCTTTCTGTTTTGTCCAACTTTTTGTTCTTTTAGTCTTTGCGATATTTACTGCGGCACTACGTTAAAAATGTTCTTGGGCGTGCAAATAATATTGTTCTTTTAGGAACAATCAAAGCTACACGGTTCCACCACGTTATGCTGTTGAACAGTGTATGAATGTCACAGAACAATGCATTGGGCTCAGCATAAACAGGGTGCCCAATCACTGTGAGCAACATAAACAACAATATCCTGACAAGAGTATCACCTAAACAGATAAAAGGGGCATGGACACACAGGAACACCTTGTTCTCACCTTGCCGAAGCTGCCCTTCCCCAGCACCATCAAGAAGTTGAAGTCAGACAGCCTCATGCGATCTTGGTTGCCGTTGGAGTCGAACCGGGATGCTGCATTCGCCGACTTGCCCTCTGTGTTCTTGCCAACTGCGATTTTTGCCCTCTAGATGGGAAAGAACAATGTTAGATTAAAAAAATAAAATAAAATTTAGACAAACATACCAAGCAATACATCTTAAAGAAATTTAAGCTATCCCTTTAAGATAAAGTTGGTGATTATTTGGTTTCAGAGCTGCTGTTTGTCGCATTTAAAAGCCAATATATTGAATATAATTAAAGGAAATTGATTTTATTTTGGAGATATCGTGGAGGGGAATAAGAATGAGTTTTGTGCTTTAAAATCTATAATAAAAACAGGATTTTTTTCCTTTTTTAAATGTACACAACATTAACACCAATGAGATCAGGGCAGCAGAAGACAACACTGATAAATCTGTTCTGCTACAACAAGCAAAACATGCTAGAAGCCTGAATTAAGCAACACAAAGATTTTATACAAAGAAACAGATTCAACAGAACAGAAAACCGACACAAACCGCAACTTTTCTTTTAGCAAAAGGCAACAAAAGGTGTGTTGTTAGGCGCATTTATATTCTAAATGCTAAGAGTCTTAAGTTTTATTCAGTTTCTTTCATTCTGCACAGAAACTTTCCCATCTGTCCCACTTTCTGTAACGTCCCTCCTCCACGTGAGTCTGCCTCTTTATGAATGTCCCTCGTTTCTCTGCTTCAGCTGGACTCTCACTGACTCTGAAACATCTTATACTGTGAAATACCAACTTTATGTTTAATAACTCATCTCTTCCAGTTCACTCTCTACTGTACTTCAGTGTTTTCAATTGATTCTCAACGTTAACTTTATTAATCTCTTGTCCTGCCTCTGCTAGGAAAATCACATTTTTCTACATTTTTACCTACCTTTTTTAGGATGCTCACCTTCCATTAAGCCTATTTAATATGTACATGACGAAACACCTAAGAACTGAAGTACAGGACGAGTACGACTTATCTTTTCGGATCTTATCTCTGATTGCTGATCCAACCAGAGGCTTTGTGCATTTTCTCTATCCTGTGCAGTTGCAGTACCTCTCCACCGTCAGTTCCCAACAAAAGGAAAGATTTCAGCTTCTCTACAGCTTCCTGCACCGTTTTTGTTGTTTTATACGTGCACATGTTTAATGCATCCCTTATAATTTATAACCTATTAATGGATTTGACACAAAATCTCTTTTCCTGTTGAGGTTCATGCATGCAAGTAATTGCTTGGCCACTTTAAGGCATTGCCATAAAAAGGGAGGAAAAGCAAAAGACAAAACAGATTTAATGTGTTTGTTTTTGCAAAGGCTACACATATAAATTTTAAACAGCAAGATTTTTGTAGTTCCAGATCCAGGACCCTCATTTGAGTCATTATCAGTGTGAAACATTTCAATCAGAAAACACCAAAATGTGTAAAACAATCCTACTGCAGCTTGGCTGGTGTACAAACTTGTGTTAGTTTGTTTTTTTGAGTAAGGGAGAGACATTAAACACACATTTCCAGTCCAGATATTAGTTATGTTATTCTGCCAAATGAAATTAAACTGAAATAAACTAAAAAATAAAGAAGAAATAAGCCTCTGTCACTGATGGGAAGACTGTTGTGTCGGTAGGCAAACATTCAAGAGACATTTAGATGCATTTAAACCAAAATAACCTAGAAACTGAAAGGCCAGAGGCTTTGTTTGAGCAGCTCAAAGATTATTTTAGCTCTGGGTCTTTTGCTTTTTCACCAAAGAACAGGGTAGATTAGGTAAATAAAATCAGCTGAAGTGTGAAACGTAAATCCTCTCTAAAGCGCCGCACAAGTTCTGCAACAGCCAAACAAGGTTGTGAGCTTTTTTTTTTGTGTGTGTGGTTTGGAACATAAAGTGCAGTGAAAATGTAGGAGAGTGACATCTGATTTCTCGGATATACAGCTTTATTTATTAGGTGACCAAAGCAGGCATAAAAGGGCTAAGATGAAATCGTGTGCTTGCGAACAGAAACAGCTGCTCCTGCAGAGCAACTTACAGCCTGACAAGTTCTGGTGAAGGTTAAATGGGAGACAAAAGAGTGGGGAAAAAAGAAAAAGCTACACACACTTAACCAATCACACATGCTTAGGTCTGTAAGCTTAATCCTAAAGGTTGAGGGAAATCTAAAACACTACCAAAGCTTTAATGCTTTTATTGATAACATATAAATGTAATTTTAGTTTTCAAAATAAGTGCTAACCCTAAAGGCTTATATACTTTCATTAGTCAAAGAAAATCAGTCTTGACTAGTTACACAAAAATATACTTTTGTTGCATATGTTTCAGTGCTTTCTTTAATCCAATTTTTGGAAAATATTTGAAAACCTGAGGATGTTTTGGCTGATTACTCCACAGAAAAGAGTTTCCAAACCTCATGGATGTATGTGATTTTGGATGGTGGGACATGAAGACGAGCAACTCATGTTACCAAAGTAAAATCTCTCTGTTTTTGTCTTTTCATTTATTTAACATCTGCTTGGGAGCTTCACTCTGGAGGTACCATGCGCCGGTGTATGTACTGTATGTGTGTGTGTGTGTGTGTAACATCAGGCCCTCTGAGGAAGTGTCTCAGTGATCATCAGAGGACCGTGACCTTGAGGAGAAGTGGGGGAGAACAAGAGATAAAAAGTGGAAAGCCTCACAAGAGAGTCCTGAAGGAGGCAGAGGACAGAATAGCTATCTGAGACATGAAGGATGTCACATGGGGACAGGGAAGGAAGAAGGACAAGGAGGATATAGCCTCAATGACTCTACACTAAATATATTTTTATTTGTTTACAAAAATAATAAGTCTTGACAAGAATGCAGAAGATAAACACAGTAAAATCTCTGCATTATAGGCAGATTTTTAAAATCTCACCTTTTCTTACTGAAAACCATGTTTTCATGTGGCTGAGAAGCAAAAACCCATAAGGTTTGTTTTGCAAAATATCTGTGTTAGGGTGAAGAAGGCCTGACCCTTTGCATAAAACAACAATCCCGCCTCTTATAAATATATTTATAGACCTGTTCTAGACAGGGTTTAGTTTGGCCTTTCTGGGCTACAGTAGATTAGGCTTGTTTGTGTTTTTCTTCTGAGGTAAGAAAAATAAAACAAAACTCCAGATTCTACAACAACGTCATCATACTAGTGATTAATAGATCGCATGTCTGTGAATGCATCCAGCTTTAATGTTACACAAAAGAACTTTAACAGATTTTTTAACGGAATCTCTCATGTTTGTGGCTTGGTGTCAGCATGACAGAATAGGAGGGAGGAAAAAAGAAAAAAAAAGGAAAACACAGAGTGGGGTTGTCCTCATCACTGCCAAATGTGTTAATGAATGGGCCTACTGGTCAGCCCACGCGCACACACACACACACCAACACGTCTGGACCTGCAGTGTGCCAGACCGGATGGTACTATAAGTGCGCCTGCCAACTGCTAACAGCTCTCCCAGAGTGGCTCTCACTCAGACACACACAGACACACACAGAGTGCCCAAAGCTGACTGCTCACACACATTCAAACACACACACACACACACACACCTCAAATTTCTGCCGTAGCTCCTCGTTGCCCTCCTCCCCCTCTGGAGCCACTGGAACGTTGAAGTACTCGCCTTCTTCCTGAGAAAGCAGCTTAAACCTAAAATCAACGGATATTTACAGTCAGATCAGTTCCTAATGACTTCATACAATTAAGATGCTTCACTGATCCCATGAAGCAAAGCTTCAAGCTGGTGGCGGTTTGTGCTCCAGCTTGAAGCGCTGACGAAAAATCAGTTAGTTATTCAATAATTTACTCTCCTTTCATGGTTACGGTTTTTCATAACGGTGCACATTTGATCCATAACAGCTGATGCCACTCCTGAATAAAGCACACGCCTCACAGCACCACCAGCTCATTTGGACCAGAGTGCTTTCACAGGGCATTAATGGATTTAATGACACAGATTTAAGCACCTTTGCTTTCCCCAAAAGTATTCGCAGACAGTTTCACCTTTAGCAGCCATGAAATCAGATAAAGGTTTCCTGAGAATATAACAACCACCACACTTATTTTAGTTGAAATGAAAGTGTTGAGTTTGTCTCAGCCATAAAAATTTATGCTTTGAAATCAAATGGAGAGAAAAAAGTCTCATAATAGTTACAAATAGATACTGCATGCTTTACAAATGCCTATATTTGTGAATAGGTTTGGCTAAATGTAAATGCATATTGTAACCCACTTATAAATATCAAGGAATCTGAGCACGCTTTAGCAACGACTTTACAAACTCAAACAATACAAATTGAAGAAATGTTAAAATTACACACAAATGTTTATCTTTAACTTCACAAATGTGACAGCTCTCACACTTGAATAGGTTTCCGTGCGCACAAATTGTTAAATACATGTGTACAAATGGAGTGACATGCACGGATTGGATTATATCTGTGCACAAATTAGCTTCCAGACGCACGTTGGGTCTTTTGAGAGTATTTTTTTGGTGCTTTCGGCTCCTCAGAGTCACAGATACATGTTGTGTTTAAGGGCTGGAGGAAAGCTGGGACATTTAAATTGCTGTGGGATTCAAAAGGCGTTCCCTCTACACGGTTATTCTGAGTCGAAAAGATGTTTTTTAATAAAAAATGGTTATTATCTCTCAACTAAAACACATAAGCTTGTGCTAATTTTTTTGGATTTTTTTAAGTTTAAAAATGTTAAGACAAAAAACTTATTTTGGAATATAAAAATCCAGAGTTTAAACAAGTTACTGCTGCATGGCAGTCATTCTTTTTCCCTCTGAGTGGAAGCAGGCAGCAACGTTTCAAGATGACCCTATGACTCATTCCTCCTATGTAAGTATGTGTTAAATGTCCATCCAAACAGGATTGTATTATCAGGCAATGTCGGATCAAAACATCTTTTCTTAGAGTGGAAAAGGTTTAGCATGAAGTTGCCACAGGAGGAGCTACTAAATATATTGTCACAAAATCATTGCATATTTTATTTGGTAATGAATTAAATAAATAAAACTCTTAAAACCATTTTGCTAGTACAATTTTCAGGTCCGGTTGGCGGGTAAAATCATTTTAAATTTCAAAAAAATTCAATAGGGGTGTGTGCAAATTCTAAATCAGTGAGTTAAGATGAAGAAGTTTAGCCTCCATCAGTTGCAGCCCAGTGAAATACTACACATAGTTTAGACTTATTGTCTTTACTATCAGATGAACAGAATTTGCAGTCTTGTAATTATTGTGTACCTTCAATGAAAAAAGAAAAACATAGGCCAACTATGCATTGGCAAAATCATGTTGCAAGCTCCGCTCTTATTAAAATTCTTTCAAATTCTGCCACCCGTAAGGAAATAATATTGTATAAAAAGAAGAGTAGAAGCTCGCAAATCAAAGTGTTTATGCCTCTCTCACTTCCTGCTGCTCTCTGCCGAGTACTGCCAGCGAGTGTGAGGCTTTGAAGCAACACAAGCGTGGATTAGAGGGAAAAACCTGCATTTTTACAGACTGGATCTGAATATCAGGTGTATAAAAGGTGTCTTTCTGCCTCCACCTCAAAAAGCTGGCATCTCATTAAAAACCCTGACAGAGCAGTGTCAGCAAAAAAAAAGGGGGGGAGATGCAGAGAAATAAAAACGGTGGAAGTAGGGGGGTGGGAGTGGTGAGGCGATAAAGAAGCAGAGATAAAGAGATGGGGTAGAGTTGTTCTGGCACAGAATAAAAAGTGAAGTTCCATCTGAGGTGTTTCTCCTGTGATACGGTAATGAACAAGGTCACCTTCACTCTCACTCTCCCTCCTTCTGCTTCTTGGTGGCATTTCTCTGCCTCACGTCCCTCTGTTTGATTCACTCACTCGGGCCTCTTTATCTTACCATCCGTCCACTCCTTGTTTCTGGAGCTCTGAGATGCCAAAGGACAGCGATCCCATGAAGTCATTGCGGCTGGTCAGGTCCCAGTCCCACACCTCCACGGACAGACGGCGGTCCTTATCGTACTCCTTCAGGTGGCTGGAGGAGACACAAGGTTGGGTTATCTGCAGTCATTTTTAATAAGCTTATTCTACGGCATGAGAGCAGTCTGATTTGTTACTCATTCCTCAAATATAAGAAATAAAAATCTAGCTGCAGCGATACTGAGGGCCTCTGTGTCTGCCATAAAACATGCACAAACCAGTTTATTAACTCTTCCTAATATCTCCAGATTTTGATTGGTTGGATCAATGCAAAAAAAAAAAATTAAAAAGAAAAAGAATTTAGTCCCCTGCAGCCAGAACATCTGCACTAAGATGCCTGGAGTTGATGAGGCTTATTAAGAATGCAACTGCATCAAAACAAGCCCAGAAGCAAGGTTTTACAAACACAAGAAGCCAGATGTTTTCATCTGAGCGCTGGCGGTTCCACACTCTTGGATAGACCAGCATAATGTGACGGTCTGAAGCCGCTGCTGCACCGAGTAGGAGAGGGAAAGATCAAAGAAAGGACAAAAAGGGGAAATGCAAAGATGGACATTAATAAATAAACGCAAAAGCCTTACAATTTGAAGGTCTCGTTCCAGACGGGGTTCAGGCAGCACTTTATAGTCTTGGTTTTCTGTTTGCTTTCGCTGCGGGGATCTGGGATCAGTTTAAGTTTCACGTAGGGGTCTGACAGACCATTGGGGTCCATGGGAATCAGATTCCTGGCCTCTTTGACTGAAAGTAGAAACAAAGAAAATGAAGGAAAAATACATTTTAAAAAAAGAGGAAAGAGGAGAGGCGACATTCTGCAATATCAAATAACATTTTGAGTTACTGAATTCTTTAAACAGATGAAATAATTTGAATTTTTTTGCAAACAAAAATGTTGAAAAAATGTCAGTATCTCAAAATATTTATAAATTGTTTAAAGTTGATGAAATATAAAAAAAGAAATGGATGTTTTGAAACCAAAAAATTGAACTGATGGTTATATGCTGCACTGTTTCTAAATAGCCTAAGAAAGAAAACTGCCTTTATCATTTATTTTTGACAAACTTTAAGAAATAATGACCCCTGCAAATATACAGGAAGGCTCCCGGGCTGAACTAGAAGAGCAACAGGCTAGATGCTGCTGCTGCTGTTTGTGCTTCTAAATAACCATAAAATTCCATGTAAATAGTTGTGTAACGTTTAGTTGAAAAAAGTGTAAAAGTTTATAAAAAAGCATTTACATTAACCACTATGAGATTTTGAGAATGGAGTTGTTTTCAGATGGCACAGATCCATTTCAGTCTTGGGTTTGCTCGGACTCGTTGTTAGCTGAGGTCTTTAAAGAGCTATCTACAACAGGTAAGATATTAACTGTTCATAACTCTTGCATAGAAACCCACTTCAATAACTTCATGCTCCTATGGGGACATTAGATTGATTTGTTAAATAAAAGTGTCATAAAAATATTACTGATTAAAACCCATAATTATTCACCACATCCAAAACCATCAACGTAAACACAACTCCAGGTTATATCCTATTGATTTCATCTTGTTTTAAAAAGTGTTGAATTATTCATAATGATTGCAATTATTTCATTTTTCTGAGCAAATGTTCTGACCTTAATGTGAATGCTCTCAGCCAGAGTAGACAAAAAAAAAAAAAACCCTCTCCCTTGAAACATCTAAATCTTATTATTTATGATAAACCTGAGGGACACTTTTCTAACCCTTTGCTGTAATAGGGAAGGGAGGGGGGGATTTACAGCCTTGGGGTTGTCAGATTTGACAGTAATGACCATGTAGACCAACTGGAGGTCACCATTTCCAACACTAATCCTTCTTTTGTCACTGCCTGTTTATGGACTGTAATTGTATTCCAGTGTGGTAAAATCCCCTGTGAATGGAGTGTGTTTTAAATTGCGTGTGTGTGTGTGTGTGTGTGTGCGCGCATAATTATCACTTCTGGTCAAGTTGTGAGGTCACATCAATTACCAGAAGCATAGCTGCTGTGTTTTAGGCAGCACGCTGCGGCAGCACTCAGCACTTCATACTTCATATACACAGGCACTCTGCGCTGGTGAGGCGCCTGAATTTATGTGTCGTTAAAAATCGCAGACAAAAGTGTGGCAACGGGAGCTGCGATAAACTACAATATGTAGTAAACTACGCACATGTTGTGAGAACAAACAAACACTCTCCAGCAGAATTAAAATAGCATAAATAAAACTGCTGCTGTAGATTCTCAGTCACCCAGGACATGGCAAATAGACCAGTTGCTTTGTTTTTTTGTTGTATTTTTTTGGGATGTATTTAAAATAGTAAATGGACTATACTTATATAATGCCTTACTAGCAAACCAGGCCACTCAAAGCACTTTACAACACAATCTCATTTACCCATCCACATATATTTATACAGCACTCTTCTACAGCTCTACAAAGCTAATCTGAATAAGTCATTCTATAGACGCTAATCAGCGCTTTAGATCACATTTGTACACCAATGGGGCACACATCAGAGGAAATGAGGAGTTCAGTGTCTTGCCCAGGGACATTTCAACATTTGACTGCTGCCAGAAATCGAACCTCCAACTCTCTCATTGGAGGACGACTCCTCTAGTCGCCATTTTCTGGCACTGCTGTAAAACCGAAGGCAATGTCGGAAAACCTCACTTTCAAACAAGTGTTGAGTTTAACTCTCTGCCTAAACATGGTTCCAAGAAAAATAACTACAAGTTCAGTATCTGTACAAAGATCAGCAGCACTTGGAGTGCAGCCATGACTGTAGTTCTCTTGCAGAAAATGGTGCATTAAAGTTACTAAGTAGATCTGCGTGACATATCAAAGGTTTGTTGTTATCGCACTATCAACACGCACATGAAAACATAAGGAGAGGACGATGTTTGAAGATACCTGACATGATGATGTCAGACTATCAACTATAAGCTCTAAAGGGGATTTCAGGACAAATGCGATAAAGGCGAGGCTGCGCTCTGAAACACATTTGCAAAATTGTAAAACTTGGTCCTTTAATTTTGCCACGCTGACAGGAAAAAGACAAGAAAACTGGAAAATAGTCCTGATAAAACATAACTCTACCTTGTGAATCTGTCCCACTAAAACAATAAAAATAAATACAATAAACATCTTGGAGCAACATACTAAAGGACTAAAGGAGGAGCTGCCCAGTGTGGGAAAAAGCCCCAAATGTCAAGGAAACGCAGGTTTATTCTACACTAACCTCTGATAGGTTAAGCACGGCACAGACCCGGCATTCAACTCTCAGCAGAGCAGGTCAATAAATATTAGATGATGCCTGTTAAAGTGACCATCAAATATTGACTGAGGAGAGCCGTAAAGAGGGGAGTACAACAAATCGTCTCAGAGGACACAGAGTAAATAGCAGCGAGTAAATGCGAGGGAATCCGCCGTTGTTCTGCATGTGCATTCAGATGCGCCTAACTTCCGTTTGACCCGGACAGAACTCGTCTGTGTGTAGCTGTGTGGGTGTGAGAAGGTGCAGCTCGGGGGGGCCAGGAACAGCAGAGCGGCTCACAGCAGGGTGGGTGTTCACAGAGCGCCTTCTTCCTTCGTGAAACAGCCTCGTCAAGTTTCAGAGGGATTCTGTTTTGTCTGAGTTTCTGTGCATGTGTGCTGCTAAATCTTTACTGGAAAACGTGTGTATGCACGCTGACAGAAACATCTAATCCTAACGACGGATTTGAACACCGTACTTCTTAGAGTATGAGTTGAGAATGACTATCAGCTACTATCACACTAAATTTTAGTTTGATATTTGTAATTACTTGTGTTATAGCCATTTATATGTTTGCTAGGGTCAATTAGCTGTGGCCACCATCTTGGTCTGACTCCAAAAGTTAATGAGTTGTAGATGAGCATGCAATGATTACTTTCTAAGTTTCATTAAAATCCATTCAGTGGTTCATGAGATATTTTGCTAACAGATGGATAGTATTAACTCTAACAGTTAGCAGCAAAGATGTCACCAAATATTTAATGCCCAGAGTATGTTTTGTGAATAACTCCCAGCTACTACCACACCTAATGTTAGCTTTAAAACTTGCTGAGTTACATTGATTTTTTGTGTTTTCTATGGGCAGTTGGCTGAATTGGGTTGACTCCAAAAGGGAACGAGTTGTAGATTTACATCCACTGACTACTTTCTGGGAGTTTCATTAAAGTCCATCCACTGGATCATTAGATATTTCGCTAATACTACAGGAAAACAAACACACACACTGAAATGGGCAAAAAAACATTATCGCCCTTTCACCTTAGGTAGCAGGTAATACATATCATTACCAAATGAACAAGCTCTGCACTAAAACACGATTTTGAGTGCTACTGCACCACAATAATGACTCACAGGTCAGTTGCGTTGATTAAAAACAATTGCTGGTAAATTTGCTAAGAAATGTTACTGGACGTAGTTCATTATTCTGCTCTGCAGCGTAGCTCTGAGTGGAGTTGAGATTTTACTGCTGACTCGGTTCTGTATGCGATAAGTGCGCTGCCTTATCATTTCCCACAGAAACGAGCGGCTAATGATCAGTCTGTGAGCGTGGGAACCAGGAGCAGAGTTAAACACCGAACACAGGGACAAAAACCTACATGCACCCTTCTAATTGTGTTGTTAGTGGTTAAACAGCCAAAAAGAAAAACAAAAAAACAAAACAAAAAAAAAGAGTTTCCAGTGAGAAGGAAAAACAAAGACAAAAAAAGCACATGTATTAGCAGTGAGTCACACATTTTTATGAATTACAACAGTTTGAGTTAGTGCAGATGTGACGTTTTAGGCAAATGTGCCCAGATTTAACTAATGATACATAAAATTGAATATCTCTTAATTAAATTATTCAGGTTTAAAAGTTCCTTATGTGCCCTGTCCTTCAACAATATAAGATAAGGCTCATTAGCCTCCTTTTAGTCTAATTTTAAATCCATTTCAGTAAGAATTGTCGGGTTTATCTAATTTAATGTTGATCTCTGCTGCCACCTGCAGGGTGGTGATGGCGTTCTCTGCTTTTTCTCTTCGAGGTTACACACATTTTTGCAAAAAATAGGCCTTTCTAAATTGTACAAAATAGGCCAAACCAAAATGTAATGAAGTACCTAAAGGTTATTCGGTTTAAAGGTCTGACTAAATAACAAGAAAAAACAGTTGGTTCATGGATGTAAGAGACAGTTTTAACTATTTGTTCGTATTTTAGTAGCAGCGGTGCCAATCAGTCCAATGCTACAATATAAAGTAGAAATATGAATATGTTTAGAATAATTATTTTTTGAAATTTGGCTGCCAGAGTTCTTAAAAATAAAATAGAAAATTGTGAACCCTCTGAACACTTTCAAAGACATTTTGAATATTTCTGATATGAATCAGGAGTGAAACTGTTCACAAACTAACAAGTTTATTTGTGCTTTAATCAGTTTTAATAGACAGTTAATGGGAGCCTAACTAACTGCTGGAAAAATAATTATAAAATAATGCTGTCCTACAGAACAAATGTGAGTTTAAATCAAATCCACATTGAGGTGTTCTGTTTCAGGCCAAACTTTTTTTTATTCAGATTTCCTAAAAATTAAACCTTAAATATTTACTCATGTAGAGAATAAAGCTACTAAGAACTGTACTGATGCTAATATGCTAACAGAGACAGATATCTATCTGCGCAGCAACGCTCTAGTCAATCTGTAACATTTCATTTGGATTGGGTTTTTTTATTATTTAATTAGGTAATTTCATGTTAAACAATGTCCTTAAATGTTCAGACTTCTTTGTTAAGGTTTGAATAACTATGAATGTTTCAGTACTAGTGTTTCTAAAAACTTACTTACTCACTTATTTACAAATAGGACACAAAAAGGTGGACAGCCAGGAATGTGTTTTTAAATAAATAGAATAAATTAAATTACATGACTATCTTTTCTTCTGCCTCGATGCCAACGGTAACAACGCAAAATAAGCTGCGCTCAGAGTATGTGATGAGCTACTACCACCAGAATTTAACTGAATATCTGCAAAAATGACTCAGTTACGGGCATTTATGCATTCGCTAAGTTTGATTAGTTGTGGCAACCATCATTAACTCCAAAAGTCAATCAGTTGTCAATGTACATCCAGTAATGACTTGATGAGATTTTCATGAAAATTTATCCAGTCGTTCATCAGATATTTTGCTAACAGACAAACAAAGTTGACTCCAAACGATAATCTCAGATTAGAGAATGTGTTAGGTGTGACTCTCAGCTTCTACTACACAAGATTTAACTCAGTATCAGAAATTTTCACTAAGTTCTGAGCATTTTAGTGTCAAACAGCATAGCGGCCATTTCATTAAAATCAATTTACTGGTTCAAGAGATATTTTGCTAACAAACAGACATAAACTCGTGCGCGCACACACACACACACACACAAGCATTTACATAATCACCCACTGTCCACAGCTGATAAACAGATGTTTAGGTGTGTCTTTGGTTTCTCAGTAACTCAACAATAATAAGAAACGTCTAAAATGTTCAACTCAGGACTTCATAGATGAACCGAGACGTGGCATTTTATGTTCACTGTTTAACTATTTAGTCTTCCAAATTCAGATTTTCATCTTGGAGAAATTTCAACAGCATTGAAATGACTCGCCTGCACTGGGAAGAACTCAGCAGAACTTTATTTGTGACGATTCTGTAACAAGACCTAAATTAAACTTTGTGCTTTTCTGGCTCCATTTGTCAAAGTCCTTTCCTGTTACTTACATTTAAAAAAAAGAGAAGAAAAAAAAGATTGAGCCAACTCATTGAAATAAACTATTCAGCTGAGCCAGCTCATCATCTGTGGTGAATGTCACTGTAAAAGGATGGTGTAATACGAAGGAAAATATGTTTTAACTGTAAATTCATCTTGAAAAAATCACATCTAAGATCTGTGCTAGAAGATTTTTTGGACTGAAGATCTGTATTTCTTTAGTTTTTTATTTAACACAACAGTCCCAACCAGACACAAACCTGTGCACTTAGATCAAATCTTAGTGAAAAATACAAACTGACTTTTTTGCTCATTTCTGAATTTGAACACCTCTGCAAGTCTACCAGCAGAGGGCGACAAACGACAGGTTTTATTTTTCCTAAACATTCGTTGCTGATGCTTTTGTGCACGTGCAGCGCACATGTCTGCGCGTGCTCCTGCCACGGACTCACTGGTAACGGTGAGAACGTTAGTCTTGACCTCGGCGCTGATCTCGATGCGCCCTCTCCTCTCGGTGTGGTCCGTCCCGCACAGGTTGGGCACGTTGGGCACGCAGCGCTTGTGGATGTTCATCATACAGTCTGGACGCACAGAAACACGGTGAAGTCAGCAGAGATACAGAGACATCTGCAAACGAGCTGGTCTGGTGTGTGTGTGTATGTGTGTGTGTGTGCGTGTGCGCCAGAGCACTTACGGTCACATCTCATGCCCTGGTGGATCAGGCCGTACAGTAGAGAGCCACAGTGGTCACAGAAAGTTGGACTAGAGTAGGTGTGGATCTTAAATTTATGCTTTGACCTCGGGTCCTGGAGGGAAACAAGCAAAGAAACAAAAACACATCAGGGGTTATAGACCATGCATGGGCAAAATAAGGCCTGAGGGCCAGATGTGGCTCTTGAACAAACTCTACTCGACCCTCGACGTCCTCAAACATACAAACAAACAAAAACAAAAAACCTAACTTCAAATAAATTAAAAATAGAAGAGGATTTTTGTAACGATTCTTAAGGAAAGTTAAAACAAAGTCTATACTGGCTTTTCACCAGTTTATAAAAAGAAGAAGAAGAAGAAGAAGAAGAAGAAAAAACCTGTCAATGTTTTTTTTTTTGTGACTAAAACAGGCCTAAAAAGAGCATTTACAGGAAGGGAAGTTTAACAGGGGGTGGGGGAGGGGGTTAGAAGAGTTTTTTTAGAAAGGCAACAAAAGGCAGCTACACAATGAACCGTTGTGTGTGTGTGTGTGTGTGTGTGTTTGCATGCACAATATTAAACAAAAAGTTGTCCAGACTCAGTCATCCACGAAGTTCATTAAAGCCTCTCTAACCCGCGCAGAGATACTGCAGGCAGGGAGACGTTTAAATGAACTCACGGAACCAAAGGTGAAAACACAAACATGCAGCTGTGCTTCCATCGCTACAGGAGGCAGGAAAGTGACGCCTCGCACGGGTTTCATGTCGCCCGCCGCCAAAGGCAAAAAACGGCAACGTGTTCGCCCGTGTCTGTGTCTGTTAGCAAAATATCTCGTAAAACCAGGAGACGGATTTTAATGAAACGCTCTGAAATGAATCACCGGGTGTGCACCTGCAACTGATTAACTTCTAGAGTCAAGGTGATTCGAAACGGCCGCCACAGCTAGGCGACCTTAGCCAACTCAAAACCGGCTATAACTCAGTCGGCGTTACGGATGCTGAGCTAAAACCTGGTGTGGTAGTAGCTCAGAGTCGTCTTCAACGCTTTCTGTGAGCGCTGATGGATCTAAAAAGGTGCAGGAGGTGAAACAACTGCATACGAACCTTTTAGGTGCGAAAGACAGAAGTCAGCCCTAAATCTGAAATTAAACTACTTTGTTTTCTTGTTTTTTTTTTTTTTTTTTTAAATCTCAGTCACATTCTCCCCATCCAGAGAAGAGAGAAGAGGCCAGAATGATAATGCCGGTCATTTATCATTCTGTATTTTAACAACAAAGCTGTTAAATACACTGAATGATTTTAGAACCTGCCAACAGGAAATATCAGGACGATCTGGCTTGCTTGCGCCTGATATTGTTTATTTAAATGCAGAGTCTTTTTTTTTTTTTTTAAACCCGGCCAGGAGCTAACTAATGGACTATTAATTATTTACAGTTGCAGGTTTTTAAAGAGAATTCGACGTCGAGTTGCATTTAAAAATCCACAACAGAGCATCGATCCTTTTTTTTAAAAATCACTTTATGTGAAGCCATATAGACCTGGACGTATGAGTTGGTAAAAAAATAATTCAGTTTTTGGATTTTCCGCCAGAAGGAAGGAGCTCAAACTCCAAAAAAAAGGGTGTCTGATGAGTCTGACAAAACTTTCTGAGCTCAGAAATGTCCAGGAAGAGACTGATTTACACCGAATTATACCTAACTTAGTTAAAAGTTCCTTCAGAAATGAGTGTGCCTCTCAGTCTGTGAGGGCTTGTCTGCATGGTTGGCATCCCTGACATTTTCTTTGCTCAACTCTGTGTGTGTGTGTGTGTTTACGTTTGCAGGCGAGCTCCTTGGCTGCTTCTAGTCTTTCTCAAGGACAGAACCATCCGCTGTCTGACTTTGGCGTTATTCAAAGAAAAAAACGAGAAAACACAGCGCCGGGAGACTTTTAGGGGCTGGTGGATACTTCTGCAGCAGCAGTAATGATGATGTGCTGCTTTCATCGGCCTTGAAGACGCTGATCAATCGGAAACCGAGAAGCAGGAAGACAAAGGCATAAAAACAAAGACTTCCTGTCTCCTCTGCTTTTTGAGTCTCTGACTGATGGCAAATCAGAGGAACCAAAAAAAATATGTATTAGTAACTCAGAAATAAGAATCTGGAATCTGTTTAAGATTTAAAAGCTCAAGATCTGCAAAACTGTCTGAGTTATAGCCATTTTTATGTTTTCTAAGTTAAGTTAGCTGTGGCAACCATACCGAATTGGATTGACTCCACAAGTTAATCAGCTGTAGATGTACATCCAGTGGTTACTTCCTGAGAGTTTCATTCAAATCTGTCTGGTGGTCCATGAGATATTTTGCTAACAGACAAACAGCGGTGACCTCAACAGTTAATGCTAAAGTTTTAGGGAAAGATTTTGTACAACGAGAAGCACATATGTGACATATGTGTCATGAATGATGTTCAGCGATAATCACATCAAGTTTTAGCTCAATATTTGTAAAATTAACTGAGCTTTTAGTCATTTTTGTGTTTTCCTAGGACAGTTGGCTGTGGCAGCCATCTTGAAATGGCTCAACTCCAAAAGGTAATCAATTATAGTGGTTCATCCAGTGATTATTTCCTGAAGGTTTTATTAAACTCTGCCCTGTGGTTCATGAGATATTTTGTTAACAGACAGACAGAGTTAACTACAAATGGCTAACGGCAAAATTGGAATGAAAGAGCTTGTGCAATCCATTAGTGCTGAGAATAATTGTTGGAAATCAGTATCAGATACTAACACACCAAATCTGAAGTCAGTATTTTTAGAATTGATTAAGTGATAGCCACTTTCTGTTCGCTAAGGTCAGGTGGTTGTGGCGGCCATCTTGAATCGGGTTGACACCAAAAGGTAGTCGGTTGTACATCCAGTTATTATTTTGTTTCAATAAACTCTATCCCAATTTTATTATGTGTTATTGTGCTCAGCGAGCAATAAAAAATGTTTTTCTCATTAAAAAAAACAATGAAAAATATTTTATTAAAAATAAAGTGATTTTACGACAGAAAGCTGCTCCGTAAATACACCTTCCTGTAACAGAACGCTGTGTTTCTTCGCTTTTCTTACACAGTTTGAGTCCCACCTACAGTTTGAGTCCAGGCTGCTAAGTGTCCACATTTAATTTCACTTTATTTAACACAAAAACACCATATTCTTTGTTGTTTTTTGTTTTTAAAGCAGATGCTACATTGTGCCGCTCCTGGATAAACAAGCGGATCGTGTGACATCTGTTGTCTTGCCGAGTGTCAAAACTGAAAGTTGCTCACACATTGTGCCAGAACGGCGCCTGTACCGAGTGGTCCGCTGTTTTGACTTGTTCTCTTGTCATTGCGCTTTCCCTCCCCTCGTTGTATGCCTTTTTTTGTTGTTGTTTTTGTTTTATTTCAACGCTCCCCTCCTCCGTTCATTCTAATCTCTGCCAACCCCGTCAGTCACAGCGCACGCCGACACACACAAATCACACACGTCCTGTCGTGTCGTTCGTGATGTCCTGACAGGCAGAAGCAGCCGGCGGAGTCCCGGCTCACAGGAAAATTCTGTTAACGTAAATGAATTTGGCCGCACTTGAAAATATGAAACGTATCTGCTTCGATGGGTAATTTGTCTGTTTTATTTTCTATGCAACACAAGCGGAAGTTGCAACTTAAAAGCATGATTTCTGAAGTTTTTATTTGTAATTATGGTTCAAATTGTGAATGGTTGTTTGTCTCGTTTGTCTCTATGTGGCCCTGCGATGGACTTGCAACCTGTCCAGGGTGTCCCCCGCCTCTCGCACAGTGACTGCTGGGGATAGGCACCAGCTCCCCGCGACCCGGAATGGAGAAGCAGGTAAAGAAAATGGATGGATGGGAACGGGTCCTTTATTAAGACTTGGACCCTCCACAAAAGATGTAAAAACAGCAGGTTTAAGGCTGGAGTTCCCATACATTTCACAATATCTTTGAGATATTTAAATAAGAAAATGTCTTTCTGACATCTGCCTTGAGTTACAGTTGGCTCCGATAACTAATGCTAAGCTACCGTTTGCCTTCCGAACCTTCCTGAAGTTATGTCAGGACATCGCTTTAGGAGCATTTGAATTTCACTCCATTTTCACACCCAGAAAAGTACAAGGTCCTCAGCTGGTCCTAGCTCTTAGGCTAAACCATTCCTCTTTGGAAGAATCCGTACCCACACACAGACTGACCTTGTGAAACAGTACATTTCACACACTTTGTCTCGAAGAAGCCTAAACAAACCGCACACACACACACACACAGATTTGAGCTCCACAGCCCACTGAACTTGTGTAATTCAGGGCTGAATGCTTCATTTTGGTTTTAGAATAATCGTTGCTAAAAATCTAAACTTCTTTAAAATGTGATCGATACGGCTGCGCGTTTTCCTTTTAGATTATTTGATAAAACTATCAATAATCATTTGTTTCATTTGTGTGTTTAAGTTGAACTCTTTCTCCATGGCAGGATTAGTTTGTGTTTTTATTTTTTATTGTTCATAGAGCAGTTTATACATTTCTATCGTCTACAGTAGTTTAGATGTGTGATTTTTCATTTTTTTAAGTGCCAAAAAAAGTTGGGATGTTGTGTAAAATGTAAATACAAACAGAATGCAATGATCTCATTAACCCATGTTTTCACAATAAATGATAGTAAACATAAAATGTTTAAAGTAAAAAGAAAAAGGGTGTTTTTGAGTTTGATGAAAGCAACACATCTAAAGAAAGTGGGGTCAGGGTCCTGTTTACAACTGTGAACAACAACAGTTTGTGTGTGAGCTACATCATGCTGTTATAACAAACACAGTACGCAGATGTAGGATTGTCTTTGCTGAAATATGCAAGACATTCCCTGACAAAGACAGCATATGTTGTACTAAAACCTAAATATACTTTTCTGGATTGATAGTGCCTTTCCAGACGTGTAAGCTGCACATGCCGTAGGAACGAATGCACCCCCATACCATCAGAGAGGCCGGCTTTCATTCTGTGCGCTGATAATTAGCCTCTCTTTAGCAATGGAGGACGTGGTGTGTGGGATTTCTCTAAACTACTTTCTTTTAAATTGTTTTGGGACTCCTAAAACACCACTTCTGCGTGGAGACAAGTCTGAAATCATAAAAAAAAATCCTTTTGCATATTCAGAAAACACTGTCCCCCCCTGTGGATGGCCCCTTAATTACCTGCCTATTTATGAGCTGTCCAATCCATCTATATTTATCCTGTCCTCTGAACCACCTGCCCAAAGTCCAAATAGGGACAGGACTCTACACGTGTGCATATGTGGTTCGGAGTTCTATACCGTCAGCTGGCTGTGGGCCTGAAATGTAGGCTTCATTAAAAGGATTTCATCCCTCGACTTCTCCCACGAGGAGCCCAGTCTATTAACCCAGATCTATAATTGAATTCTGCTTTTTTTAAACATGCAGTGCTGACAGAGAGCAGGAGAGGCAGGAGGTAAAATGGGAATTAAAGAGCTGCAGACAGAATGACAACGTTAATAGAATAACCGTGGCTTTGAGCTGCGTCGCCACACGTTTCATAAAGCAACAGCACAACGTACACTGTTGGTTTCCCTCATCCATCATAATCCTAATCATTGTTTTTAAAGAACAGCTGTGAGAGGTTTCTTCTCATCTATAATTACAATTTCTCCTGGCTTCAATTATAAAATGAGCAACCAGTCAACAGCAGCGTTAGCCTACATTTCCAGGGACTGAGGTCGAAAGGCCATGAACTCATTACAGAGATGACACGGTGGGGGTGGCGGGGCTTCGTAATTAAGAGCAGAACACCCCACCACCTCCCCCTCCGTCCCCAGGTGGAGCGGCATTGAAATAGAAGGTGCGCAAACGAGTTTGGGACGGTGAGAGGGAGGCTTTCAGGGAGGCAAAGACAGAAATATGGACAAGCGTCAGAAAAGGGGGGGCTGATGGCGGTGGCGGAAAATAGATGGGAGATGATGGAGATGCAGGGTGACATTTCAAGTTACTATTAAAAGAGAAGTTTTCTGCTGGTTTAACAGAGAGAGGAGACAAAGAGAAGCAGAGATCTAAAATAATAGTTACAAGCATCTAACATTTAAGCTTAAATCACACACATAAACACTAACAAAGAAAAATAGACTGTACTGATTTGAACTGCAATACAATTGGACGTTTTTTCTTGAATTTTAATTCCCGACACTTTACTAACAGTTATTAGCAGAGAGAGAGAGAGAAAAAAAAAATACAGGAAATTGCAGCCAGAAACATTTGGGGAGCCACTTTTGCCGCAAAGGGGGCTTTGAATGAGTGCACCAAGAACAAGAGGCGAGAAGCAGTCAGGTGGAAGTTGGACAAAATAAACGAGGCGCTTTTTCCAACACATAATGAGCAGAGGTTCGGCACAGACGCATCAGCCGGGAAGCCGAGCGACAAACACAAGCGTCTCCTCCGGAGGCAGCTCAGTGGGTTGCTCATCAGACAGAGAGGGCACTCTGGGAGGCGAAGACATGGCTGCCGAACTTTAAAAAGGATTATTATTATTATCAAATAATATTCTTCCTTTGCATTTTAGGAATTTGAGCAACACATCTTCAAGCTTTCATAATTGAGCACCACTTCGAAGTAGTGATGCATTGAACATGGCGTCGTAGGCAGGTTCTGAAGTGTTGTCCAGCTCTGACCTGCCGATCCAGTTTCTCTCTATGAGCTGCGTCTGATTCCGACTCACCAGGCGACTCATTGGTGCCTTCCTACCACATCATTAGAGCTAATGAAGCCTAATAACGTGTGGTCTGCACAACTTTTAGCATTTGTGTAGCAGCAACTTCAATAGGTCCATTTATCTCCAAGTCAAAAAATGCCATGACCCTTACAGATCACATTTGAGGAACATGTTAGTGGATTTTACCTCTTTGCCGCCAGTAGCAAAGGGGCAGTAATGTATTTGCTTATGTCTGCGTATGTGCCTGTTTGTGGATATGTATGGGTTTTAAAGCTCTCAGAAAGTAATGACTGGATGTACATCTACAACTGAGCCCAATTCAAGATGGCTGTTATAGCTACTCAACCTTAGCAAAGGCAAAAATGTCTACAGCTGAGTGAATTTTACAGACCTCGAGCTATACTATACTATACTTATACTCCTGAATAAACAAATAAGAGTCAAAACAGTAAACTTGGAGAATAGTTTAATAAAAAATAAATGCTGCTTTAAGGTTAGAGCTCTGCAGCTTCACATTCTTAACTGAGTTCTAAAGTGTATCCAGAGTCAAATCAATAAAACGTATAGTTAGTTGTGTTACAGTAAGTGTCAGGACCGGAAAAGGAAAGTGAAAAACGAGACACAGATGTAGACTGCTCTACTGTATCTGAAACACTTCTGTCAACTCTACACAGTGGCTATTGAACTGGAAAAGTTTATGCAATCGCTGTCTCGTTCATTACCCACAAGTTTCCAGTACCCAGTTTCATTGCGATGAGCGAGTTTGGGGGTTTTTAATAATGAGTTTGTTTGTACTCACATCTGAGGCGGGTCCTTTATCAGCGCCGGGACAGGAGAAAGTGACGAACTCATGGCACCGCTTGTGTACCACGAAACAACACACTGAAGAGGGGAACAAAAGGAGGAGAAAATGCATCAGTACACAGTCTGATTACACACAGATATGTTCCTAAGTGATGGGAAGGAATCCTTATTTCTTCCACACGGTATCATCCTGACAAATTAAAACCTGAGGCAAACCGGACATTTTCTTTAATTCTTCAGGATGTTTTGCTTGTCATCTGGAAAGCTTTCTCAAGTCAATTTAAATTCAGTTCTTTTGAATCGAGAAAGCTCCTCAGATGACAAGCGAAACGTCTTAATTTTTCTTTAAAAAAAAAAAGAAAAGAAACAAAGTCCATTTGCCTTTGATTTAATTTGCTAGGATTACCATGTCCTGGATGACTGGGAATCCAGACCAGCACATAATAGCGTCCCACGGTTTGGATGAAGGGTTGCATTGCTCTGATAACATCAGCTGCCCCTGAATACTGCTATTTGAAGCTGAACCGACAGCAAAAAAGATACACGATTAAACAGATTTAATTTTAATGATTAAATCATTTGTATAAACTTGCATTCCTTGGAGGAACGCATGTCGCCCGCTGCCTTGCATGCCGAAGTTCAAGACATCTTGTCCAGTCTGTTAGCACTCAGCGTATGTGTTGGAGATGACTCTCAGCTACTGCCACACCGAATTTTAATTCAATATCTGTCAAATTTAGTGAGTTAAAACCGGTTTTGTGTTTATCCAGGTCAAATAGCTGTGGCAGCCACTTTGAACTGGGCTGACTCCAAAAGTTGATCAGTTGTAAACGTTCATCCACTGATTATGTTTCATTAAAATCTGCTCATGATCATGTGAAATTTTGCTAACAGACAACAAATGACACAAACGCACAGATCCACACAGGCAATCACCTGCCTCCCACAGTGATGGACAATAATCAGTATGAACTTAACCTCCTCAAAGTCATTAAAAACAGATTCTATAATATTTGTAATTTATTGAGATTAAAAAAAAAAAATCTATGCAGTTTAAAGAGCTCTTCTTCTGTATATGTTACAGCTATAAATGTCCTGTAATTCTCATCCGTGACTCAAATATTCAGCCCTGGCATTCAGGAATAAATTAACGCTTTCTGTCGGAATCCATGAGTGAAGGCACCATAAAAACAGAAATCTACTGCATTTCATTAAAGCCCTTTCCACGTCGCCGTTACAATAATATGGACCTGCCAGTTTCAAATGCAAATACATTTTCGCCGATGTTTAGTTGCTCATTATATTATATCACAGCTCTTTGGCTGCTGACTCCGATGTGCCTAATTACAGATTTTAAAGATACAAATTAACACGCAGAAGCAGTTTTCACTCAAATTGATGATTCTTAGCAGGTGAGCACTTCACTGTTAGAAGCAGCAATTATCACACCAAATTTAAAAGCTTTAATGATAGGAAACACAAAAAAAAGGATTTCCTTGGCTCTGTCTTCCCCACCTACAGTTTCTTATTGTCCCTCCTACACGGCTAATGCGTTGTTAGACACTCAGCGATCCTTCTAAATCTATGCAACATTAAGTTCAATCTCGTGTCTTTGTCGATGAACACCAAAATGCTTTCTGTTTTCTGGATAGTCACCATTTTCAGCCACAAAAACCTTCTTTGTGCTCTTATTTTCTGCAAGCCTCTCCGACCCAAAGCTAAATGAGATGAAAAGCGTTAACTCGGCTTCACTTTCCAGGTTGGTGACGATCAGCGGTGCAGAAACGTGAACGCTTTGACGCATGTCGGGGCTCGTCATCTCCACCCCGATCTACTGTATGTCAGCTCCACTGACAGGCAAGACAAACCCAGGAAGTAAAAATATCACAAGACCCCAAACACAGTCCTTATGATTATGCGCGGTGTGTTTGCCAAATCTGATACAGAGTTAAACTAAATGTGCGAGAGAGTTTCAGAGGATAGCTGCATACATATGCTGACATGTGTTAAATTGTTAAAATGTTACATTAGGACAGAAATTTGGGCTCCATATAAATGATAAGAGGCACAATTAAACTGTAAAATGGCTGCAAATGTATTCAAGTGTACAACTTGATGTCATGGTAGATTAACTGACTGTTAAGTAAACTATTTTAAAACACTTCCATCTACACACTGAGGTGTATTATTTTTGTTATTACTTTCATGTTAAAAATATTTCAAAACCAAGACAAATAGTCTTTCTTTCACCTGTGATGAAGCGTGGGCCAATTTCTGGTTTTAAGGCATCTCACAGTCTTAAAACGTCATGGTTTCAAAACCAGCAAAGGTTTCCATCAGACCGTTCCTGCATTTTAAACAACAGTGTGAGTTTTCTCTGGTCACCTCACACACACACACAGACACACACACGTTGCTGCGAGCTGTCAGTCAGCTGTGTTCGATGGCGGAGCGAGGGAAGACTCCCAGAACGTTTTTACTGTTAAAAACATACAAGAGTCAAATAAAAAGGTTGGCTATGGCTACCAGGTGAGCACCATAAATCTCTTTTTTTTAAAAAGATAATTCTGTTTAAACAATCCTTTACAACAAGCTAATAAAATTAGTCTATCAGTTTAATAAAAAAACTACAGTAAGCTCGCCACCAAAGCTAATAACCCTGCTAATAAACGAGCCGATTTCAGCTCATCAGGCTCCTAATATTACTTTATAAAGTAGTTATTGGCCAAAAATAATAATATTTTTGATTTTTCTTTTTTTTTCATTTTCCACCATGGTGAACATCTGTATTTTAATGTTCTGTTGGCTCCTTAGATTTTTTAGCTAACAGTTCTGGTTTGAAAGAGACCATGATTAATTTTGTTTCTTATTTTGTAATTATTGTTTAATCAATGCTGTGTTGTCTTAAATTTTGTAAAAACAGGGAAGGTAGGGACTACAGCCCCCATGGCCCCCCCTTGGTGATGCCCATGAGCATCAGTAACAGTAGTTTAATTTCTGGTTTAAAATAAAAGCATCCAGATACATTTTTACTTTTTTGCTTTAACATAGAAACACTAAAATAGTATTTTTTTTCATGATACTGTCAAAAACTCGTACCAACTCATGCCCACCAACCATCTTTTTGTTAATTTCAGATGAACTGGAATTACTTAATTAGGTTTAGGAATTAAAATGACTTGTTTAGCATTAGAAACAGATTACAGTTCATTAGTTTATGTTTATGTTTCAATGAAATAAATGTTCAAAGACTGAATGGAGGTATTACTTTAAACATCCGTCAAATATTTGCTGGGGGAAAAAGAAAAATCACCCCTAAGGTTTTTTTTTTTAAATTGTTCTTTTCTTACTACAAAACTTTTCTTACCACATAACATAACTGATGCTTTAGGGAAGTACAGTCACATGAGCATGGAGGAAACTGTAAACCACAGTTTGGTATATTGTACAGCGTTCATTTTTCACAGTACTTTTGTGTAATGCAAAAGAAGAGCCAGCGCTGGCATCGGTGGTTAGAAGGCCTGAAAACATTCAAAGGGTTCGCTTTTTTATCATTTTTATAATTTCCAGCACATTTTTTGGATTTCACCAATAGCCATTAGCAGGGATTTATTGTATCACATTCAAGTAAATTCTTCTCTGCTGGGAAATGTGCGCTGACCAGAGGGGTTATAATTACCACAAAAAACACTTTCCAGCACGCTCAAAAATCATGTGCACCTGAATGGTACTTGACTCCCACGCAATATTTTCTCTCTGGTGACACCACCTACTCGCTGCAATGATACGGTGCTGCGCGCGCGCACACACACACACACATTACACACACAAAAGCCACCCACTCATTCCAATGATACCGCAGATTGAAAACACACAGGGTGCAGGTGGAGGGATACGAAGCACAGATAGGATCGGTGCGAGCTGCACGCACATATTGCTTCAAGGCAACGGCTCCTTTAGAGGACTGCTGCAGCCAAATCCCCAAACAAACACACACACAAACAAAGATGGCACCAAAATTGTACCATAGGCCTTTGTACAATACGACCCGAGGGCCAAAATAAATAACAGCTCTTCACAAAAATATCCTCAGTACCGAAAAGTACTCTTCTTAGTTTTGTATACCCCAGTTAATTATTATTTCCACAAATGTTCATGCATGTCTTTGTTCATAGAAAACAACGGTCTTTAAAGATTAATAAAAGATCTGATCCGAGCGGCTTGTTGAGCTGGGGGTGAAAGGGAAATGTCTCGAATCAAAAAGTACTTTCAATTTACAGTTCAAAACGGCTGTGGTTCATTTTCTATTTTTTTGTTCTATCTTCTAAAAGTTGGAGGTGAATCCTTCGAGTGAAATGAAAGACGCTTAGCTGCCTAGTTGTTAATATTGACAGTGAAACAAAAAAAGGCGATTCGACATTTGCCAGTGCTCCGGAAGGCAGAGATTAACCCACGTACTTCTCTTGGAAAGTTTGAATCTGTCAGTTCACTCGTTTATCAAAGAGCACAGGCCGTTCTTGTTTGTGTTATACAATACAGGGAATAAAAAACAAAAACTAAACTAAACTGACATCCAAATGTAAAAACCAGATACCAGAGATTCTCCAAAACGTTTACAGAAAACACATGTCCATATTCATTCTCTACTGGTTGAAGTGGCGCTAATTTGGGAGCCAAATATTAGATTATACAGTGTTAGAGAAAAATAAAATGGGACAGATTAATGGATTCTGGGTAAAAAAAATTACTGTTTTTTGTCACATTCTGCTTATTGGTCACATGCTTCACGTCTGTTATTTTTATTGGACAGAAAATACACCACAAAAATAAACAAGAAAACATTTTTTTCTATACTGTAAATACTTAAAACCTACTCCATATTGCATTTCCGATGTCTCAAAACGGTTATGTTTGTTGATGCAACAAAATGCTGTGAAGAAGTGAATAAATGGAAGCAGAATTCCTTGAAGGAATGAATATCGTACATCGCGTTGTAAACGAAGCTCTCCTGTAATCTGTTAGTGCTCAGAGTATCTGTTGGGGATCACTCTCGGCTACTAAAGCGCCAAATTTTACGGCCATTTCTGTGTTCTCTAATGTTAATTAGCTGTGGCGGCCATCTTGAATCGGTTTGACTGAAGTGTAATAAAGCATGCTCTTGAATAAGCCCAGAAAAATGAAACTATGTCTTTAATTTTTATTTCACAGCCTCTAAATTATAAGAATACACTATATAGAAAAATGGGTTCGATTTTTTGGTAATCTTTAAAGTCTGTCCCATCTGATAAGGCTTTTAAAAAAAAATTGTTAGTTTTTGTCAGTGTTTATAGCAGTTTAACATATAAATGAAACTAATTTTGCAGAAGTTGAGGAGCAAGGCCCCACCTGAATTGTTTTCTGTCTATAAATGTCTTTCCATGCCCGTTCCTCCTCAGTGACAGTGCCTCACCCCCCCTTCCTGTTTAGCTCCTCTTGTCTCTCATAGGGCCGTTTAAGGGTGTGAGGGGCCACTCTGTTCATTTTGGCTCCGTCTTCTTTTCTCTCCTCACAGAAATACATTTTCCCTCCCACGCACATTCTACTCTCGCTCACAATCGTTCACTTTTCTTGCATATTTTTGCATATTTCTGCTCTTGTTGTTCCAACAATGAGGACTTCATGTAACATTCACGTTGGCTAAAAAAAAAACCCTTGTGGGTTTGCGCTTTAGTAATTAGCTTTTTCTTTATTAAATTAGGGTGCTGCATCATGTAAACCAGCTTTTATCTGCTCGAGCTCGTGTTTTCTGTTAGTGTTGGTGTGTGTTTACATCCCACTGACCCAAAAGCAACACGTTTAATGGGGTTTATGTGATCCCACCCCCCAGGAGAGAACATGCCACTGTTTGCGCAATCACTCTGCTTGTCACCATCAGAATTTAATTGATAGTTTGGATTCTGTTATGCTCAATGAATAAACCAAAAAACAATGTGGAAGTTAAACTTTGTGATTTTTGTGCTTTAGAACTGAGTCGATCACTCATTCAGTCACTAAACTGATATGACAGATTAAAAATTTACATTTTCAACAACATTTCTTTAGCTACTGGGAACATTTGCTGGTTTCCTTTAAAGCAGGGGTGTCCAACCCTGGTCCTTGAGTGCCATTGTCCTGCATGTTTTACTTGTTTCTCTGCTCCAACACACCTGGTTTGAATGAATGGGTGATTAACAGGCTTCTGTAGGACATGAAGAGGTAATTTAACCACTGAATCAGGAGTGTTGGAGCAGAGAAACAAGTAAAACATGCAGGATGGTGGCCCTCCAGGACCAGGATTGCCTACCCCTGCTTTAAAGAGTTTCTGACACAACTTAATCTACAATGAAGCCATTACAGAATTATAAAAATATTAAAACTCAGGAAAGAAATCATCTTTCCTATGTCCAGGAAACTTTCAAGATGGAAAAATCTGAAACTTTTTTAACTACATCTTTTTCTGGCCTTAATCACTTCAGTACCTACGTAAAAGAAACTGTAAGAAGAATTGTGTTGTTTTGGATTGAAGTGTCTTGCAGAAGGACTGCTGTCATTTCTTTTGATGGAGCTTTTGGGTTAGTTGATAAGATCTTTCTGAGAATGAGATGTTTCACCTGCACAGATGTTTCTACGTGATTAAACACGTTCCTTGTTTTACAGATAATAAAAACTTATATACTGTGCAATACTGGAATTGAAATTGAGACAATTTCAGAATGATTGTCACATAAATCGCTTCAGTAAGAGTTATTTATGTCAGCTCCGGCTGATTTGAACAATTAATGAACATGTTTAATGTGGTGGAGCAGTTACACTGTAATAGAGACAGCGATTATCTGGTTTTCTGCAGTGTTTTACCAGCAGCAAAGACAAAAAAGCACCACCAATTAACCAATGATTATGTAACAGCTTACAATCAGTCAGCATCTTCTTTCTGTGCATCAGTATTTATACACTGTGAACAAAGAGAGCCGGTCTCACATTACAGCAAGATTGCATAATCGTACAAAACGGGTGTTAAACATTACTCTGTAATACTAAAATATAAGATTTCAAAAATGAATGAAAAATTAAACCACACAGGTTCGGACTTTTATTTTTCTTTTAATGCTTTGTAATGTAACATTTTTGAGGGGAATAGCCATATTTTGAACCAAGTATCAACTAAAAAGACCCATGAAATGTTTTCATGCTCTTATGCTGTGGCCTACATTTTACTTTTTTTTTTCCCCGTTCATGTCCTGATCTCCCTTTTATTTTCATTATTTTCAGCCAATCTCCTCTTGTTCCCTCGTTCCAGTATATTCTGTTTATGAAGTGTTGGCAGAACACAGATGTTGTACACAGTCTTTTCCGTCTAATGAGCTGCCAACGCGCGCCCGTGTGTGTGTGTGTGTGTGTGTGCCTGGAAATTTGTTTGTGTGTGTGCCTGTGAGACGTAGTGACATGCTGTACAGCAATGTCCCAGATTTAAATGCTGTCAGATTCTGCAGCCATGTTCAGGGTGACAGAGATGTGTGGGTAATTATATTTATTAACCTATAGCTCTGGTGGAATGTCACCAGTCATTTTTTATAAAACGTAGGTAGGCAGACTGTGTTTGATGACTTCATCTCTGCTGTAGATTTAAACACTTCATCAGTGACTGTAGTAAATAAAAAACAGTATTACACTATATATCTGCTTGAATTTTGTTTTTGGTTTTCTCTTTTCTAATATTTTGGCATTATTTGAATTGAAATTGGCTAATAAAAAAAGGAGCTTGTAGTTTACTTCAGATTTGTTTTGGATGATTTTTTTTATTCACCAGTCAAGTGATGTTTAAAAAAAAGATCTGTGTTCAGTATTAACACAATATCTGAGTGTTGTCCAGTCTCAGCATTCGTTTCAAAATAAGCTAAATATTTTAAGATTTTAGTTCACTTTTTAAGTATTTAACAAGTGGAAATGAAATTAACCCAATGAGCATTTTGGGGTTGAAACAACACTGAATGACACCTAGAGTAAACTATTCATAAATGTTTAGGCTCATAACATTTGGTCTAAAAGTAAAACTTTTGGAGATGTATAAAACGTAAATGTGTTCGAAAAGTGGACGTCTGCTTTTTGCAAAGACTGACAAGAACAAAAAGGATTTCCAATGTGAGGCTTGAACTCTACATCTCTGCATTTCCAGCCCAAACTAAGCAACCGCACAAGTATAATAACTCTACAAAAGTATTATAACATGTACAGTCAGTTTAAAAAATAGTTGAGGTTGTAATTCACTATTTATAGTGAAAAAATACTATTTTTATAGGACAAACATAAGCACAAATTCAGCTGTGTCCTTTTAGAATTTCATGAGCATCTTATTGTCAGTGAACAGCCAGAATAGCTAATTTCTGTGACCCTGATTTTTCTGTATGTGTTAAATTATGTTCTGTTTTTACAAAGAATTGTTTGGCAACAGAAATGTGATTTAACCTTTTCTATAATTAGCCCCTTTCATAAAATGCTTTCAAGACGGGCCTGAGATGCCTTCTTGCCATCTTGGTGCACTTTATTTAAGGACTGAGATGGTCTGAGATGGTTGAAGTCAACTGAAGGCTGTTATGCCTCTGAGCCACGAAGCAAGGTAGTGACAGAGCTGAAATGATTGATATGTGGAAGAATAAGTCAGCATTGTCCCTCAAGGGTGCAACATAGGGATGACAGGACTGTGCAACTGTGAGGTTTAGAAAAAGTAGACATGTTTTATGTGTAGTACGCCATGTCAACACTGCTGAGTTATGAACCGTGCCTCCTTTGGTGATTTGAAAGCTCACATTGTCATGGGACATGGCCAGCTCCAGTGGGGATTTATGAACAGCCAAAGATGGCTGGAGGGCCACTATCCTGCACGTTTTTGTTGTTTTTCTGTTCCAACACACCTGATTTGAATGAACAGGTGATTAACAGGCCTCTGTAGAACTTGAAGACCTGCTGAAAGGGTAAGTCAACCATTGAATCATGTGTGTTGAAGCAGGGAAACAACAAAAACATGCAAGATAGTGGCCCTTCAAGACCAGGATTGGACACCACTGGCCTAAATAGTGGTTCATCTTTGCAGCCATATTGCAAAACACTTTTGTGGATGGACCAATGTTGAAATCCTGGTTTGTACTCTCTGGCAATAAAGCTAGAAGGACTAAAACTGGTGATAAATGCAGACTATATTTGAACCAAAACAGAGGGTTCAATGAGGGCTTGAACTAAACTTAACACTGAAATGGCATCTGTTGTTCATCAGGTGATCCTGTATATCTTCAGACTGGCAGCTGATAGTACTTTAATCTTAAAGGTGCCATATTTGACATTAAAAACAAATGAATGGCTCTCTATAAGCAACAATGTTTTAAGCCAAAATTAAAAATTGAACCGAACCAGCGACAAAAATTCTCCATCCAAAAAATGCTGCTTCTGTGTTGAGTCTGGTCTACATTTCTTTGTGTGGGTTTTTATGCTCTAAAACATGTCAAAGGTCCCCTCAAAATGATCAATCCAACCTGCAAGGGAGGAATTAAATGAGCAGAAAAACAGGTTGTGCCAACATCAAATAGAGACTCTCAGACGACACACAAATCACCCCAATAATTCACCATATCACCAAACTATCTCACAAACAAAACCTTTAACATTGATAGTATATCGACTGACTGGTTTCAGCTACAAACCACCTGCGTTAGATTGTCTCCCTGACTGCAGCCCGGCAGACCTGGCACGGTGCTTAAAGAGCGTGGAGAGAGGTCTTGGCGAGCTACACTTCTGTTGCTGTTTCTGTTTCTTGCTCTTCCAACTGTCTCGAAGAAAAGGAAGCGTCCCGATGAGTGGGGTGGAAGACACAAAGACGAGGCATGCGCAACAGGAGTAAGACAAGAGGAGCGAGATGATAAGGAATTGAAAGAAGAACAAAGTCAATGATCAGAACAAAACACACCATTCACCCCGTGCGCCTCCCCTTGTGTCTGTGTGTGTAAGGGCTTATATAAGGGGGTACACAACCTACGCTAATGTATAAATACCCACAATGCCGCTGGTGGAGCAGGGATAGGGGTCACAGTGAGTCAGCACACCCATGTCACTCCTCCTCTTTCTCCCTTCCATCAGTGAATCCTCTCTCCTCCTCCTCCGTTTTTACATGTACCATTTTTTAATGCTGCTACACAAAAGCACAGAGGATTTTACTTGGCAGGCGAACATTGACCTCCTGTTGGAGATGATGGTAAGATAACTAATGTTGTAAACAAAACAATTAAATACATTTTTGCCAACGAGTTCTTTTGAAGTTGCCAAGGCTTCCAAAAGATGAGCTAGAAGAAATTATTATGAAAAGTGTGCTTATAATTTGTGCAAATTACAGTGAATAAAGAGCCTTGGTGATATTATCTTTCTTTATTGTTTTTAGGGCATATAATGTTCAGTAAACGATAACTGTTTTCCCATCTTATCATGAAACACCATTCCCTTCAATGAAGCAAAATCATAGGCCAGTTTTTGGTCTCGAGGTATAACATGGTCTTTTAAATTACTGACATTCTGCCATACCATCCCTGCAGTTTAAATTCCTTTTATTGAAATGCCAGACACAGTGTATCAAACTCAGAGTAGCGTTTCCCCTCTCCACCGGCTGCTACAAGATGTCCGTTAGCCGTAAACAATGCCAGAAGGGAAATTTCCTAAACTTTTTCTGTTACATCAATATCTCACCAAGCTGCAACTGTTGATGAACTGAAAATTTGCACATTTTCTTGCAATTCTGAGTTGCCAGCTAGTCTCCAACAGTCACATCCCAATGAGATACTGGCTTTACAAATGAAAGAGAAACACAAAACAAGGTCAACTGTTTTGGGAAAATTTTCCATTAGCAAAAACTGCACATGATCATGGCTTGGCTACTGAAGGATAGGACCATCTCAGAACAATGCTGTACTTTGGGTTCTAAGTCCAATTTAGGTAAAGAAATTAACACTGAGGTTATTTGTTGACTTTGTACGCAGCAGCTGTCTACAGCTTGGATCCAGATATATAATCCAGATATTCACTGATCCATACACAGATTTCAAAGACTGCTTGGTTTAACCTTAAAGCCTTAAATTAAACTCAAAATCTGGTCAGGGATGTCAGGCAGGGAAAGTAATTAAATCAGCAGAACTGTGATAAAAAAAATACTACACCATCTGCCAAAAATTGTGGACATAATGTAAAAAAAGAGAGGACATTACAGTACAATTGTTCCTTTTCAGCAGACACTAGTCTGGCCAGCTTCATTTCTTGTTCAATTTCAGACTCAGGTTTGTGCCAGCGTTGTGAAAGTGCTGGCACATGCTGATTCTATGTGGTCCAGCTAACACCTCCACCCTTATTCTCTCCATCTTTCTCCCTGCCTCTCACTCACTCCATCGCCTTCTCTCAATTTATATTCATCTGTCTTCTAATGCTTGTTCATTTCACACTTTTTTGTTTCGCCTAAAATACACACACACACACACACACACATACCAGACAATAAAAAAGCAGAAGAGCAACCAGGAAGTCCACACCTCTACTATGCTTTATTCAAAGAGCAGAACTGCATGAAAAGCTTGAACAGGTGACCAAAATTAAGATCTTAAGGAAAGTAGCAGTCCTTGAAAAACTGGATCTCACCCAACCCTTCGCATGCCAAGGTTTTAAACAAAGATCTTGCCTAATCTGTTAGTGCTCAAAGTATGTGTTGATGATTACACTCAGCTACTACCACACCAAATTTTAGCTTAAAATCTGTAAATTTTAGCTATTTTTGAGTTGGCTATGGTTGATTAGCTGTGGTGGATATTTTGATTTGGGTTGACGACAAAAGTTAAAGGTAATGTATTATGCAAATTTCACTTTTTGCATGTTTTTGTGCTTCCATTTGGGTACCTACTGCTTCTAGAAACAGTCCAAGCACAAAACAAAAACCACCCAGCTGTTTTTGGACAATAAATAAATGTTTTCTGGTGTCTGCAAAGCAACCCATTTCAAAAACCTTGGTATTATTGTGTCACAATCCCCGTTACTTAGCAACCCCAAGCTGAGCCCAGCCCCTCAACTAGCAACCCAAATGGAGCTCCACCCACTTCATTACATAAAGACCATCACATTTGTTCTGCTGGTTTTACTGCTGAACAATGTCTGCTGCAAAAGCAGCAATATAGAACATGTGTCCACGCATGTTCTCCCAGTCACAAAGAATAGAGCTGCGTGGCTTCATTTTATTTTTGATGGCAATGTCCCCTCGATATTGCCAAAGACAGTTGTAGTTTGAACAGCTCACCTGTCCCTGAAACACGTCTCTGTTAATGTCACAGCAGGTTTGTCTAAACTAACATTAGAACTATGTTAATAAAAGAGAAGAAAAATTGAAAAAAAAATTTAACTAATCTTTACCAGGCTGCCGTCTGGACACTTTTTGTGTTCGGAGGAGGAGGCGTCTGACTAAACTGACCCTGATGCTGCTGCTGCTGGCCAGGCTGATCCTGGTCTTATTTTATCCTATTTTTTTTTTTGTGAAATAATAACGATATAAATGTGCATCATTTGATGCTTCAGAGAGTTTTTACGTTTTGAGACGGGACACAGGGTTGGGGGGCGTGGCCAACAGTATCTTATTTGCATAATAGTGGCATCGCCCTAAAACCGCTCATTCGGAAAGAGCTCAAAACAGGCAGAACTGATCAGGTGAAATCTCAATATCTGAGAATGATTTTGTGTATTAAATGTACTGAACATGTTTTGTACAGCCCACAGACCTATCCTGACTTGTTCAAGGAAGCATAATAGGTCCCATTTAATCATTTGTTGACGTAAATGCAATGATTATTTCTTGAAATTTTCATTAAAACTTGTCAAGTGGTTCATGAAAAAATTCACTAACAGACACACAAACACACTCCGATGCAAAAACTGTCAACAGGGAGCCTCTTATCATTCTACAAGTTTGTGTTTGTGAAATATTTTCTTCTCAAGAAGGCTGAGGGCATTAAATGTAAAATGCTACTGCATTCACACTTGTGATAATTGCATGAACAAAGATTGATTTGTGTGTGTGTCAGTGTGTATGTGTGTGTAAGAGTGTCTGGAGGGCTGTTCATGTCCTCTCATTGCAGAAGTACATCTACCTCCGCAACTGTTGAACACGTTCGGCCAGCGCACACAATCCTGTAACTCTTTTGTATTTTACATAAAACCTTCCAACTGTCTCCTCCTTCTTCTCTCGCTCCCTCTAACCTTCATTGCCACTTCCTCTTGGTTTCTCTCAACGCCCCCACAAACAGTACCTGCTGTTTTGGGCCAGACAGCAAGAGAGAGAGAGAGAGAAAAAAAAATTGAGGATAAGAAAGAACAAGTTTGAGAAACGGAAAGCTTGAGTGTGTTCAGCGTTTTATATTCCTGTTTCCTGTGTTTAATTTGCTGAAAAGTGGTCATAATTCTTATTATGCTTTTTACTCGCTAACTCGGTGAGAGAGGGAGAGGTGGTGTGAAGAGGACGAGGGAGAAAGAGTGGGAGAGAGGACATGGAGGGGAGAGTGGAGAGCTGCACGAAACAACAGAGATGATGAGATGTTTGAGGGCTGAATACAAAAAAGATCAAGTACAATAAACTGAACTGTTCTGTGTATTTACGTATGTTGTTCGTAGCCCTTTATGTCAGAGTGTTAAACTAAGATCATCTTATGATGAGAAGGGACAGAGTTACAGCCAGTTAGGGGAAACCTTGTAAAGGACATTATGTGGGATCCCATGCAATGATACGAGATCTCGCGAGATCTGTTAGTGATCAGAGTGTGCGTTGAGGATGACTCTCAGGTACTGATACATTAAGAATTAGGTCCATATCTGTAAAGTTGACAGAGTTATATTCATTTTTGTGTTTTCTAATGGAAGCCATCTCACATTGAATTGACTCCAATCAGTTGTAGAGGTACAACTAATAATTTATTTCTAAATGATTCATTAAAATCCATCCAGTGGTTAATAGATATTTGCTAACAATGTTGACTCCAACAATTAATGCCATTGTTTTAAGCAAGCTCTCTCTCTCTCTCTGTAAATATATTCAAATATATCAATCTGTATCCATCTTTCTGTCTGTCTATCTATCTACAGAGAGAAGAGAGAAGGCTACAGCCCAGAACGGCCAGGTGTAAAAACCATGCTCCTGATAAATACTAGTTATTAAAACATTGATCCAACTCTGCTTATCTTCATTTCAGAAGTGCAGAATAACTCATGATCGTGGAGGCGGCTGCCAAGGTGGGTGCAAAGCAAGCTGAGGTAGGTACAAAGTGCACTGAGGTGGACGAAGAAATAATGTGCACAGCCTAGAATGTAGTTCTGAAAGCCAAGCACACAAAAGTAGGCCGTAATTTTTTAAAAAGAGGTTGCATAAAACGCAGCCACACGACTCGCTGGTCGATGGTTGCAAGCCTTTACAATTCAGTGAGACTGCAATGGAACCTTTTTCTGTTCTCTTATAATTTTGAGTTGTAGATTAGACTCAAACAGTTGCAGCGCAGTGAGATAGTGGCTTTAATATCAGCCCAGACTGGCTGCACAGATTTGTTATATTTTTTTTGTCAAACATGTTCAGTAACTCCTTGGTTTAAAACCAAATGGAACCCAAATCAGTGACTTTGTGTTCTTGTTGGCTACAAATTTTTCTACATTTGTACAAAGTAAGGGATTGCCTGGTCCCATCCAGCCACACAAATAGAAACACTTAAGCACACCTGAACAAATTTATCACCAACCACTGTTTGGGTGACTGATGGTGGCTCATCGAAGAAATTTAGCCTGTTGCCCAACCCTAATGTAAACAGAAACACAAAGATGGCCTGTGATAAATGATCTGAAGAGAGAAAACAGATCAGAAACCTGAACACAATGCATAAAGGACAGGTTATACAGCTTTGCTTCCACACACCCACGGCAGGACACATGTACATTTACTCCTGCAGCATGACTTTATGAGGCGAAGATACAAATATATCAGTATCTGGTTTTCCCCAAAGTTAACCTTTGTTAAATTAAGCTGTTCATTCTGTGTTCATCTGTGTGTTTCTGAATACTGACAGCAGACCAGAGGAGCATGGCTAACTCTTTTGTTCTGTACAAATATACAAATTAAAATACATTTAAGGAATGAGGCAAAAAATAAATTTTGTAATACTGAAACCCTCACAGTTATTACATGACCAAGTGCCACTCCTCTCAAGCTTTCAAACTCAACTTGAAATGTTTTAAGTGTTACTGGAAAAAAACAACCTTTTTTGTTCTAAACCCTGCTTAAATTCAGCTACACACACACTCAGTTTCCTACGTATTCATGGACAGAACATGCAGTTACAAATGCTAATAGTTGGACAAATGAAAGAACACTAAAGAAATAAGACGAGCTGCTAGAAATAAAGCATAAGTAATGTATGGATGACAGATGTGGAAGAGAGAGAAGTCTGAAGCGCAGGGAACGTGTCTGAAAAGCAGAAAGTCAAAAAGTAAACAGATGGATGAAGTCGAGACAGAAAAGAGGTCTGAGATGACTGCACTCCTGTCGGCTCGTGCCCTTGTTGCTAGGTTACCATCCATAGATGAATGGGTTAAAGTATCTCAGGAGCAACAGTGACACAGTTAGCTGGTCTCACACACACAAAAATCAGAGTAATTTGTGATTTTCAAACACAACAAACTGAATATCCAAAATTAGATGAAATTCTTCCACACAATAAAGTCAACACACAACTCAGTAAACATGCTATAAAAGTTTAACATTTGGACATAAATATGCCAGAATATCTATCAGGAGTTGAAAGATAACATTGTGCACAATCTCATGTGATACTGTGAATTTATGTTGTGAATGAGTCAGCTACTACAGCATGAAATTTTAGCCTCAATATCTGTAAAGTTTATTTAATTATAGCCATTTTTGTGTATTCTAAGACCAGCTGGCTGTGGTGGCCATCTTGAATTAGGTTGACTCCAAAGGTCAATCAGTTGTAGATGTACATTCATTGAAAAGGAGTAGAGCAACACATTCGCAGCCATATAAAAATAGTACTTGTACTAAAAAAGTACAAGTAACTGGTAAAATTTTAAACAACAGGGAAAGTAAGGGACCCTCTCTCCTGGAAATGATATAATATCATTTCCTCAGTTGATAATCGTGCTCGTCATACTACTGTAGATCGTTTCACAGAGAGCTTTCAAAGCCCCAGCCGCAGAGCAGCAGCTCCTCTCCCTCAGCCGTTAGTAATCCAGGTGGGCCATCACGCCCACACAGCATGACTCAAGTTTTAGACATTTAGCTCGTCTCATCATTAGCAACTGTGATTTGCCCCGACTGCAAAAGGACAATGGATGGAGTTCAGCACGTCGTTCACCTACGCTGCAGACAAGCAGAACCGAGCGATCCGAAAGGTCCTGTGATAATGCAGGAGCCAAGCTTTGGAACAGTGGAAAAACTAAAAGGGGAAAAAAAAAATTTTTTTTTAAAATGAGCGATTGATTTTTGTGTCGAGAGTGAAGTGGGTGGAACGCCAGCACACCCCGAGAGTATCCGAACGTAACAAGAAGACTTAATTTATTGTTTATTTACCAGCATGCATAGCTGAAGGATAAAAGAGGTATTACAAATTAATTTTAAACCGATTTCAAAATGGCAGTATACCATCAAACCTACGTAATGGAACTTTTTTTTTAAAGGAGCTGAGCAAGCTGACGAAGAAGCTCCTTTGTATTGAATTGAAAAAATGTTGTTTTATTATTAAATATTTTACAATTCATCCACATGATGGTGTGATAGTGTCAAATTCATTGGTTCAATGGATACATTAAATACACACCTCACAATATTTAGCTGCTATATGAGATATTATGTATGTTTTTTTATTTTAAAATAAACTAAACAGTTTAAATAAAAAAGGTCCCTTTTAATCAGGTAAGTAATGTTTTGAATTAAAAATTTACTGTGAGGGTTAATGAACGGCACACAGTTTGATAGAGAACCTCATCATTCCTCAAGGCTATATTTCTCTATTTGGTTCCTCTTGGAACGGCAATGAGCTGAAACTAAAATGTTATTCTGTGTATTACAGTTTATGAGGCTTGATTTTGTAGAGTAAGAATGTCAAACACATAAAAACCCATAAATCTTTGTTTCAAATTCTCTGACTTCATACTTGTAATAGTAATCAATATTTGCTTTTTTAAAATGTCCTTATTTATGTTTTTTATTTAACATTCACACAGTGTGACGTGGGCAAAATAGCAACTAAAGAAAAAAATCTTTTAGGTAACATGAAAAGCAAGGGCACAGCAAATGCCATCTATGTGAAAACATGAAAACAAGTAAAACATATATATGTCCATCAAATAAAATGTCTTACTTTAACAAATTAACAACAAACGGTGTGTATAAACCTCCTAATGCAAAAATACATGTATGATTTCTGGAAGAAATTGCATTTTCTTTCAAAAGCTAACCTCTTAAAATCATGCGTCTCAACTGTTGTGCTTATTTATGAATCCGCTCAGACAATTTCTGGCCCCTGAGCGAATTCTGCTGTCGACCCCTGCTGTAAAGTATTAAAAATACCGTCAGATGATCATCAGCGCTTTAAGTCATAAGAGTTTGTTGCCTGAGGACCACAAGTATTTATGTACAAAGATCCTCTCTACCACTGTAGGTTTTTTTAGGCAATATCCAATTGCTGTCAGGAGATAGATGCAAAAAACAACAAAAAAAAAACTACAATAAAATAAAATAAAAGCAAAAAAGAAAATATGACCATTTGAAGAACCATATCATCAAGCTGGCTTCAGTAAAACTTTCTCCCTGCTTGATTCTAAATTTACATATGTTTACATGTGTATAAATACAAATGAACTGCTTACTTTGTCTACAACTACACATTAGTTTTTGTGTGTTGGTAGTTTTTTTTTTCATTTTAATTATTATGATTATTTTATCATCCACCTGGAACTGAGAGAATTAAATTGAAGCATTTAGTTCAAGATTCAGCATCATCATGACTGACTGGAACACAGACAACCTCACATCAGCCAGGGCCATTTCACCTGACCGTATATATATTTACTGGGTCTTCATCTGACAAGTGCAATAAAAATGATGGCAATTTACTGTGAAGGCACCGGGTGATTACCACAAGCAGCTGATAAAGTGAAAAACTCATATCCTCCTCAGAGAGGCTTTAAAGATTGCCTGGTTACCTGGTGAGGTGAATAGAAGAGGGCAGCAGCTATCATTACTTGTTAAAACTACAACATAGATTCTATCTCTTTTTAAACCTACTCTAAGAAGTGCCAAGTATTATATTAATGTTTGAAGGCGCATAGCTGATGTATGTTTGATTTTCTTCTTAAAAAAAAATTGTAAATGTGTAGGCAGTGATGTACAATAAAGCAGCAATTTAAAAGAGATAGACCAGATGGCTTGGAGTGGGGCTGTGGGTGGGACACTTTTGAATAATCAGTATTTTACCTGCAGTAGACAGAAGTCCCGGGGACCTCAGTTTGGAGAATCAAGGATTATTTTTATCAGAGAGTCAAGCAAACTGTTAGTCAGCAGAGGACTCTTTTCAGACCAATTTATACCATCTAAAACAACACAAAACTTAAAAAAAAGATTTTAAGCTACGTAATAATTTATTTTGCAACTTGTGTTTCACACAGAATTTGCTGCAATGAACCACAGACAGTGTTTCATCATGGACAGCCTTTCAGGTAAATACCCACAGATGCCTACAGAAACAACAGTCTGCTGCAGGCGTGTAGCAGAAAAGTCCCCCCGTTTCTTCAAGGTTTAGGGGCCGTGCACAAGAGAACAGTGTTTTGTGAAAACGCAAACATTTTTTTTATTGTTTCAGCCTTGCGTCCATATGAAAACAATGTTTCAGGAACCCTGAAACTTTATTTTCTGCAAATTTCCAGAGCAAAGAATTCTTAAATCTTGGTGTTTTGGTGTAGAAAGCCAAAATGTAACCTTTTGAAACAATGAGCCACAACCCTCACTATACACATACAATCTACGGTCACAGGTAACAACAACAACAACAACAATAAAGGTAATATTTGTGTTTGTCCTGCAGCTGCTACAGAATCCAGTTGCTCAACTACAACTAATTTTTCTTACTGTATTACTTTAACTAGTAGAGAAACCTGATGATCAACATACGCCTTATTGACTCACAACAAAGGAAAATTAAACATGGAAGGAGGTAAAAACTTTGGGTTTGGTGTTTAGAGTTTGTACCCAAGCTTTATGCATTTACGCCACATCTCTGTTCCTGTTTTTGGTGTATTTTTTTCTACTTCCATGTAATTCGATGAGAACATATGATGGCCATGATACAACACGTGGGCCTCAGAGGGAAACTTTCATTTTGCCCCCTTTTTTTTGTTTTTTTTTTTTTCAGTAGAAGTGTTGTCACGTTGGTACTTCAGCGTTTCAAACCAGCTCGACCTACATTGGCTGTCTGATCGGTCCTGTTACGTCTCCAAGGTGTCACCGTAGCAACGGGCGTACCGTCGCCACAAACTGTCGGCGGCAAGGACAAACGAGCCCTGCAGAATATTGTCTGTCAATCTGTAACTCAAACACATTCACACACACAAACACACACACACATACTGACAAACAAACACACTGTCAGTGATCAGAGTCTTTCAATGTGTGAAAGTAGATCAGAGTAAAATTAGACTGTCGCTTACACACACACACACACACCTGTGGAGTATCAAACACACACAGACATACTGACATATCACTAATAACAACTGATGGTCTAATTAAAATAAGAAATGACAGAGAACTCCCATTTCAACCTCTGATGCTCGACTTTCTGCTCCTTTTTCTGTATGATTGCACTGAGGAGGACATACAGACCATGCACGCACAGTGTCACACATTAACACTACTCTTAACATGTTTAGACGCACACACACATATCTTTAACACTACAACACATTCAAACTTAGAAGAGGAAGCTGCTATGGAAGGAAACACACTGGGTGTTACTGAGAAACAACTGGTTAAAAAAAAAAAAAAAGAATCCTACAAATAAAGCTACTGCACAGACGTATCTAATACTCAAGTAAATATTCAGTTTTCTTTGCAAAATTATTTTTAGAGATTTAAAAAAAGAAAAAAAAAACATTTATTTTGTGAGTAATATAATTTTTGCTCCGAAACCAAAGCTCAGACTTCGACTTCTCGCCTAAAACCGTTTGATTTACAGTATGTTGCTGCACCACAAGCTGTTTCGTTTGAAAGCTTTTTTTGTGTCTCGAAAGCAGCAGGGAACAAAGGACAAATCAATGCGCCGAAATGTTGCAACATTTTTGGCAACGTCAATAGGTCGACTTAGGCTCACTATAAAGCATAAAGCAGTGTGACACTGAGCACCGCAGAGTGACGGTTGTATAACATGAACCCTTCAAAAGCTGCTCGGATGAGGTCGCGGCTTTGCTGACAATAATCAGCAGACAGATTTATAGAACTCACGCAGCACGTTGGCTGCAGTGCAGAGCTTTCAATGGTGCATGTTATTTAAAGCAAACAAATAAGAAACTGGCACTTTCTGTAGTAGCTTGCTTAAAAGCTGATAAGATGCTAAATATTGACAACTATTAGACAGAACATCAATGAGAAAATGAGCTTAACCTGTCAAACTTAAAATCGGCTGATTCCAGTTACTAGCTGATAAATTTTTCACCAGCCAGTCCAAGATTCAAAAATGTTTTGTTTGTTTGTTCGTTAATGCACCATAGCCAAATGGCTCAATCATGCAAGCCAGAGTAATTCTTTGGAGCAGGACTCTTTACTGAGTGAAGAAGAGTCAAAGGCTATGTTCACACTGCAAGCAAATGTGACCCAGTTCAATTCTTTTTGCCCTAATGCGACACATCGGATTTCTTCACAGCAGTGTGGACGTGACAAATCAGATTTTTTCATCTCCGACCCAGGTCTTTTCCATATGTGGTACTGAATCTGACACATATCCGAGGTTTTTCAAAGTGACCTCGGTGTGAACATTTCATCCATCTTTTCCGTCAGATGGAAGGGTGGAGGTCCCGCATGTCAGAGTCCCACCACTCTTGGCTCTGACTCTCCAGCCACACATGCCTCTGCACAGAGCTAGCAACCACACCTCCAAAAAAAAGGTCATTGCCAAGATCTGCACTCTTTTTCTTCTCTATCTTCTTTTCTCTTTTACCGTTTGGACGAACGGTCAGGCCCCGATTAGACAGCAGCTGAAAAAAATCTGAATTGAGCAATAAGTCCTGCAGCCAAAGCCAGATTTTTATAAAGGCATTTAAAAATAAAGTCAAACACAGCATGGAGGTGTAGGAGGTTATTTAAAAAAAAAAACTAATATATTAAAACTTCAACTCTTCTTGGTCACATTCTAATTTTTATGTCCAATCAATCCCTTGTATATCTTAATGATGTGATAATAAATGTTTTTTTTAAGAATTCTTTCTGCCATGTCAAAAAATAAAAATATTAACATGTAGAAGGGCAGTTAACATTTAGCCAATACAAAATGTACTTTAAACTCTTTACAGCATCTGTTTTATTGATCGCTTCCTTTTGTTTCCTACTAGACATTTTTGCCTTTGACACTTTTTAGTCACTGCCTTCTTTTTTCTGGTGATTTACACTGTTCTCCCTTCACACCTACACACTCAGTCCAGCCTCCTCCTCCACCACCCGTCCATCCATCCCTTCATCCACCCATCCCTCCATCCCATTTGGTGGTACTCTCGGTGGAACACTTTAGCTATTTATAAAAGCATCAAAGCCCACAGCTTCTAGCACACGGCCACTTGTGAGAAAAAATGGGGAGGGGGGGAGAGAGAAAAAGAGAAGTGGAGGAAGATGTTGGGAGCTTGAGGAATGGAGGGAGGAGGGAGCGTAACAGAGCGGCAATATAAAGCAAAACAGAACATGGCAGGTAAGAAAAGGCTATTAAATGCTGCCGGTCTTTTGAAGTGGGGTTCTGTGGAAAGCTTCTGAACAATTAATATCTTACCTGCTGTAGATGGCTCTTTAAACAAGTTTAATTCTCACCAGGTTAACAAACTAATGGTTAATCTGAGCTGGGCTAAGACCAAAGACCATCTAAACAACCATGTAATGAGAAGTTGACAATAATGAACAGGTTTATAAAAGAGCATTTGCACAAATGTTTTAAAATGGCAGCAATCCATTTTGGTCTCGGCCCTGCTCAGACTAGCCGTTAGCTCGTCAATCCAATGAGAACTGAACTCGACTCATCCGAACTGAGGCTATTCAAAGAGCCAACTACTATGCCTGGGAATCTTTACAGACCTCGTATGATTACAATCAAGAGGGCTGCGATGTGATAATAAAACAACTGTTGAAACTGTTTGATTATCTTAAAACCTAAATAACTGGTATATTTTTAATAAATAAACACTGATTTATATATTTTCATGTCTAATAAAGAGTGCAAAATAACAAAACAAAACAAAAAAAAAACCTGACCAATACTTAGCCCAGATGCTAACTTTACACTGAAATTGCCATAGAAAAGCTAGCAAGATTAGCATCATGTTTTGCACTGTAAATCCATACGGAAATAAAATGTTTTAAAGTCATAACTAAAAACAGCAAGAATATGATAACTTCATATATATAACAGACGTATTCTTCAGAGTTCAGCAGAGAAAAACTGAAAAATTTGAGAAAGCACTACTACAGGAAGGTACGGTAACTCTACTGGGACAAACAGCATGACACAGCAAATACTCGGATCCTTTTAAAGTGTCAGCATAGATTAACGTTATTAAAATTGATTTTGGACATTTGAAAATGGATTTAGAATCTTTCATGACTGCTATGGAACTAGGTAAAATAATAATTGTTCCTATCCTTTCCACAAAACCCACTACTAAAGATCGAGGAAGATTAGGGATGGCAAATGGGACAGAGCTAAACAGAAACTGAGCAGGAACGGCCAGAAAGTAGAAAACAAAGGAAAGAGTGAGTGAGCTCAAAACCAGAGAGTTAAAAGCGTGTGTTGAAAACAAAACGCTCAAAGCAGGAGGAAAAACTAAAAGACTGGATGACAGTCAAATATTTTAACCTTTTCACCTTCTTTTGTAGCTCCAGAATCTCAGCGAGACACCTCAGCGTTTGCTCGGTGTGCTTGTACGCGAAAACTTCTTTCGCTTTTTATTTTCCTGTTTTGTATATGCGTGTGTGTGTGTGTGTTTATGCGTGCGTGGGAGGCAAGTTTTGGATCCTGCGACCCTCCGCCCACACAGGTTGGAGTTGCAGGAGCACCTGAGCTGCATTCAGACGTGCAGTGTTTGCAAATATTCAGCAGTTTATTTGCTCGGAAGCATGAAAAGGCAAAAATAAATAAATAAAAAAAATTAAATAATAAAAGTAAAATGTTTTATCCGATTCCAAAAAAGCTGCGAGCCCAAACAGCAGCTGGGTGATTGGCAGAAAACATCAGAGCAAAACTCAAAAAAACTAAAGATGGCATCAGTCAAAGAAAGCTGGAACAAAGCCCCTAAATTGTGCCTTTTAATATATAAATATATACATTTTTCTTTTGAAAGAGTGTTATTAGCTACAGCGGCTTGTTTTAGGAACAATCCGCACTTATACACGCCTACACCACTTTATCTTCCCTCTTTATCTCTCGCCTCTTTTCTACCTCATCTTCCCCATCCATTATCTTTTGTGCCTGACCAAAAATAAAAAAATATATTTATATACATCTCTTTTCAGCCTCTGTGCTCAAGCATCAGACCAGCATAGCTTTTTCACTCCTTTTCAACCACCCGCCTTGTTTAATTTTGAGTCATCATCACAACATATAAGGATCTGTTCGAAAATGATTATTTCTGGAACATTTTCTCCCTTTTTTTTTATCCGTCTTTTCTGGACTTTCTAGTTATAGTGTGCTCATTATATGATTGTGTTACATTTAGAAGACCAGAGAGAAAATGTGATTGTCCTCTAAAGACACGCGGGTTCTTTCAAAGTTACTGTTACTGTTACCGGAGTTCATTTGTCTGTCTGTCTTTCATGAACCCCTGGACAGATTTCAATGAAACTCCCAAGAAAACCATCAGTGCGTGCATATCGATAACTGATTACCTTTTGAAGTCAACCCAATTCAAGATGGCCGCTACAGCCAACTGACCTTAATAATAACAAACATGGCTACAACTAAGTCAATTTCCCAGATACTGAGCTAAAATTTGATGTGTTGGTAGCTGTGAGTTATCCCCAACACATATTATGAGCACTAACTGATTGCATGAGATTTTTTGTGTAAAATTACATTTAATTATTAGAGCCAACTTTGTCTGTCTGTTTGCAAAATATCTGAAGAACCACAGGATGGATTTTAATGAAATTTTCGAGAAGTAGTCATTGGATGTGCATCTACAACTGATGAACATTTGGAGTCAGTCCCAGTTAAGATGGCCGCTAAAGCTAGGCAACTCGGGAAACACATAAATAGCTATAAATTGGCCAACTTTTCAGACATTGAGCAAAAACCTTGACGTGGTAGAAGCTAGAATTCAATCACAGCACATACTTTGAGTATTAAGAGAACAATCAAGATTACATGACATTATTTTCACGATTTGACCAAAACGGCTATGACTCCTCCTTGTCGACAACTGATGATCTTAGTTGAAAACTTTGGCACCGAGGAATGCCAGACCTGTATTTTTTTTTTCCCTTCACTTGACTTGAGTGTCACTCAACTTTTAAGAAAATCCATAAGCACTCCTCCTGTCCTTCCCATGTCCTTCCCACTCACGTTCCCGGCCTCAGTCTCTCCTTCTTTCCTCAATGAATTCCACCCCCACATCTTCGCCGTGTCTTCCTTCGCTTCTGCCTCCACCCTCTTGTTCTTCATCTTTTCATGCATCTGTTTTCTCGTCCGTCCGTCCCCTCTTTCCTACTTGTGCTATTTCTTGCTCTTTCTGCCTCTCATTGTCTCCTCCATCCCTCTCCAGCTCTCTAAAGGGATAATTTGTCCATTAACCGTGCGAGGAGACAGTGGAGGGCACTCGACAGCCTGTTACAAACTAAAACCGCGACTCATTATTAACGCGCTCGTTTGCGTGCGCAGACACCAACACACACACACACACACACACCCAAAAAGCAACGCTCACAGAGGCATTAGAGCAGCTTTGCACAGGCAGCCATTAAGGAAATGAACGAGCTCACCAGCTCATTAAGTGGAACACGAAGCATCCACACAGGCCAAACACGCGCTAAAACTCAAACACTGAAATTTCTTAGGAATGAAGATGACATAACGCCAAAGAAAGGATGGGAAACGAATACAGCAGAATCCCATCGAGGCTTTACAGTTTATTGTTTACAGCAACAACAGCCGTGGGAGTCGGCAGCTTGGAGCTATGGTGTTTTACAGCACTTTGTGAAACGTGCAAACCCAGCTTCACAACTCCTGTTTAACTCACAAACCAGTCAAACATCTGTTTCTGTATGTAAAAATATGCATTCACTTTTTTTTTTAAATAAATGCATAAAAGCTGAACTTAAAAAAAGTCCATAAAAAGAAGCTTTACTATCAAACTCATTTTCATTGGCAACAACTAAAATGTTAATGTTGGTGAACAATTAGCTGTTTGATGGATAGTCACATTATTATAATATGAGAAAAATCCAACAGATTAATTATTAAGTACCAAAACGAAGCGAGGGCATGATTTTCATGTTATCTCCAGATAACTGGGTTCATTTCCTTGAGATAAAAAAGATAGTATTTGTTTATTTTAAACATAGAAAGCTAATCTTGTGATTACTAAAAATGATTTCAAATACACAAACCTAACAAGTTAGCATTCCTTGAAGGAATGCATACTGCACGCGGAAGAAAACTCTTGCATGATTTGTTAGCAGAGTACACGTTAGAAATGACTCTCAGTTACCAACACACCAAAATTTTAGCTAAATTTATGTATATTTACTGAGTTTTAACGAGCTATTTGGTTATAGCTATCTCCAGAAAAACAAAGCTGTTTTCCCAAGATAACCAGATAAAATTAACAAGGTTATCGGAGACCAGTAATTTAACGTACAATGTTGAGAAAATCACATGCAACTTTAATAACAGCAGCAGGTTTGTACCAGCAGCTGAAGCTTTTGTCCTGCTGACATTTTGTGCACGGTTGAAATAAATGGTATATGGAATGTACTTATGAAGCACCTTTCTACCCAACTAGGCCACTCAAAGCGCTTTACAACACAGCCTGTGCCCTCGTTTACCCATCCACACACATTAATACGGCCCCTCTACTACATCTCTACAAAGCTAGTCTGAATAATTCATTCTATAGAGTCTTATCAGTGCTTTACATCACATTTGCACACCGATTGGGGCACACATCGGAAGCAATTGGGGTTCAGTGTCTTGCTCGGGGACGCGTCGACATGCGCAGACTCAGACTGGTGGAATCAATGCTGCAACTCTCTCACTGCAGGACGACCGCTCTAACCACTGAGCCACAGCCTCCCCAAATAAGGTGACAGAATTCACCACAAAGTCCACGATAAACTATGCAAGCACATTTTTTTGTTGTGGGAATGTGGGCACGTTTTACTCATTGGAGTAAATTTTAAAAGTTCCTTTCTGTTCAGGTTTTTTTTTTTTTTTTTTTTTTTGCAGAAGAAATGTGTCGTTGACATCATGAGGTGGTTGTGACTGGCGACCTTTCTGTCCTGAGCAACAATCAGGATGAAAGGTCTCAGTTCGCTTGTGAAAGTTTTAACCAGCAGGAATACTGGAGCTAGCACTGTTGCCTCGCAGCACGGAAGGCTGCAGGTTCGAGTCCCAGCTGGGGGCCTTTCTGTTCTCTTTGGGGTTTCTCTGGGTACTCCACTTTCTGAACTTATTACCTAGATATTGCACCAAAAAAAGTTTAGGAGTAGAGATCATATTTCTCCAGTTTTAGCTTCTCTCCACTGGCTTCCTGACAAATTCAGAAAGGAATTTAAAATCTTACCTCTAACACACAACGTTCTCAACAACCGAGCTCCATCTTATATTGCAGATCCTATTGTGTCATATTTTCCTAACAGAGCACTTTGCTCTCAGACTGCAGGTTTACTTGTGGTTCCTAGAGCTTCTAAAAGTAGAACAGGAGGCAAAGCTTTCAGTTCTCAGGCTCCTCTCTTGTTGAACCAACTTCCAGTTTTTGTCCACGAGACTGACACCCTGTCTACTTTTAAGACCAGGCTTAAGACTTTCCTTTTTGATAAATCTTATAGTTAGGGTTGGCTTGGGTTTCCTGAGCTATCCCTTAGTTCTGCTGCTATAGACTTGGACAAACTGACCACATTTCCGCCCTCTGCTTTACTCTCTATATGCTCCATGTTTATTTCCAATTCAATACAACCTTATTTGTGAAGCACTTTAAAACACAGCAGCGCACCAAAGAGCTGTACAGAATCAACAATAAAATACGGCTTGCATGACAAAAAAATAAAAAATAACAAAGTAAGACACATAAATTTAAATAAAACTATCATGTCTATACAATTAATACCAGAGAAAAATAAAATCTATGCAGTTGCTGTTGTCATTAGCCTGTGTTTTTTACCCTTTTCTGCCTGTGCATAGAGATGCTATAATTGCAGTTTTATTACAGAAGTTTTAGTTACATAATGCTGTCTGAATAAAAACATGACTGTTCAAACGTTTTCAAACGACACAATACATGATCAACTGAAGCGATGGGGGAGGGAAAAACAATCACATCAGTTGACTGTCAGTTGATCTAAACAACTGATTATGTTTGTGAAAAGGAAACTCACTACGCCACATCCTTGTTGCTTTTACACACAGTGCAAAGCTGCTGCTGGTTGACTCTGCTATTTTCTAAAAACCAGACGACGAGCTGCCTTGTTCAGCCTGTTGGAGAACGAGACAGAAGCACTTCTGTCTGAACTGCAGAGTCACAACAAAATCATACTTAAAATCATTTTAGTCTTCTGAAAGCTTAAAGTAAAGAAATAAAACAAACAGATATTGTCTGTGTTGCAAAGGCAGACGAACTTTCTTTCTTTCTTTTTTCTTTTTTACCACCCTGATGTCGCAAAAAAATAAAATAAAGACCAAAGAAATAATAAATACCACCACAGTACAAACTATTACTGAGTTTGTATTCAGTTAAATTGTTAAATACAGGCATTTATACACAAGAATTTTGTTGTGTAAAAAAAAAAAAAGGCACCAGCATACACCCATCGAATGTCTTGCTGCATTCACACACTCGCCGAGTAAAGCTTTGAGAACCAACACAACTATGTGAAGACGCACACCCAAACACTGATATCTTACTTCACTCCCTTTGTGTGTATGTGTGTGTGTGTGTGTGTCTTTTTGAACTCACAGAAAAAAAAAACATTTTGCCCGACAAGGCTTATACAGACAAAAAATTTAAAAACAAAAACTAATAATAATAATAATTCAGGTTGAACACATAGATGCACAGAAACAAATTAATGTCCAAATGTTGCTATATGCTAAAAACCCACATTTCTAACTTGTTTTTTTTAAGGCTGATGATTCAAACCTAAACTACTCATCAGAATCTCACAATATGGGTGGATTTAAAAAAAAAAAACAGTTTCTGCTAAACCCTTTCCCTTTGGAGCCACTGATCGCTCCGACAGCAGACTCTCCACACCATGCATATCGTAAACACATGTGCTAATTAGTAGCTAACCTACTGCTGCGCTAAAAAGCATCTCGGCGCATATAGAGGGCCGCGTCTGGATGTTTCACTGTTGCTAAGAAACGAGAAAATCCTTGAATATCTAAATGGCTGTTAAGACGGTGGGAAAAAAGGAAAAAAAAAAACAAAACAAAAAATAAAATACTAGAGACTTCAAGCAAATTGAATATAAATGCCAATAGCTCCTCCACATTTGTCGTGTTCTTGGTTTTAGTTTATATTGTTTCTGGAGCTAAAGAAGATGTCTGTCTCTGCTGGGCAGTTTGATCTGACAGGAGGAATAAGAAAAAAGCAAAGATGTAAACTACTTATAAACTACTTATCGATTGATTTAGTCTTTTACCTCAGATCTAGAATCAGTGTTCAGATCTTGTATTGTATGCTACAGTGTTAGGTTACCGGTATATGAAGGCCATCATTTCAGGAGGTGAAATGAAATAAGTGACGTTTTTTTGTTCCCGTTGCAAATCCTTTACTCTGTTTGATACACCAGGCGAGAGGCGATCCTGAAGAAGGTCGCAGGATCGCCTCTCATCTGGGGTCTTCCTGGGTGGAGTTTGCATGTTTTCCCCGTGCATGAGTGGGTTTCCACCCAGAAACATTAATGTCAGGTTAACTGGTGACTCTAAACTGTCCCTAGGTATGAGTGAGAGTGTGAATGGTTGTTTGTCTCATTTGTCTGTATGTGGCCCTGCGATGGACGTCCGTGTTTTAACCAGAAATTAGAATGTTTACATTTATATGTTTAAAATAAAAATCATAAGCATTTTTTTATTAAATACTGTTTTATCAATGTTTTTGCATTCATCAGCATTTAGAAAAATTCCAAAGCTTTTAATGGCTTGCCTGTCCAAATAATGATTTAGGTTTAGAACTAATCAATCATTTTTATGAACGGCGCCACCAACCAGTGCATACGTGAGTGCTTCACGTGACCTACCTTGACACTGGAATCCCTGCTTGCCAAACCCCCTGGGGAAGAAAAACAACAAACATAAACAGTGAGCAACTTACACACATCGTATGCACACTTTACTGGCACAAAACTTCAACTCAAGACATCGCGGCAGGGCCGAGCATTAAACAAGGAGCAGCCTGCTGGACGGGCTTATTGCTCTGCTGGGCAAAGTTACAGCTGTAGCCGGGTTAAAAGGTTTCAGCCACACCTAGTCAAATGGTACGGGCAATGCTGAGATGTCTGTAAGTGCATGCATGAACACACACACACACTCAGCAGCTCATTTTCATATTGTAGCTACAAATAGATAATCTCTACAAGTGTAAAATCTCTCAGCGCCCTCATCCATTTTCATTACGCTTAGATAGATAGATAGATAGATAGATAGATAGATAGATAGATAGATAGATAGATCGAATAGTCTTATTTAAGACAAATCATGACAGGCATCAGAATATTAAAAAGCTTGCTGCCATTCTGGAAATAGTGCAGATAATAATAATAATAATAATAATAATAATAATAATAATAATAATAGGGACAAATTGGACCAAATTTGAGCTCTAAATGATGAAGTAGTGAGCCCAGGTGGGCTGCATGGTGACATGCCTGGACAGAAAAGGAATAAGGAAGGGAAAAAAGAATTAGTGGGCGGTTAAACTGGTGTCAGCTTTTGAAACCCTTTTTTTTTTTTTTTTAATTACCTCTCAGACTTTCGCAGCTGGCTTCTATTCAGAGCTGCTTTTGGAGAAACATTTTCTCAGCTCCTCTGCCTACTTCATCCCATCAAACGATGGTCTGCAGCTATTTTATTTATTTATTTTCTTTTTCCGTTTGCAGCCCACTCTGTCTTGTCTTTTTGTCTTACCTTGCAGATATAGCAACAAGAGGTGCGCGTAAGGTTGAAATCGATGTCTATTTTGGAGAAAAGTGTCCAACCAGTAACACTCCCACTTGGTTTGCTCCACGTCAGTGTTTGAAATTAAAGGCCTAGAATGCATATCGCTCGCTGCCTTACACGCCAGGGTTTTAGCCTAAAATGATCTTGTGAAATGAAGTTATGAACAATCTCCTACGATGACTCTCAGCTACTACCACACCAAACTTTAGCTCCGAAGCAGTAAATCTGACTGAGCTGTAGCCATTTTTGTGTTGAGTAAGGTCAATTAGCTGTGGTGGCCATCTTGAATTAGGCTGACTCAAGACGTTGATCAGCTGTAGATGCACATCCAATGATTACTTTCTGAGAGTTTCATTAAATTCCATCCAGTGGTTCATGAGATATTTTGCTAACAGACAAACAGAGTTGACGTCAACAGTTAATGCAAAAGTTTTAAGCAAAGATCTTCCGCAATGTGCAGCTCTTGGAGTACGTGTTGTGACTTATTTTCAGCTCCTACCACACCAAATATTAGTGAAGTATCTGTAAAACTGACTACACTGCAGACACGTTTGTGTTTTCTATGATCAGTCGCCTGAAGCGGCCATCTTAAATTAGGTTGACTCCAAAAGTTAATGAGTTGTAGCTGTGCATCTAATGATTACCTCCTGAAAGCTTCATTAAAATCCGTCCAGCGGTTTAGGAAATATTTTGCTAACACTACATTCACAACAAACACAGCCGTTTCAATGGCGAGCCCTAATTCTGTTTCACCACCGAAGAGACGGAGAAGCCTCCTCACCAGATGAAGTCGGTGCAGTGGCTGCAGAAGGTGGGCTGCTTGAAGAAGCGCGCGATGAACTTGTGGTCCTTCACCTCGTGCACGTTCTTCTGCCGGAGAGCTCCCTGGCGCGCGAAGCCGCGCACGGGCTGCTTGGGTCCGTCCTCGCCGTCGCTGTTTGCCGCCGCCGAGTCTGCCATTCTCCGAGCTGTCTCTCTTTCTCTTTCTTTTCTTTTCTTCTTTATTTTTAAATGAATGAATTGAATTTAAGTCAAAGCTGCCGGTGCCAGGCTAGGAAGGAAAAGGTAGAACAAAGATAATTGAAGTAAAGGAAGTAAAGCGCTTCGCTCGGAGCGTCCTGTCCGCCTGCAGAGAACCTGCCGCTGCCTCTCTCTCTCTCTCTCTCTCTCTGCCTCCTCTTCCTCCTTTTCTTTCTCAAAGCAGCAGAGAGAGAGAGAGAGAGAGAGAAGGAGAGAGATAGACGCGGTGCGACTGAAAGACGGAGACCTACTTCTTCATAGGTTCAAAAACTTACTTGGAGACTTGGACTGAACCGGGTCTAAACCAGCCTGACCTGGACCTCGGTAGAGTTGAAGCAGATCCTGGCTGTTGTGTGTTATTATTATTATTATTATTATTATTATTATTATTATTATTATTATTATTAAACAATCACTGAACTCTAAATCACTGCAATAAAATGGGAGGAAGTCTTGGTGCTGAGGAAAGTGACCAGATTTCCTTGGGTGAATGCATATCGCCCATATCGCCCGCCGTCTCTCACGCCTTAGTGTTCGTCATTTCAGCCGAACTGTATCGATTCCTGCAGCCTCGTGCTCGGATTGTGTCTCGGGGAAGACTCTCTGCTTGGCCACCACCACGTCTAACCGTAGCTCGGTCTGCCTGAGTTACGGCCCCTTTATGTCGTGAATTTGAGTGTTTTTGTTTTGGCTTTGAGTCTTGGTGCTTTGTTTTTATGTTTTCTTTTGTTTTGTTTGGTCTTAGTCCTGTTTTGGTTCTCCTGTCATCGTCCACTTCTCCTCAAGTTATCACTTGTTTGCGTGCCATGCCCATCTACACCTGTGCCAAGTTTTCTAATTACTCACCTGTGCTCACTTCCCCTGATTACCTGTCTTTAAAACCTGGTCACCTTCTCCCCTTCCTCGCCGCTTCACTCTTTCTGTTATGCAGTTCTTGTCTTTATGATGTTTTCCCTTGCCACGTCAGTCTTTTGTTTTTCTTGTTTTGTTTATTAAAGAATCAGTTTTTATTTTACGATGAGTGTGCGTATTGGGTGCACCACAATCTTTCCACCACGATCCGATAATTTGCCGAGGCTGCTCAGCAGGGGTGGCCATCTTGAATTGGGTTGAACACAAAAGTTAAACCGGCTGTAGGCGTAGGCTGAGTAACAACGGGTGTGAGTTGAGCTGAGGCTGAGGATTTGAAATGCCAGGGGGGGAGGGGGGGTCGTTGAGCTTCAAGGGTTGCCTTGTGGGGTTTTCTTTAGTTTCAGCTTTTTGTTTTCTTTAATGAACCTTCAGGTTTTATTTTGAGCATCTCCGTGGTTGTCTGCATGCCCGGGTCCTGTCTCTACAAACCGTGACAGTGGACCCTTTATTTATATGCCGTATATACTTGTCTGTGTTGTCTTGTTGGCGCCGTGGGATGAGAGTTTCCCCAACCGGGGATCAATAAATCACCGTCTCGTTTTACCTTATTGCGTAAATGCCGAGTCAGCACTCACGCTTCTTGTTTTCCTGTTTAGAATTTGTTGCGTACACTTTTAAAAATCAAACTTCTGCATACGTTGTGCTTTTTATAGATCGAAAAGTTCAGCGTGCTTGTTGTAACTTTTGTACTTTACAGAATATTTAACTTCATTTGAAATAAAATTCCCCCCAAAAATACATGAAGATCTCTTCAGTTCCTACATGTATTTTTAAACCTGCTTCAGCATCTGTCTTCGTCTTGCCCTACTTTTAGCTACCATTCGGCCACTTTTACTTTTTAGCTTCTGCTTTGCTACTTTTCCCTCTTAGCTACAATCTGCTTTGATATTTTTAGCAGCCGTTTTGCCAGTTTTAGCTTTAGCATCCGTTTTGCTCATTTGTTTTGCAAAATGTAGCCACTGTTTTGCTTTACTTTCTTTTTTTTTTAACAATTCAGTTTTAGCTTTTACAGCAAAGTCATTCAGCTCTCAGTATTCAGAATGATTTCAGTTTTTCTACACTTGTCTGTTTTAATATTTTGCCCGTGTGGGGTCACGTTTGTTTTCATGCACCGGGCTTTTTAAAGGGGAAAGGTTTTTAATTATCTTTTGATACGCAAAATGTTCAAACTGTCAAAGAGTGGGCTTTTCCTTTTACCACGAGTGGCCACACAGTCAACATTAAGCTCGTAAATACTGAGGTCGCCATCCAAAATTCCACAAACAGCAAATTTTAAGAAGACGTGTCTTAAAAAGCTGTTTTCCTCTCAGAGTCTGGGTGCTGGCCTTCGAGGTGAGCCCAGTTCTTCAGTTCTGAATCATCTGTTAGAATCTGCCTTCAAAAAGGGGGTTCGAAGCATCGTCTTTTAGGAGAAATACTGTTCCACAGTTTCCTGAAACATACATTGAAGGTATTTTTGGAAACGTGACGCATCAGCCACGTGACTTTCTGACTCATTTCGTTATTGACTAGAATGCGTCAGAGATCGAAGCAAAGAAAAAAAAAAACTGCACATATTTACGAAGCATATGATCAGTAAATAAGTACATGTACTTTAATGGTGTACGTACAAGGGGAATGTGCATTTATCACCCGCTGCTGAAAGGCAAAGACAGACCGTGTATTTGCCCATGTTTGTGTGTGCCCTTGATAATAAACATATATCTCATGACCTGCCGGACGATTTTTAGGGAAACTTGCAGAAAGTAATCACTGGATGTACGTCTACAACCGATTACCTTTTTAGAGTCAATACAATTAAAAATGGCTGCCAAAGCCGGCTGATTTTAGAATACACAAAAATGGCAACAACTGAGTAACTTTTACAGATATTGACCTAAGATTTGATGTGGTAGTAGCTGAGACTCATCCCCAATATTCAGTATCCTAACGAACTGCACAAGATTTTGTTTAAAATGTTCTCATTTATTATTTGGAGTCAGGTTGGTCTGTCTGTTAGCAAAATATCTCACTAACCACTGGATGGATTATCATGAAACATTCAGGAAATCATAACCGGTTGTCCGTCTATAACTAATTAACTTTTGGAGTCAATCTAACTCAAGTTGGTCACCACAACCAGCAGACTATAGAATATACAAACTGATTGTATTTCAGTCAGTTTTACAGCTACTGAGCTACAATTTTGTGTGGTAGTTCCTGAAAGTTATTTACAACATATAGTCAGAGCACTTCCCACTGCATACTATCTTTGCCTAAAACTTTAGCAATAATTGTTGAGGTTTTGTCTGTTAGCGAAATATTTCATGAACCACCAAACAGGTTTTCATGAAACGTCCAGAAAGTAATCCTCGGATACACAAATACAACCGATTAAATTTTTGGAGTCAACCAAATTCAAGATGGCTGCCACAGTTTATTGACATTGAGCAACACACACACAAAAGGTCATAACTCCGTCCGTTTTACAGATACTGGACTCAGTCCAAAACTGTGGGGGGTGATAGGCACTCCTTTAAGGAATGCTAGGCCTTTAAATGTTCATGTTTTTGAGCCACGGGAACTTATTTGAAATCCCAACTGGTCCACACACACACACACACCTATTCATGTGGCTGTAAGTGACCTAAATGAGATTGATTTAGCTGCAGGACAGAGAACGGGGCGCGCACTTCAGCTCGGTCTCATCAAATCAGGGTTTTCTGCAGATTTAGCTGTCGGTTGAAACGCCTCTCTGCGGCCTGGTCCCTTCCTGGTTCCCCCATTACCTCCCTCACGTCACCTGTTCTTCCTTCGGACATCATCTACCTGCGTGATGACATAACTGTCTCCTCTGGGCCGCTGGAAAAAGATGAAGGACAGCCTAATTTTCGGTGCTTACGTGTATCAAGAGACTCAGAAAGTGGCGTACCTGAGAGCGCCTAAGTTGACCTGTGTGTATGTTTAAGCTCATCATTTTATATACAGCCCGAGTCGCCGATACCTTCCATTTTTCTAAGTCCAGAGAACATGACGTCACTTCTCCTCAGGGCTGCTGAGCCACGGGGGATGGAGCCACACCTGGAAAACAGGAAGGAAGGCGGCGTGTTTTGTGTTTCTGTTTCAGCAAATATGAAACGTAGCCGCCAACCTGTGGCGTTTTCTCTCGTCGTTGTTGTTGTTTAGAGCAGAACAGTTAGAGACAGGACTGGAAGCCAGAAGCTGAAGCCACAAAGGATGAGCGCCTCCTGTAGGAGGGATTGTGCAGGACGTCCCTTTCAGGGTTTCACCAAAACGACCATCATTTCTCAACATAAGATGATCTCAGTTTCAGGATCTTTCCTCCTGAAAGAAAAAAACATTCTTTATTTGTCGGGGGTTTTTTTCTGCCCAGAAGGGAAGGGGGCGCTGTTACATAAACCTGTCATTGTCTTATAATCTGCCTCTGGCTCACTCTGATGCACCCTCCTGTCTAAAAGCAGACGGAAAACAGGCGCACGGTTTTTGCTGCGTCCCTTTCTGTTCCACGTTCCACGCTCTGCCCGCCTTATGTAACTTCTTGCGCTCTGCGACGACTTCTGTTCCTCTCCGTCTCTGTGGCTCTCTCCGTATCAGATCTGCTCTCTGCTCGTCTCTCACACGAGGAGCTTCTTTGACGTGACTTGAACGGAGATCGATCTCAGAACCGCAAGCTTGTTCGTCTGCTTTCGCGTCCGCATTTGCATAACTGCACTTCTCTCGCTCTTTCCTTTCGGCTCTGTGGCGCCATGCATGACTGCATGTCTTTGTGCGGACCGAACGTGTCCGTTGCACCCAGCCGAGGTCATTCACGCTGTCGATGATTGACAACTTTCAGCAGCAGCTCTCGCAGCTCTGCGGCAGATGCTTATTTCAAGTTTTTTTATTTGGTGGTTGTTGTGCTTTTACACTGTACTCTGCTGTGTAATTGACTTCGAGAAAACAGTTACATAAGATACTTCCAGTGTGTCTTTTTTGTGACCAGCACTCTTCGAAGAACTACATGTCGTCGCTCGCATTGCACACCAAAGTTCTAAATAAGCAATGGGACTGCGATCTGTTTGCACTCAGATTATGTGTTGGGGATGACTTAACTACCACCAAACCAAACTTTTAACTCAATATCTGTAAAATCGGCCGAGTTACAGCCGTTTTCGCGTTGGCTAAATTCAGTTACCTGTGGCGACCATTTTGAATTGGGTCGACTCCAAAAGTTAATCAGTTGTAGATGCGAACTCAGTGATTATCCACTGAGAGTTTCATTCAAATCTGCCTTGTGATTCATGAGATATTTTGCTAACAGACAGCCAGAGTTGGCTCCAACAATGAATGCGTCTAATTTTAAACAAAAACTTTCTTAGCACTCAGAGCACTACCATGCAACATTTTAGCTCAGTGTCTGTAAAACTGACCGACGAATGTACATCCTTGTGCTTGCTAAGTTAGATTAGCTGTGGCGGCCATCTTGAATCTGATAGACTTCAAAAGGGAACGAATTGTTGCAGTGCATCCAATGATTGCTTTTTGATAGTTTTATTAAAATCTGTCCAGTGGTTCATAAGATAATTTGCTAACTCTTTAGACAAACGAACACACACACAGACAGGGCGCAAAAACATTATCGCCCTTCTCCTTTCAGCTCAGCGTTCGTATCATCAGCGCAGTAATAATATTCTTTCTAAAGCTGCGCGAACGCTGAATCACTTGGAGACGATTCTTCAAGTTCTGGAGCGTGTTGTAAAAATCAGAGCTCCGAGATATAATTAGTCCCGCGTGAAGCATGAGTCACCATAAAGCGTTCGTCTTTAGGAGGCTAATTAGTGTCACAGCTCGGAGTTTTAAAGCTGAAGTTCATTTCTGCACAGCAGGAAATCTCTAAATTATCCTCCCATACCCGCCAGGTACCATTTATCCCTTGTATCAACCTGTGTTCTGTTGGCAAAATATCTCATGAACCAGTGGACAGACGTTAATAAAACTCCCGTAAAGTAACCCCCTGATTGGACATGGAAAACAGCTTTTAGAGTCAGTTCAATTCAAGATGGCCGCCACCACTAATCCGCATTTGCCGACACAAACGTAGCAATAACTCAGTCAGTTTTACAGACATCGAGCTAAATTCTGGCGTTGTTGTAGCTGAGACTGATCCCCAACGCGTATTTTGAGCAGCGGTAGACATTTATGGAAATACTTGCCTTTAACTGTCTGTTAGCAAAATATCCCATGAGCCACTGTATGTATATTAACGAAACTTTCAAGAAATAATCATTGAATGTACATGTGAAACCGATTAACGTTTGGAGTCAATCCATACTAATGGTTGCCACAGCCAACTGACCTTAGAAAGCATAAGAATGGCTATAATTCAGTCAATTTTATATATATTGAGCTCAAATTAGCTGTGATTGTAGCTGAGAGTCATTCACAACGCAGGCTCCAAGTGCCACACATTGCACAGTATTTTTGCCTAAAATTGTAGCACTAGTTGTTGGAATCAACTTTGTGTGTCTGTTAGCAAAATATCTCACGGACCACCGCACAGATTCTAATGAAACTGTGAAGAAGTTGTCATCAGATGAACATCTACAACTTATTCACTTTTGGAGTCAACCTAATTCAAGATGGCCGCCACAGCTGATCAACATTTGTCAACATGAAAATAGCCACATTTCAGTCAGTTTTACAGAAATTGAGCTGAACGTTGATGTGGTAGTAGCTGAGAGTCATTCATAACGCGTACTCTGAGCTTGAGCATCATGGTGTTTTCAAAGTTTGTGGCAGAGTGACTACAACTCGGAGAAATCTCAAGAAACCCAAGTTTAAATCGCTCATAAAAGGCAACGAGCGATATGCATTCCTAATGCTAAGCCTTTAATTGACAAAGTATTTTTAATACAAGCGCTTAGTGCCAGCTTCACTTTGCATAACCACATTTTGCATACCTTACTGTGAAGTGTTACCACAAAAACCAACAGTGAATGTGTTTTGGTTTTTTTTTCTTCCTCAGCACACCTGTGCTGGCAGGTCTGGGACAGCTCGACGCATTCAAGCCAATGTTTTGCTGGAGGACATCTCACGTCCTTCCTTCTCCCACACCGGCTCCCCTCACGCGGAGGCTCGTGTTGCCGCCACCTCCCACCACCGTCCTGAGGCGGGTGGAGAAAACCGTACCGCTCCGATGCTCCTGCTTCCAGCCACTGCTGTTTCACCTGTTGAACCGGAGCGTTCCCATGGGGACGGGGGCGGGTTGAGTACCGTGCACAGAGCTGAGTGTACAGAACACGTGTCCTCTGGACAAGGTAAGACACCTGTTCGCAGCTTCATATCTGTGAGCTCTTTGTTTGATTTTTTATTTAAAAATTTTATGAGTTGCACACTCACCGTTTGACAGCAGCAGGCAGGTGAGGTGCTTTAAATACCCTAGAGGTGTGTTGATCCTGTTCCAAAAAAAACCCCCCAAAAAAACAGGACACAGATGTTACAAGGAGGAAGTAATTGGGTAGCCTGTTTGGTTCAATTTGGTGATGCAGTGCAAGGTTTCCCGTTTCCCGTTTCCCTGCCCTCTCAGGAATTTATTCTCATTGACATAACACATTACACAAAATGAAAGCGTGTGTGTCATATGTTATGTTTATGGATCACATCTGCTGGTCTCACGTCAGTAGGGTGTGACACCCCCTAAAGGCCGGATATAAGGAACGATTTGTTGCTCTGGTGTTAACGGCAGCATGGGACGATGAATCTACAGTCCAGCTGATGAGACAGTGTGAGATGACACAAGGTTGCTGCAAAGATAATACGTACCTGTGTTTGGATGACAGATGAAGATATTGTGGTTTTGTAATGTTTAGTGATCCTCCTTCGGTGTGGTCTGTTGTGGGTGACCAGAACCTTCAGGATGTGTGTGGGTGGCCTCATGTACCCACTTGTTCCAATGTAAGACCATTGTGATACCCGTCTACCCCACTCCACCAAGTCTAATTCATCTACAAGGCATCCTTTGCTTTAACCGACTGCCGAACGCTCCAGCAACTGCTTGATAACACTATCACCAGGCACTTGTTCCCTCTGGTTCTTGTTGTAGGACATGCTACCTCTTTGCAACCAAACCTTCTACATATCCGTCCTTGGTTGCCGCTATTAAACAATTAGACAAATCCTGGTTCTACCCGTTTAATTTTTCTATTACAATGAAAATTTCTGTGTGAAGAGGATCTAAAACTCAAAAAGAGGTTGCAGTGTATACAGTTTAGGGGTGTAAAAGGAAAAGACTGAACTTCAGTGGCAGGAGAGAAGCAGCTTAAAGAGCAGAACAGAAGGAGAAAACAGTGAGTGACTAAATACTTTCAACCTAATGGTGATCTGCATTTCTCATCTGGTAAAAAAAAAAAAAAAATCCACCCACACAGCCTCTTTCTATGACCTGTAATCTTCTTCACTCTAATAGTATCTCTCTCGTTTGAAAGCCTCCCTGAAGCTCAGGGGTTGATGCAAAGTTGTAAAACAGTGCCCTCTAGTGGTTCCAACGTGCATTTATTCGAGTCACTAATTCTAGGATTAAGTGAGGTTTTTTTGTGCTTTTCAGGTGTTTTGCCACAACCGACTTGTACATTTTGCTTTTTCATTGGTTTCACACTCAACAGCCCAAAGATTAGTAAGTGAGAGCAACACAACTACCAAAGTAAAGGTAAAGCTTTCCTTGAAGGAGTGCATACTGCCTACCAGTGTTAAACTGAGATCATCTTATCTGTTGTGAATGACTCTGATTACCTCCACATCAAACCGCAAAGACGTCACACAATTTGATGCTCTCTGAGTATAAGGTAGAGATGAGTCTCAGCTACTACCACACCGAATCTTAGCTCAATATCTGTAAAACTGACTGAGTTATATCAGTCTTTGTGTTTGGCAAGGTCGCTTATCTTCACCGGACATCTTGAAACGGGCTGACCCTAGAAGTTAATCAGCTGGAGAAGTACATCCAGTGATTACTTTCTGAGAGTTAATGTTAGGATCCATCCAGTAGTTCACGAGCTATTTTGCTAACAGACACACAAACACATACACATGTACAGCCACGAGCAAAAACCCTTATTTCCCTTTTGCCTGCGGCAGCATGGTAAAAATAGATAGTAAAGAGCTTGGCACAGATTTGCGAGTACTGTTACACGACACTAGAGGGAGACACAGCGTGACGTTTGTCCTCGCTGCCACACATTCTTCCCTGTCGTGTGAAATTTCACAAACTGAAAGCTGATCCGTACAGGACCTTATCTAATAAACCGTCCATTAAAGCCTGCATTAGTGATTTACACCGTAGAGGTCAAACTAGAAGCTTCCTGGTTTGAACCATGGCTTGATGATCTCCCGGTGCACCTGTTGGGGTTTTTACTATCACTTGGCAAAGTAAACTCTTGGTGCTCGTGTTGACCCGTGTCTCTGTGTGAAATCCTGTGATGGCCTCAACCGGCTTTTTCAAGATAAATGCAGCTGGCTCTCATTACCCGGGGAAAAAATGGCACGACTTCACTTAAAATGATCACTGAAGGCAGGAGTGTGTTTTTTTGCCCTTTTGTGTGTGTTCATTTGTCATATTCGCAAAATATTTCATGACCCACTGGAAGAGTTTTAATGGGCAGTCACTGGTTGTGCATCTACAGCTCATTAACTTTTGGAGTCAGCCTCATTTAAGATGGCCGCCAAAGCCAACTGGCCATAGGAAACACAAAAATGGCTATAACTCAGCCAGTTCTACAAATATTAAGCGAAAATTTGGTGTGGTAGTAAGCAAGCGTCATTCAAAACTCTACACTACAAACTGTTTGCATCACCACTGTTTGTCTGCTGACTAAATATCTCATAAACCTCTTGACAAACTTTAGTAAAACTCTGAGAAAATAATCCCTGCATGTCCAGTTTTGGAGTCGCCTTGAATCAAGATGGCGGCCACAATTAATCAGCCTCATCAAGCACATGAATGGCTGTAGCTCAGTCAGTTTGGCAGATATCCTGAGATCAATGCTACTGGGTTCTTCTGCACACTCGCACCCAGCTCGTGTTTTCGCAGGACATTTTGTGAAAGCTCCACGGTCAGCTCTCCCGACTCCTTCCTTCCCTCTCCTCCAAGGAATTTGGCCAATGGGAGTCAGTGGAGTTGCTTCATCTGTCTGTATTTATGTCCAGAGATCCTGAGCCTGCATTTGGGTCCTTTTCTCGAAGGCTTGTGACAAAACTTCACCCGCCACTGAAAAATGAATGAGACACAGCCTGAGTTTGTGAACCACACGAAAATGCACAAACCAGGGACTACACACACACACACACACACCGATTCGTGCAAACATGATCTGGGAGTAATGATCTGGAACATTTCTGTCAACACGTCACGGCACTGAACAAAATTCAAATTTAATCCTGAAGCACAAGCAAAACTTTTGGAGAACTTTCGGAGAAATCCCGACATTTTCATATACAAATTTTTCTGCGCTTGCGCGCGTGTCCATTTCTTTGTGTCTGCTTGTCCTTACTGTAAACGCTTCACAGACATCCTCTTCTTCCAAATTTCTAAATTATCATAGAGAAGTATCATTTCCTTTTTTTTTTTTTTTCTGGTTTTGGACACATAAACACAAAAAAACACGGACTATTCAGCCATCATAACAGCAAGTGGTTTTTTTTGCAACAATCAGAGCCTATTCCCTTTTTAGTTAAAGATTCACAGTCATGACGCAGATGTTGCTTTCATTTCGCGATTTAATTTCTTGGGAAGTGATAGGTGTAATTCCAGGAGCGTCACATGCTCTTTTTTTAAGCAGAAGTTGTTTTTATTACATTAATAATGTAAACATGGTGATTCAGTTTAGCGTGGGTGGGTGATACCTGGCTGTTTTTAGAACCACAATATGTGGTCAGTGATGATACATACATATATGTAGTATATTTATAGACTATAAAATGAGGTTTCTTTATATAATTCTGCTTACCACATACACTTTCTGAAGTGTTAATAGTACCCTTTAACTGTAGGTGTATATAACACAGTAAAATTAGTCATTGTTGTCCCAGCAGCCAACAAGTTCAGAATTAAAAGGTTGTTGTTTGCTGGTGTTTATCTGTTGGACAGAGATGAGAAATTGCAAATGGTGGGAGTGATTTCCTGCAGCGCTCTCTTTGGCAGCGGAGCCGAGTGACTCTGAGGAGGAGCTTCGCTGCCTTTGCGGGGTGTCATGAAGGGGACGGGATGGACTGGACACCTCGGAGAGCAGTTCATTCAGTGACCTCCTGACTTTCTCTAGACTATACATTCATGTGAAAATTACGCATTTAAAAGCAAAACAAGAATGAAAATTGTTACAGGAGGGTGAAATGGTCCATTTTGGCCTTTTTGTGTTGTATTTTTTTATGGTTTTGTTTATTCTCTGGGCTACTTATTGGAAAAGAGCTTTTATTCTCTCAGTTCATGAGATATTTTGCTAACAGACTAACATGGTTGACTCCAACCGTTTGTGCCAAAGTTGTTGAGCAAAGTTGTTGAGTGTTTAGTGCTTGAGGTATGTGTTGGGGGATGCTGCTGGGCTAAGTTGTAGCCAATGTTGTGTTTCCTGAGATCAGTCGGTTGTGGCAGCCATCTTGAACGGCTGTGAACTCTAAAAGCGAGTCAGCTGTAGATGTACATCCAGTGTTTACGTTCTGCAGGTTCATGAGAACCCGACAGACAAGAGCAAGACTATTATGTCCTGCCCTTTGCCTTCGGGCGGATAATTAGAGACATCAAATTTCATTCTGACCGCATTTTCTGCTCATCAGGACAACCTGTCACAAAGTCCTCCTAGGTGTTGTCTACACAAAACCTTGCATGAACTGTATGGGTGTAACTGCTACTGTCCTTTCCTTTACAAGTCAGCCCGAGTGGCCAAAACCAAAAAAAAAAAACGGAGACAAACAAAAGCTGGGACTGTCTGTATGTTGTGATGACATGGATTTTACAGTCATATCGCAGAGACCCAAACAAAGATAATTGTGCTCAGGCTCGTAAAAACATTACACTTGAAACAATTAGGTCATTATAGGCTTACACATGTAAGTTGGAATGTCAGTGTCAACAAAAATAGCTTTTGTAAAATTTCCTTGGAGCTGGGTTTGACTTGTCTGCAGGGCTTTTTGCACAGCGACAATTAAAAACATAGTTGCAGTGCTAAATGCAGTGTAAAGATGACACCTTTAAAAATCGAGCGGGCCTCCTTTGCTTTCCCAAAATAAACGCTAAACTAAAAACAGTCTGACAGCTAAAGTTAGGAAGCGAAACACACGAGCCGAATCCTCTGAACGACTCTTTTAGACAAACAAAGGGAGCCGGATCGCAGGCAGTATATAGGTGTTCTTTTATTTTTTTAAGTTTTTTTTTTTTTACCCCCCTCTTTGTGTTTTCCTCAAATGCAGAAACAAACACGATCCTCCTTTGCTGTTCCACTGAGACGAAGAACAGGCAACATGGAGGAGTGCAGCATTTGTTATAATGAAGATGTGCTCAGGAGGGGATTGGGAAGTCATGTGGTACGGTATGTCTCTAACCACATGTGTACATAATGGTGTATTTTGCACAACACCACTGACAGCACCATGTGACTAATCGTTCAAAAGACGCTCTTTTGAACGGCTCTCTGAAAGGCACGGATCTGCAAGATCCGGATCCCTTTAAAGAGCCATAATCCCATTTCTATTTCAAACTCTACAGGCCTGTTGCTTTTGTCCTGGAGTCCTTGTAGGCAGCGAGAAGAGAACAAGCCAATCAGAGGTTTTAAAGGGGGCATTACATCATTGGTCGCTATGGTGTAAGGGCAAACTAAATGGTTACTTTCACTTTCCTTTTCCCAGAAAACTGAGCGTTTCAGCTGCAAAAAGACAGTTTTACAGGGGTTGTGTTACAGATTCTATTCATGCACAAACCTGCACATGTAAATAAATGAGTTTCTTTTATTGCTTCTGCATGATTCCCTTATTTTATTCTAACTTGTGCTTTCAGCAATTATGTGCAGAAAGTGCAGTTATTGTTTGCAGTTAGAGGCACTGTATATTGTTTTTGTGGGGATTTTTAAAAACCGTGTATAATAAAAAAAAGATTGTGCACATGCAGCTTTGTTTATAAATGAGACATCCCCAGCTGTTTCATTAGTAGTGCATACGTTCACCAAGTATGACAGATCGTTGCTGACAGCCTGATGTTTTCTGTCCTCGCTTCCTTCGCATTCAGCTGAAGCTGATTCGCCGCTGAAAAACTTTTCTTCCCAGAAAGAGTCCGGGAATTACAGGAAACTGCAAATCATCGGGATTCCACATAACAAAAAACACCAGCTTTACAGACTGGTAAGCAATTAGGATTTCAGTTTCATCCTGACGACTTTTTCAGTTCTTCGTCACGCCACTCTTATCTCAGCAACTCATTTCACTTTCAGCAGGTGGCCGGACCTTTCGGGAGCGTTCTCATTTGTTTACATGGCTACATGGGCTCTAAGTAAAACCCGCGGTAATTGTTTTGTGGGCGCGTGTGTGCGCCTTTAACTTTCGTTTGTTTTTTTAAACTGTTTTTTTTTTTTTTTCACTGGTCGGATGAGGTCAAGAAAATCTGGGAGGCAATGATGCAAATAAATAAATAAAAATCAGGACATAAGGTCATAAGGGGTTATCATTTATGTAATTTGTCAAAAACTCGAAGGCAACAGTCAGACCTCCAGGAGGAGCATAAAGTGACTAAATAAAATCCAGTTCTTAAGTGTACTTTAGTATCTTGAAGGTATAGTTTAGGTCTTTGAAAGTGGGGTTGTGTGTAAGGCTTATGAACGTTTTATAAATTAACTAATTAATTAGATAGTTCTTTGAACAGCTTCTGTTTAACTAAACAGAGTTTCATTCTGACCGATTGACAAGCTAATGGCTAGTCTGAGCAGAAATATATCAGCATATTCTGGCAGAAACATTGTATTCCTACCAGAGGTGCCCCAGACCGGACCGGAAGCACTACAGCTAGCTGCTGCTGCCATTTTCTCTTTCAAAAATTCCATGTTAAAAAAGCAAATCATAACGTAAAATTGATGGCAAATGTGAAGGTTTTTTTAAAAAAAAGGAATTTGCATACATTCCTGTGACAATTTTCAGAGTGCAGTCGTGTTTTAAGGCAGCAGTAACCCACCTTGGCCCTGGCTCCCGCTCAGACTAGCCGTAAGCTCATCTGTTCAGTCAGAATCCAACCCTTATTCTGCAATCTGAGGCTGTTCAGAGAGATATCTGCAAAAAGTAAAACATTCATTGTTCATGAGCTTTCCACTAAACCCAACTTCAAAAACTCTGATCTGTTCACTCAAAACACTTGAAAATGTACTCTAGGTGTTTAAAGTATTTCACTTCATGTTTTGCAGTATTCTGAATTAGTTCTTGTATTTTACATTAGATGCAAAGTTAGAATAAATTCTATTCTTTTTATTCATTTTTTTTCTAGTTATGTTTATGTTTTTATTTTAGATGCATGAATGTTATTCTCTATTATTTTTTGAATTACTAAATTATCACTGGCCTTTACTACAGCAGTGACACAAACACTGATAGAAAAGAATCATTAAAATCCTTTACTGCCAATATTATTACACTCCCTCGTCTTCATAAACATTTTCAAAACGGTCAACTATGAGGATAAAGTAAGCATAGCCATGACTTAAATTAGATGTACAGTAACTGATAAATGTTTGAATGTACGTCACATACAAGTCCCTAAAATCTTGTTGTTACTCTATTTCATATTGAAAATTTGCTCTTAAACCTTTACGTTGACATTGATTTTTCGCTGCACAATTATTTATAAATAACTCTACAGTCATTTGCAAGAGCTAACAGCGCAATCAGTGGCTAGCTGTAGCACTTCCTGTGGGAACGTCACAATCATTTTGCTGGGATAACTGCGCAGCGTGAAGCTGACGGCAGTGTAAAAGTTTATAAAATATTGTTCGCATGAACCCCGCCGTTAAATCTTTGAGACTGGAGCTGCTTTAAGACACATCAATCCACTTTTTCTTGGCTAAACACGGACCAGCAGTCAGCTCGTCCCACCTGTCACATTCAGACTCTTATCTTTTTAACAAACTGAGGTTGTTCAGAGTGGCGTTCGTTAGCGTCTGAACCAATGAGATTCACCGTACATGCCAACAGAACAAACAAATAAAAGCTCAGCCTTAGCAGGAGAGGAAAACATGTTTTCTGGATCGCTGAATCCACCATGTTACCTTCTCAAGGGGGTGTATGCTTCTCCAGAGATCATTTCATCAGAATTAGGGGAAACTTAAGCAGTGCTGTTTGACTGGTTTCTTGGAGACACACTGACTTTTCGTGTAAACGTGCCGTTTCATTTGCTGCAGGTGTATTACTGTAAACCGTTTCAGTTGCTAAGAGCCCTTCTGCATCTTCCATGTGCAAGAGGGACTTGGTTGTTAAGACACGTCAAAGCTCATCGCTTCCAGATGCCTACTCCAAGGAAGTGAACAATGATTGTCAGAGTCACTTTCTGTCGAATTTCTCTGCTGTCTTGGAGTCTGAGTGTTAAAGGTGGCGCATTGTTTGGTTTGGGAGCACAGGAAGCAAAGACTCGTCTGTTTCCAGGACAAAGGACAACGAGACTGGGCTGACAAATGAGGCTTCAAATAATAAACTGTGAAATCACAGCAGTTTTTAAAAAGGATTTTTTTTTTAGGAAAAATGCAGCGACTTCCTTTTTTTTTCCTACTACAGGATGAGTATCTGCTTCGAAAAGCGGCTGTTCTGGGAAAACAGATGAAGTCAAGGAAAGCCTAAAGAACCAGATGTTATGGCAAAAGGAGTTACTTTAAAGTTTTGAAATTGTGACCGTAACAAACATAGTTTGATTTAAGCAGACTGCACTTTTAGGTAGACATTTATGGCTTGTGAAAATAATTTGGTATAACATCAGGCAGAATAGGAATATTGTTGTGCCAGAGGTTTTATTAGCCTGTAGTAAGAATCTTCTTTTTTTTTTTTTTCGTGCTTCCCATCAACATTAGGATTTTAAGGAAGACACACACACGTTTTGCTTTCACATTCGTCTGTTACAGTAAGTCTATAGGGCACCTGACCTCACATGACCCAGACGTCGCAACAAGATCATTATCCAGACAGGTTTATCAGTATCTTGTTTGGTTTATGAAACGAAAACAACAGTTATTTCTCAACCATTTTCTCATAACTACAACAGATTCAATGAAGCGCAGCTGTTAGTCTGCTTCCACTTTCATTCAAGGCGAGTTACCTTTTGACCGCAGAATGACTGGATCAAATGAGGACGGAAAATGAAACCTTAAAACGATAATAAAAAATAAGACATAATAAAGTTATATAGCACCCTTAACATGTCTGAGATTCTCACCAGGCTATAAAAAGTGATAACATCTACAGGTGCTGGTCATAAAATTAGAATATCATGAAAAAGTAGATTGATTTCAGTAATTCCATTTAAAAAGTGAAACTTGTATATTATATTCATACATTACATACAAACTCATATATTTCAAATGTTTATTTCGTTTAATTTTGATGATT
>NC_051441.1:14938121-14945129 GCF_001649575.2 Kryptolebias marmoratus | reverse complement strand
ATTAAACGAAATAAACATTTGAAATATATGAGTTTGTATGTAATGTATGAATATAATATACAAGTTTCACTTTTTAAATGGAATTACTGAAATCAATCTACTTTTTCATGATATTCTAATTTTATGACCAGCACCTGTAATGTCCGGGAGGATTGTACCAGTTACTGTATGTATATGCACATTGTTATATTTACAAGCCAAACAAGTTATTACCCATCAGTGGAATCAGAGTAAGTGAAAATGAAAGCATGGTAAACCAAATGTACCACTTACACGACAGTTGATAATAAAACAAAGTCAAAATGTCTTCATTTTCATATTTTAATACTGAAAGTAGATTCTGTCATGTAGCAACACTGACTGGGAATGAGTCAAGTTCCTCTTACTGTAACCCCACTGTTTTCAGAATAACTGGATTAGGAACAATGAACTGGGCTGAAAAAAAATAATGTGAAACAACAACCAGGTGAAAGGAAAAGTTCACCAGAAGGCATGAAAAGTAAATATGAGTGTTATCTCTCATAAGCTACACTGCCGTATGATCCATTATGACGAGATACAAACCAATCAAATTTGAGATACCTTTTTGCCCCCTTAGAGGAATTTGTTTTGGATAAATCCAAAGGTCATGTCAGTTAAATAACAAAAGATAAACTGATGTAAGCTTTTAAAAAGTTCCTCTTTATCCAGACCAGGAAGGTTTTTTTTTTTTTATGTTAACAGGTACAGTGAGAGAACAACAATTACCACACCTGAGGAACACAAAGGTTTCATTTCATCTCTAATATTTATACATGCATGTCATGAAGCACTTCCAACAGACTCGTGGTTTATCCTGTTTGTGGCTTTATTTCCTAATTTGCCGTTTCCTCATCTGACGGGTAAAAACTGAATGAAGCGCCATGTGATGTCACGTTGTGCCGAAAGCTGCATGGTTTACGAGATAAAAGAAAAAAAGAAGAAAAAAAAAGTGCTGCAGTTACAAAGAAAAAAATATATATCTGCAGATCTCCAAAATTGAAAGACAAAATCATTAAAACCTAATGTGGAAAGTTAATGCTGATTCATCTGCTGAAATTCCCAGATGATAATCAAGAGTGACTCAAGATTTGCACGAGACACAGACTGAAACAGTTATTGGCATCGTTTTGTAATTTGCCACGTATTTTGGCATATTTGTCTGGCCTTTTGTTCTTACATACTGGATGGATTTTGATGCAGCATATCTGCGACGTTCGCCACCGTTTTCTTCTGTGAGCCTGAGGTAATGTCCACATCGTCGTTTTCTGAGAGCATCCAGCCATGGTGTTGTGTCCCATTTTCTGGATCTTCTTCTTTATGGTAGTACTCCCTGTTGCTCTACACCGGGGCATATCTTAGTCTGACAATTTGTCCTCTTGTCTTCAAGCGAAGTCCAAACCAGACCCACACCAGCAACTTGCACATCAGTAGAAAATGTTGGTCTTTTAAGTACACATCATGTGATCAGACAGTACATAATGTGTAATTATATATATAAAAAAAAAAAGCCATGCAAACGTTGTTAGTACTCTTACAAAGCCACGTATACTCCGACAATGCAACATTCGCACCGCAGCAACCGCATGAGATTGTGAACAATATCATAATTAAACAGTACATTTTCCGAGAAAACAAAAAAATACGCCACTGATCTGCAGCTCTAATGAGACAGATAAGGGGCGTCCAAAGCGAACTGTGAAATGTAGTTTTTTGTTCGTTTTCTTGTTAAATTGTTTCACCCTTGCGTCAACACAAAGTGTTTGAGGAGCCTCAAAAGAATATTTTGTTGAAAACAGGTTCCAGAGAACCATGCAAAATGCCGCCCTTGCATTTATGTGGGCAGCCAAACCAAAACCTTCTGAAAACCAAGATGTCTTAGCCCCACCTGTAACCTACGCTGCGACCCGAGGGAGTGCTGCTTTTTGGCGTGCAAGCTTCACGTGCATGCTCCATGTGTTGCACCTCGTTCTTGGTGTATTTTCACGGCAGTGTGACAGAGTCACATTCAGGCGGAGTTGCTATAGAATTTGGGGATTTCTGTTAAAAATGATGAATGAAAAGATCGTTCTGGAGAAACCATGTTTCTGTGTAGACGAGACTTAAGAAATACGAGCAAAGACATACCTATTACACATAAAAATGACACAAGTACACCACAGCACCCAGGCAGTGCTTGCACGGCGTAGCATGAGTTGTGCAACATAACGGTTGAGTTACTGCTATGTAACCCATGTTATTGTGGTGTAATTGGGAGGTACATGTAACGTTTCAAACTTACTAAAGGGTTCCCTGACGAGCTCACATTGTTTTAAGTTGCCACACATTACATTGAACAACTCAGAATTTTGATCACAAGTAACTATAATACATCACACACATATCACATTACAAATGTAAGCATATCGCATGACATTAAAAATGTTACGTGTGATATTTATCAGAAATTGCAAGACTCACTTGTCATATGCAGAGCCCTATGCGTGGAGGAAGTCCTCCAGAGATCTACGCTCAGGTTCTAAGTCATGGCACGGGTTTTTGAGGTGCTTCTGAAGCTCCATGACTGCATCGCTGGAGCTCTGCGATTGCCTGTCACCACACTGTGTTGCAGTAGCTGTGTGCAGACAAGCGTGTAGACTCGACAGAATCCATCCACTACAGTCTAGAAGGAGGTCCGATGATCTGATCTGAGAGGAAGGACGTACTCCAGCCCTCACACAAATTATTTGTCCTGTCCTGTCCCTCCAAGGTGACCCGGTGCACATTCCAGATGGGTGTGACAATCTATTTCTGAAATGTAGTGGTGTTGGAGCTCCAGGTCGCACTTATCCTTGTTGAACATGACGAAAAGATCAACTCGAGTACATGGAATCGAAGCAGTCGATTAAGTCCTCCGTCCCATCTGGCCTGTGCTCCCTCAGATCTGTTTTGAGGTGTCACCAATATACTGTTGGTGTTTTAAAAATATTTTTTTTTAAAAACTGTGAGCTTTTGTCTCTCTTTTCCCCTAAAGCTGAGAGTTTATATCTTGTGAGCTTTTGTCCACACACCATGCTAGATCGGGTTCGTTTTTAAAGTTAATTTGATTTCTGCTGATCTCCTCAGGAGCCCACACTAGGTGCTTTAATGACCCACAGTGGAAACTACTGTGCTAGAGTATCAACTGCAGAGGTGATATTGTGAGGTATTTTTACAGCCACATATCTCAATGTGTTGTAGAAATGCAAAGCAGCTTTTTTTTTTATAGTGTGATCGGGGGAATAAAAGGCTTTATCTGCTTTGCATTTTTAATGAATGTTATTCATTAACTTTGTCTTCTACACTGAACATATTCATGCAGAAACAAGTAAAAGTTTTTTTAACTAGTATTTTTGTCTTACAGTCACCATTGTTTAACGAGGTAATGACTAATCTCTGCGTTAAATGATCTTGCATGTGTTTCTTGTCTGTTTATGTCGTTGCTTTTCAGTTTTGTTTGATTTTAATCAGCTGTAAAGCACTTAGTTACACACCGCCGCATGAAAGGAGCCTTCTGAATCAAGTTGGAAGTCATAATTAAATCTTTGTTTTCATTTCACCGCAACAAACCGGGACAAATGAAGCTGTGTTTGCAGAAGCTCTTATTACTTCGATACGACATCATCAGTTTGCAAATACTTGCTTTTGGAAACATCACGTGACCTGTTAGCTCTGCTTCAGTCTCTCACTGTTCAACAGAAATGAAACTTACAGGACGCTCGAGCAAGTCTAAATAAACACAAACAACAGAATCATAAGCAGCGTTCGAAAGCTGCATCACACACAAAGAGATTGTTATTTATCTTAGCCTCTGTATTGCACGGTCTCTGCAGCGCATGCACGGACTCAAACAAGTACATGCAAGCTGAACCAGCAGTGAGTAATCTGCAACAGCTGGGACGTGATTCCCATTAGTCTGAGTCCTTTAACTCATTTTTACCCGAAAGGCACTGAGCTGAACAGAGCAGATGACTCCCTCTGACTCTTTGAGACTCTACATCTCCTTTTTTGGGGTTTGAACTGCAGTAATTCAACACTGATAAAAATAAAAAAAATTAAAAAATCAGTGTCCGGACGCTCATAGGAAACACAAGTTATAGGCAACTCATTCATTTAGTTGTGTTATTTTATGTATTCTTTCACTAAAATGTTTTCTTTTTTCAATTTTTACTGTTTGCATGAAGGAATCCTGAAGCAGCCCACAGAGCAATAAAAGCGCACATAAAATGTCTCAAGCTGGGGGGAGGGTACACAAGGGCAATGGGCCTCTTTCTTTGTTTCTGCAGGCTTTCCACGAGGAGGAAACACATTTTACTGTAATGTCGAAGTTTTGCAACATGCGAATTTCACCGCAGTAGCACGGCGCGTACAGAGATCCAAGTATTAGCCAAGTATCGTAGAACCAGGACATTACTACGAGTCTGGTAAACTGAAACTGAGCACAACTCAGGCCCGTTCAGAACCCAAACATGATATGGGCTCCCTGTTTAGGCTTGACCTCACGTTTCCTTAACTTTCAGTTCATGTGACAGATGGGCTGTTTTGTAACCTAAGAACGTTCCAACGTTTGGGGGGGAGGGGGGGGTGTTCTGTTGTTTTTATTTACTAGAAATCTCATCTGCAAACATCTCCAGTATTCACTCTCAGTTGTGTCAGTAAATCCAATTAAGTAAGTGTTTCCAGTCAAAAGATATATTATTTTTTGCTTCAATCCCTGTGACTTCAACAGCAGCAAGGTGCCTTCAGGAGGTGAGTAAAGGTGAATCGCTAAGTCAGGTAACACAAACACATTCCACAGTAATGACCTGCAAACCCTCTTACATTAGTATTTGCTTACATGCAGCCAATATTCAAATAAAGCAACACAGCTGAGTCAAACTTTGCTTTTTAATTAACTTTAAATAGGTACAAATGCATCAGGAGAAGCCGTGGCTCATCTTTCATTGCACACTTTGTAAAAAGCACTTTTCTCAGACTTTAAGGTGCTCTAAAACCAAACCACCATCACATCACAGTCCTTTTAAACGCGTCTCCCGTCACATGCAGGTTGCCGTGGCAGCTCCTGAGCAGAAATATTGGTGGGGCGGACATTTGTTTCCTGACTCACTAACACCGACGCAATTTTTACAATTTCAGTTACATTTTCTGTGAAATTAAGAAAGAAAGAAAGAAAGAAAGAAAGGCAGGATATGTGTTACTTAATATGTACGTTGTCACCTTTTTTTCTCGACGTCGTGTCTCGTGTCAACAGTTTGATCTGATAAATCAGAGAAACGGTCGCCTCCTGCACCCCCGCCTGAAGCAACAGACTTCTTTGAAATAATTCTCAAAAATAGAACTGAAGAAGTGATGTGTGCATGTATGTGTATATATATATATATATATATATATATATATATTTCCACCCCTTTTGCTTTAAAACCCTTGCATTCAGAAGCCACATAATTAGCTAAATAAGACCCCTCTGTCTTTATTTTGTCTGTTCATGTCCGGCCTGTCTGCTTCAAGCTGCTGACTGATCATTTCGCTTTTAAATTTAGTCCCACAAACGGGGTTTGAAGGAGAAACTCGTCACTGTTGGACACAGCAGGTTTTGCTGCACACTTTCCTGCCTCTGATAAGCTCACGTGAGGGTCAAGCGTCAGCGGTTGCCACATCAGTGACCTAAAGCCAGCAGAATGTGCCTGCAGAGCAGAATTATTTCTGTCCCGGCGAGACTCCGTTCGAACAGCCTGTAGTTTGGCTCACTGCCGACAGACAATATGGTAGATCCACTAATAAACGCGGGCAGTTTCCTGCCCCAAAACTGCAAATGTGCAAAAAAAAAAAAAACAACCCCAAAAAATTAGAATAAATCACCAAAAAACGTTTTCAATTCATTTTAAAATTGCTTAAATTGTTGAAAAAACACAAAAGGAAACAATACACAGAAAGCTAAGTAATTAAGTAACTCACATTATGTATCAGGAGGAACGACTCCACTGCGCCCCACCTGCCTTTATGCCTGGCCAGTCATCACGGGAGGAAACAAAACAAATAGCATCCATGAACAATGCTGAAAGCCGTTTTGCATAAGAGATCCAGCTTGAGGTGTCAGGTTTTTCTACTTTTATTTTGCTCTTTTCTCTTTTATTATGCAATTATCTGTTTGGCTCCAGACTGGATCCAAGCGAGAGGCAGCACACACCTCTGCTTCGCTGGCCGAACTGAAAGCTGATAAGTGTTTAATAACCGCAACGCAACTGCTCGTGTTATCACTTTCAATGAGATTTATTTACTACATGCTACAAAAAGAAGAAATCTCACCGAGACGGCCAAGTGAAGCTTCAATGGTGTACATTTTTTGAACCATAGAAGTCACGACAACATCTCTTCTGAGTAATATTTCTATCGATTGTGTAACATATTTTCTACAGAAACCCTCAGTTCTAAAAAAAAAAGCAGAAGTTATAGAGAAACAGGAGCGGTATGACTTAATTTCCAAGTCGTGAGTCAACTGATTTGTCCCAAGTTCTTTTTTATTTTAAAGACACTGTAAATAGAAAGAAATGCACTTCTGTGTAATACGATGAGACAAATGTCTGTGCAGGATACGCTGGAATGCACACCTGAATCTGAAGCGAGAACAGAATAAACCTGTTCATATAGCACCTGTTACACTTTTTTTTTTGTCCTTTTCGCAACTGCGGCCTGCAGCCGTAACTATATAAGAACCAACATATTAACATTAGGAATTAATACCACCTAAAAGTATATCTCTATACAGAACAAGTCACTTCAGAGCTGTAGCACATGTGCAAATAGCAAAACTGAGCTGCGCGTCTGTGTAACGGTTGAAACGAGGCTTGCTTTGCATTGGGATTTACAACACATTCTGCATATATGCCTCGAGCTGTCAGGCTGGAGCATAATCAGGCACCCAGGGCAATGCATTGTGGTCCATTTCTATAGGGGGGGGGGGGGGGGGGGTGT
>NC_051441.1:14860444-14938096 GCF_001649575.2 Kryptolebias marmoratus | reverse complement strand
GGGAGGTTGCAGGTTAGAATCTCCAGATTGACACAAAATTTGGGTGGGGGAGACGAGGCACTGCATCTGCCTCCGTCCTCATTAGCACTACTGTGGGGCCCTTTTAGCCTCCCTCCCAGCTACTCCCCAGGCACCTTTGGGGATTTAAAAAAAAAAAAAAAAGAGCGTGATGAAAACAATAATATTTTTGACATCCATGCGCCGCTTTCACGGCACTGCTGACTTTCTAGGGCACTCCGACACAAAACGGCCGACCGAGTGGGCATTTTGAGCGCGTCCCCTCCAGACTGGGAGTAGTTGGACGAGCTATCTGCAGCAGGTGAGATAATTATCGCTCACAACCTCAGCAACCCCACTTCAAAACAGACTTTTAGGTGTTTATTTTTTTAAAAGCGGTGGAGGGGAAAGAAGGAGAAGAAAGCAGTTTTCTATTCATGCAAAAAAAAAAAAATCTTGACAAAACCAAATAATAATAATAATAATAAAAAAGAATTCATTCAGCCTCAGGGAGGATTTGACGAAAAAAAAAAAAAAAAAAAAAGTTCCGCGAGTTACACGAACCTGTCACCTGTCTTTCTGTAAACGCCCCATTGTCATGTGGCTTCTGCGGCTTTCTTGAATCCTCCAGCAGTTCAAAGACGAGCAGAAACAGACGAGCCGAGTTTCACTTTCGGTTCTGTTTCAGAGAAACTGCCCGGCTACCGCTAAACACTGCGAGGAGCGCAGCAGCAGGAGGAGCCGCAGCCCTGCGACCTATAAAAGCCAGTAAACAGAGTTTCCCAGCACTCACACACGGGAGAGGACGCTCAGGGACCGGCCGGGGGGGCCTCGCAGTCTGACACACTCTGGAGGGTTTATTTTTTTCCTCTCGCTTATTTATTTCAAGCCTCCAGACGAAGAGTGGTCCGTCCAGCCGGCGCTGCGTCACGCTTTTTCCATGCAGGATATCTGCCTCGGCCTCCACAGCTAAGAAGGCATCACTGGGACATTTTGGGATTAAATCATAATAAGAAAAAAAAAGACATCAAGGAATCCGTGATCGGCTGCTGTCATTAGAGCAAAACGGTGAGATTTGTTTTCCATTCTGTAACTACAGCAAAGTCCATTTTCCTATGTGGTTTTTGGACCAAACCATGCCTGGAGCTGTCTGAGCTACTTAAAGTCTTATATTTAAACATTTCTTGAATTGTTGTATCCTGACACCTGACTGAAGTCTGCAAACTCTGTAAGCAATAATGTGGGGATCAGTTGCATTTTGTTTAAAAACATTAAGTCCTAAACACTGTCTCTCCTATGAAACGCTCCCCCCCATCTGTTAATCATTAGATTTTCATGGAAGTTTACACAATTTTTTCCCCCTGAACTTGTATCACAAGCGTTTTAGCAGTCCTCAGTATACATAAAACCTGTCAGCGTTTCTTTTTTTTTTTTCTTTTTTGAAGAAACCTCATCCTTGGCAAGAAGCTTATCGGCTTATCTTAACCATTAGATTCTGACAAACTCTCAGGGTTTTGCCTTTCCTTTACTGATCAGTATCTCATATATATAAATAATTCTCTCTAACTCTCTTGAATAGAGTTGAATTGTAGGTTGCAACGTTCAGAGATTCTGTGGCTAGATTGTTAGCTTACAACCAAAGATTTTAGCTTGATATTACATAGATGAACATTTTACATATCAAGCAGAGACGAAGAAGAGAACACTGCTATAGGCTTGTGTGTGTGTGTGTGGCTTGAGACAGCATACAGTAAATTGGATGTGGGTTTACCAGCCAAACCACAAATTCCAGTCATTTGAAGAACAGCTCCGCTCTGTGGAAAGTAGATAACATTTCTATCCCAGGGTCAGACACCAACACTGATAAACGAGCGCTCTGTCTCTGTGCGGCTCCCCTTCAAATGATGAGTTTAGTTCAGGTTGTTGTCGACGTCACAAGGAATAACGCCTGGTTTCTTCTTTCCTTCAGGATGTCAGTGCGGTGGGTAGAGATGGGAGAGGGCTTGGGGCCTCTCTCCACTGTAGGATGGTAGCCAACAGCACAGTGAAAGGTCATGACAAGATCCCCTTGTCAAGCTCCTCGTCGCCGCCGTCTTCCTTGACCCCGCCGTCGCCGACCCGGACGCAGTCCGAGCAGCACCAGCGTCAGTCCAACCCGAACCTGAGATCCGGCTCTGCCTGCTCCGTGTATCTGACCCACTTCCCGACGTTCACCTCCAAGGAGGACTGCGACATCATCACCGAGACCGCCACCAAGCTCGAGCGCAGTGGCTTCTACTGGGGGCCCCTGGGCGTGGAGGACGCCCACCGCATGCTGAAGGACGCCCCGCTGGGCAGCTTCCTCATCCGCGACAGCCGGCAGAAGGACGTCTTCTTCACGCTGTCCTACCACGCCAAAGGCGGGCCGGTCAGCGTGCGCATCGACTACAAGCGGCAGAAGTTCTCGCTGGCGGGCAACGAGCGCTGCTTCCCGACGCTCTTCGCTCTCCTGGAGCATTACGTCAACTCGCCGAAGAAGAGCCTGAGAGTCCCGTACAGGAAATGGGAGCCAACGCTGCAGGAGCTGTGCAGGAGGCACATCGTGGGGCTGTGCAGCGAAAAGAGCAAGATTGCAGAGCTGCCGGTCACACATGTGGTCCAAGATTTCCTGTTGGAGTTCCCTTACAAACTATGAGCAGCCTGCCACGCAAACTTCTGATCGTCTTGTTTTTCACTTCAAAGTGGCAGTTTTTACCAAGTAACAGTACACCAGAGGGGCTATTAACGCCCTTCCATCACAGACTGGAAGCAGAGACTGCATCGTCATGGTTACAGATAAAAGGAGCTCCAAAGAGACGTTCGAACCAAAGTCAAACACGGGCAGCTCCCAGTTGGACAATGTTCCTCCGTAACATTTCAACACCGACTACCTCTAGAGACTCCGCTCCCAGCTGCACATGGACAGGGCGTCCCCTGGCGTTGAGGAAGTACAAAAAGTTGAAAAGCGCTGCATTAAAAGGAAACTACACGTCCAGCGGGGCAGTTACAGAGACAGAGGACTGCTGTGGACGGACGTTGAAAGGACGGGCCGCTAAGAGTTTAAAGTCGTGGCGGAGGGTACGGTTGAAACGAGCGGAGGCGGCGGGGAAATTCACTTTCGTAGCAGACTTCAATACTCTAATGTTGAACGTTTACATGACACCTGAATGTTTGTCAGCACCCAAGACTCGGATCCCTCGCTCGTTGAAACCTGTGTGTCGGCTTTGCAAAGCAGGAAATGTCTGCTGGTCCTCATCACGATATTCACATGTACTGTACTGTGTCTGCAAAGGTGACTCACCACTTATTTAACCGTCGGTACAGAACAGAATAGAATTATTTTTTGAAATACTTATATATATATATATATATATATTTTTTTTTTTTTTTTTAATTTACTTTTGTGATATTTTTAATAAAAAAAATTACCTTTGATTTTTGTGTTTCTGCTTAGCTGATTGTGGGTTTTTGTTTTGTGCTCCTGCGTGTGTTGTGATGGGGGGGGCTTTGCCGGGGTGAGGAGGAAGGACAAACACTTGCGATCCTCGTTGAAGCCATTTCACAGATTGTAAGGTAGACAGTCAGACAGGAAGTGTGGAAGGTAGTGTACAGTATCATCAACGCAATGAGTCATCTCTGTAGGGCAAAAGTGACTGGTGGGTGGGGTTACTTTGGTAGTAAATGAAGTGTTGGGCGTATATAAATACACTTACCAGAACTAGGGGGAGAGGTGACACACAATGAAGTGTATGATTGTATAAATGTGTGTGTGTGTGTGTGTGTGTGTAGCACTTTCACTCTCCTGTGGACCAAAAGCAGATTAGAAGTTTCCTCACGAGGAAGTGGGAAATTTTGGGGGGTTATTGGTTAGACAGACATAGACATGCCGAGGTTAGACTGAATTTTAGAGTTTCTAAAGTACAGAGACTCTCCGAATTGTACGAGCAGACCGACCTGAACTGAAACTTTGTGGAGACATGAGGGGACACGTGAAGCGACTCTTTAAACGGCGACAGCTTCCAATGCCGTCAATGACTCACTCGAAGCTTTCGGAAGGGTGTTTGACCAAGGTCTTGCCCGGTGCGCTTTGTTTCGAGCCCACTTTGAAGCAGATCCCAGCTAAAGGATCCTGTGAAACCGCTTTCCCGGGACGGGTTATCCCATCAGGGCTGCGATTTTAAAGGTTTACTCAAAAGAACATTTATCAGTTCAGCCTGAGAGACTCCAGTTAATACACAGAAAGTTTATATCTCCTATGAACAACAGTGGACAGGGTCACCTGCTGTATGAACTTTAAAAAAAAAAAAAAAGTTTTTACTCTGAAGGGATTCTGAGTTCTCTAAAAGTGACTAATCTTTAAAGCATTTTGTCGCTACGCAGACGGCTCGCCAGTCCAGTCACAATTAAACCTTTGTTTCCTCCGAACCGAGGTCCTTCACACAACCATCACTTTCAGTGTCTATTGTTTTACACTCGAGCTAAAAGCGGGCTAGTAGTAGGCGTAGTGACAGCGTCTGATAGGTCAAACTGTTCCTGTACGGCCCAATTTAGTTTAACCGTCAACTCGCATTGAGCTTTAACTTTAAATGTGTCCTTTTCAGAGCCGTGACACTTGTGAGAATGTGTTACTTTTGTCACCCCGTGTGACGTAAACTTCATTTCTCATCTGAAACGTTAACCTTGCCTAGCTACTAGTATGTCACTCATTACCTAACCAGACCGCCGACGCCAAAACCAGATTTTACCATAAGGCTTTGTGACCTTAAGGGGATTTCTTTAGACTCTTTAGACTGTTGCCAAACACGTAGGTGAGTCATACCGAATACTGCGCTCACAATTTATTTCAAGTAAAGTCTGAGTAGTTCGAAGATATAATTTTTTCATCCTAAGGAATGTGTGAAAAGGCATGGCACACGAATCGGTGATTAATATACAGTGACTAACGCTGGAAGTTCACATCAATTGACACCTTTTTTTCAGCTTAGAAACAAACCAAAAAAAAAAAAAGAAAGAAATCAAACACAAAATGATATTTAGGTGCGAGTTCACGTAGACCTGGTAACGAGTGAATCATTCATTCATTTGTATCAGTTTCACTCAGCCCTTCTGTTTTCAGGACATTCCCGACTATTTTAAGAAGTGAAAAGTGAAGTGAGGTGTTGTGTGACGGCGCTGCTTATCAGCTGCTTTCTGCCGAATCCTTGGCTTGGAGTTTTCTGGTCTTTGACGCGCTTGTACGGAAACCGACGGCGGCGCGAGAGGAAATATCGATGCTCTTTGACATTTCACAGAAGATAAGCAAATGTCTAAATTCGGATTTTCGATAGAACGGATCCTAAAAGAAAACAAAAACAAAAAAAAAAAGATACAAAAACGCGATCACTTCCGAAATGAAGTTTATCAGCTCCGTTGGCCTATCTGGCACCAGCAATGCTTGCTCGCTCATGCCATGTTTTTTTGCTTATTGAGAAACGATGGAGAAAGAGAGAAAAAAAAAATTAATTCCTTGAAGATTCCTTAGTCATCTGCTTCCCTCGTTTTCTTCAGTTCTTGTTAGAAGGCGATATCTCAGAATTCACAGCACGATCACTGTAGATTTACAGGAAACATTAACCATTTAGGATAAGAGGAGTGAGGTTTCACAATGACTTGCCAAATGTGGGGTGAGTGCCGCATCACAAGTCAGTCAAGTCAAAAAAAGAATACAACAGGATGCATCAAACTGTTTTATCTCTTTCAGTAAAGGCCAAGCAGTTTCTCTCTCTCTCTTTAGATATATATTTGTAACAGTGATGCAGAGTTTCTCCATAAAACCTCATCTAAGCTTGTTTTTCTACTAGCTGCTAGCTCAAGACTCCAAAAATGATTAACTTTCCCCATAAATTGGTCATAAATTGCTCTATTTACAATATGCTTAACAGTATTATCTTTATTACACAATATTAATGGCCTAGACTGAAGGTGGGTAGTATTTCTTTTTTCCCCAGGCAGCCATTTGAACCTGTTGAACCGAACTGAGACATGTGCACAGCATGCCGCCTACATACATCATCACATCATCTGCAAATATAGACACAGGATTGTGTTTTTGTGCTTTACATGAAGCTAACATTTGCTGCATTTTCTTTAGAAAACTGGTAAAAATAGTTTTAGCTTTCCTAGGAGTCGATTTATTTTTGTGCATGATAGGCCTGTTTCACGGCAGACATTTTGGCTCGAAATAGTTGAGAAACTGTAGGCGTCTTCACCGTTTAAGATGCATTTCTGCTAGTTAGCATTTTTACAGAACAACCAAGCATGCACGGCAGTAGAAGGTGAAGACATCGCTCATTAATACACCCTTGTCAACTCCTCAGTAAGAAAAGTAGCTATTGGCCGTCCTAAAAGTCACTGAATGACATCACCTCATTTCCAAAACTGACCTGAGAGCAATAACAGGGGAGACGAAGTCAGTAAAAAAACAGCCTGAATATGTTTAGAACTACAAAAGGAACTCTCTTCTGTTGATTCTTGTTGTATTTAATGTCACAGTTTGAATGCTCCTCCTTCATCCGGGCTTGGGAACTATAAAAGTATCCCCAGTAGTGCAGTGATTTATTGTAGACAGAAAACTTTACATTTACATCCCATCATGAGCTGAGTAATGAGTCAGTCAAGGCTTTGTGTGATTCATTAGCAGCCTGGATACGTTAGGAGTGATTATCTCCTGACTGGAGGGCGAGGCGCTGCAGGAGAACCGGGGTGCCTGTGAGCCCTTTGGGACAAGGGAAGGGCGCCATGGCAGCACCTGCTCGCTGGAAAGGACAATACCTGTTTCCATGTCAGTCTTCAAATCTCCTATATCACCAGAAAAAGTTGCTAGATTTGTTGCTAGTGTTTTTTCCCCCCCTTTTAAATGGTTGCCAGAGGAGTCTTAAAACAAATATAAACATAAGGACAAAGTCGCTGTAATCCACCTGCGCTTTCCCCAAGTCAAAATGTCTGCCGTGAAACAGGCCTGTGTCGAGGGATGGATGTCTCGAGGGCTACTTCTGGCCCTCAGGCCTTCATTTGTCCAGGTGTGGTCTAGACTGACTTGAAAGGGAAAAAAAAATAGCACTACTACTCTTAACTCCTTGGCTCACCACAAACACTAATCCAAAAGGTGGGTGGAAACAGGAAGATGAGAGTCTGCTTACTAACGCTCCAATAGTGTAAAAATGACTATAGTAGCACAAGACTGATATTTTAATATACTTATATATAATTATGACACAAGGTGTTTCTTATAAAGAGTCTATAGCTTATAGCTGCAACTATTTTAAAAGGTACTTTGTGAAGTTTAAAGATAAAAAAGATGCTTAGTTTAGTTAGCTAATGTGTTATGATAGAAACAAGCAAGCTCTAAATGAATGCTAGCTATCTGATGAAGACTAAAATGTTTTTTTTAAGTATCTTTAACATTTTGTGATCAGTCAAGCTAAGCTTTTTTAGCAAGCTCAAGTTAAGGATTGTTGATACAAAATGTTAGTTCTAAATTAAGTTTATGTGCCAACTTATTACAATAAATACACTTTTGTACACTGACATTTGTACTCGAATGCAATTTCAATTTAAATGTACTTATGACCTTAGCTCCATAGTGAAAACAGTTTCATCTTCCAGAGCTGCAACATGCAGAGATGATGACGAACAAGACGGCTTCAAAAGCACAAGTGCACAAAAAAAAAAAGGTCAAATCTGTATGGGATCTCTGCAGTGAAAAAAAAACCAAAACTTCAATTAATGCTATGAGTGTAGTTTAGTACAAAGACACACACATACACACACAGTATCGCTTCAATACCAGGAATCTATTTACGTTTACGCACACACAACCAGACTTCCGTGAAGAGAGGAACCGCGATAAAAGTAACACGTACAGACCACAAGATGACATCGGGGCCCTAGCAGCCGCCACAAACAGGTAGAAACCACGTCAAGATCCGAGCCCTCAAACAGACGCTCTCACAAAAGCAAAAAAATATTGTTCAGACGTGTTGCAGGGCTGTGTTGTACACAGGCAGGTGGAGGAGGCCGTGCACACGCCAGGCTCACAAAACACGACTGCGTTGCGACCTTTAGGTAGAATAATTTATTGCAGTTCTCTCTTTATTCCTCTGTTTTAGTTCATTAACAATACTTACAAGTTTAAAAGCACACAGCATTTACAGTGCATACAAACATTTTACACACACACACACTACAATCAGATAATAATGGAGGCTCGTGGCTTGTTTTGGTAGTTTCCAGTGGCTGCAGGAACATTGTGACATTTTCCTAACAAAACCTCTGATCAGTCCGAAAACCGTGCCAAACAAAAGCCTCTTCAGCACGTCAGTGTTCATCACTATCATTCCGCTGTTATTTACAGTAGCGAGGTGGAAAATCTCGACAGACTCATAAAAGAGAGTATTGCTCTGAGTTTCTCAAACTTGTTGAGGACTGAGAAGAGTCAGAAAGTAAGCGTGAAAGAGAATTAAGACCATGTTCTGATTGCGTGGGGAAAGTTAAAAGTGGGCGCCGCGTAGGGCAGCTGGTAAAGGGCAGGATATCAATTAAAGGATTCAAAACGATCAGGGAGCTCTGAGGAATCCGAGCATGCTTTGCTCCTTAAACGCACAGAAGTTGTGAATGAATCACGCGCCGCTGTACGGAGAGAAAAGTTCTGCATGACATTCGTCTCTCCTGTTAGCTTCGTAACGTTACTGCAGTAGAAACGCCGCCTTCATCGAATTAAAGCAGGAGGGTCAGGTTAGCGTTTAGCTGCTGAACATTTATTTGGTTTAAACTTTCTTGAAAAGTTCATCCAGGAATTTCAGGTTTTAGCTCAAACTCTCCCCCCACCGTGGGTTACCACTTCAGGGAACAGTGGACCTGGATGGTAAGAGCCCTTAATTGTTTGAATCCCTCAGCGTAGCGCTCGTCACGCTCAAAAAATAACTTCATTCTGATGGTGAATATATTTATTTTTGAATGCACTCCCACATATAACAAGAAGGAAATTATAGAACTAAATTATTTATGTTTGCTGTTACAAACTATTTTTAGCGGCTCACTTAGTAACCTGCGTAGTTACAGAGTGAAAGCATTAATGAACTGAGGAGACTGAACGTGAGGATCGTGCCACTTCTGCAGCAGCTGCTGTTCAACTCTGATCGTTCATTCATCTTGTTAGTAACGCTTACAATCGTTGTCTCACCTTTATGAATGAGCAGATTCTGGGTGTAGCTTTGAGTTACGACGTTGGAATGAAAGCCAGTGATGAAAAAAAAAAAAAAAAAGCCAACCAGGTCAAAGTTTTTGCGGTTGCTGTTGCATAATTAAACATGACACACCCCTCGCACTTACAGAGCTGCATTCACAAACATCCTTATGTGTTTCAGATCACTTAATTCAAAAGTTTTGCAGCGGTGGAAGAGTCGGACATAACAATAAATTAGATCAGAATGCTTAAGTTGATTAACGAGAAACTGAAGATGATTTTTCCATGTGGATGGGGAAAAAAAACCCCAAACTATATTAGGATCGGAAACAAAGGAACACGTGGGAAACCAGTGACAGCAACTGTTGATAGATGAGACATGCAACAGTGAAAAGGCAAGTGCAAGTTATCGTTCTCTGTGCATCATGTTTGTTTGAACATAGTAGTGAGCACATTTGTGTGAACAGAAATAAAAGTGGGAACAGCTGCAGCATTAGCATGTGGCGGACAGGTGTGCGCGCGTGTTGGAGCTTATACACAATCGAGACGAGTAGAAGTCTTTGCTGGTTGACGTGTGCGTGATCCAAACACGTCTCGACACACCGAAGTGCTCAGAAAACACAATGTGCTTTGAGTTCTGCTGCTGTTTGACCGGAATCGGTCCTTTGTTGAGTAGAAAGTGACTTCCTTCATGTACAAACACAAAATGATGAGATGCCTTCAGACAAACTCTACCTATGAAAATATACAGCAGCTGAGCAGTCTACCCATCACACTGAACTGCACTCCGTGAGTGTGCGTGTGTGTGTGAATTAAATCATTTTGTGCAGGTTCTTTAATCCAGCTCCGGTGACTCAGGTGTTTCAGTATGTATCCCTGCGTCTTCGCTCTTCTCCGAGGACTCTATCGCCGTCACACTGTCTACAAGAGCATCCTCACCTTCTGGCTTGTCTGCCCCCTCCGAAGCTTCATCAGTGGGTGTGACCAACTCGGTGGTTTCAGTGGTTTCATCTTTTACTGTCGTATCTGTCTCATCCATTGGAGAACCCTCCTCCTCTTCTCGTTTTCTTAAACCCTCCTCCTCCTCCTCCGCGATGGCGGCATTCGGTCTTTGAAGGGAGTGAGGGAGGGGGTGAAGATGGGGCGAGTCGGCAGGAGGCAGCAGCGTGAGCGACTCCACGCTCAGGGTGTCCGCGCTGCTGTCCGTGAGGAGGGAGATGGTGGGCTGGGAGGCCGGCGTGAGGCTCGGTGCCAGCGCCGGAGCTGGGGCCGGGGTCGAGGGAGCCCAGGACACTCGCATTACGTCCCCAGCCCCTCCTTCACCTTCTCCACCTGAAGACGAGGACGGGGTGCGCTCCAGAAACGCAGCATCATCTGCAGGCAGGTAGAACACCGACGGAGAAAATAAGGAGGGCTTTATGTGGCGAAAACAGAAATCTGAGCAGATGCACTCGCTCTCATCAAACTGAGTACACTTCAATGGGAAAAAAAAAGAAGAAAGATCTGGTGACGTGTTTCATCACAGTTCACATTGTGATGGCAGGTCCAGCTGCTCTTCCCACTGACGCAGCTCTTCAGCTGGGACATAAACTGGCACCCTTGTGTGGGAAGTGTTTCTGATACGCACTGTGGTGGTATAAAACCTTTCACTCTCAGCGTTAGGGCAGATTCATTCTGCTTTTTTTCCCACTACCGCCAAGATTTGGCTTAAATTCCATTAAACTTCCAGCTCAACATTTTGATATTAAATTTATGAAATTCATTCTGTCTCATTTAATGTTTCTGTCACAACATTTCCAACAAAAATAAGTATAACCCTTTCAACCATCATGAAATTATTAACGATACAAAATCAGTCATTTCTCAATAACTGAAAATAACTCTAAAAACCAGGATAGAAACAAAACAAATCTGCATTCTGTTATCCTGTACAGGTTGACGTTATGTGTTGTGTAACCAGCATGATGAGTGCTCTGAATGGCACAATGGCTTCACTTATATTCTCACATAAACCACATATAGGCACCTATATGATGCCATGACAGGAATGTTTCAGCTGTGAAACACCACTGCAAACTTTTGTGGTTCTGGTGGTTTGTATATGAGCACCAAAGAAACACCCGACACTCAACAACGGGTAAAGAACGTACGTATTCGAATTCACGCTCAAATACGCTCTCGCGCTGTAAGTTAGCGCTAACAGAAATCTTATCATGATGTGAAATCTGCTTTTCGAAAATTGTTGGCGTACATTAAACTGACAATGTGCAAACCATTAGTTCAGCTTTCAGTGTGTGTGTGTGTGTGTGTGTTACCTGTAGGGCTCTGAACTGAAATGGTGCTCGCAGTAACAGAGTCACATCTTCCTGTGCTTCCACTCCCGCTGGAGGGAGGTGAAGGGGAGGAGAGGGGCGAGGGGCTGTGCTGTGGCACACAGTGGGCCACTGCGAATCCTGCCGACATGTAAACAAAGACATTCGGATCAGATGTGCTATCGCTGCTAGCATGTTCTTTCACTTCCTGAGACGAAGGAAGGAACACTGAACTGAAAAAAACAAAACTACTGACAAGATTAAGTCAGGTGCTTTTGGATAAAATGGTTTGAAGGACACTCTGAAGGATTCGAGAACTGTTGGTTCCACTGGGGAGCATTTATAAGAACCTGTGTTTTCTTTTGCTCTGTCAGCAGAACAATGTGACCTTATCCAACAGTCAGTGCGCCCACGTCACTCATGTACGTCACATTCAATACCAACAATAATGGAGGACTCCATGAGTGGAGTGGTGTCGTAAGTCTTTGGTTTAATTTTTACAGCAGAGTTTGAAGAGAACTACAAAACCTCAGAAGGAGGACGTATAAGAGCCAAGACTCGCACAACAGATCAGCTTATTTTGTGCTGATCATAGCAGACAACTACAACAGTGAAGCATCTTCTACTTTATTGATGCAAATACAGATTTAATAGTTAAAAAACTGTTCAATTTACTCAGCCAATTAACACATGTCTATGTGTGGACCTATCACATCTTCTAAAAATCACAGAAGTCCCTACTCAGAGTCCCTGCTGAGGCAAGACAGTGCCTGCTCTGAAGCAGGAGCTGAAAAAGAACCAACAACCATAATCCTAAGGACTATGAACGACCACGGCACTGCAAATTACAAAACATAAAATGGAAAACTACCTCAAATGGTTATAAGAACTAAAATTACATGAACTTTTTTTTATATATTATATCTTTTAAAATATTCACAAAAAATACACTTTAGTTATTGACACCAAAAACAAATCCCTATATATATTCTATGACTTGTAGTTTGAGTAAAAACCAAAACAAACAAATAAACTAAACTAATCCGACAACAACAGGATAAAATATGTGAAGTTGCAAACTAAACAATACCTGTAATGCTTGATTTTTTAGAAAATGAAAGAAAACAGGGGACTTTTCAGCTGTAATCTGAGGTGATGCATTTCTACACAAAAGCCTCGGCTGCAGAAAGGAACAAGATTGTCACTGTTGCACTTTGACGCTAAAGATCAACTCACAGATTTGTTTCCACTAATCTGATAAGATCACCAGTTGGTTTGATAGCCAGGACAATTATTTGGTGTTCTTACATACAAACGGAGGGATTTCAGTCATTTTCTTTTACGATCTTAGCGCCAGGATCAATTCTGAAACTACGAGAAGGTGAAAGCAGTACGTTTCTCTGTTTGTCACCTGGTACTTTGTCGACAGAAGCAAACACAGATCTGTTTGCCGTGGGGTCGTTGGGCGCCCGTCTCGACTGCTCGTAGAACCGGAAAGGCAGACCGCTGGGAGATGCGTTGGCCGTCTGACCGAAACCCAACACCTCGGTTGCACTGGGCTGCACTGGCAGGTCCAACAGAGCTGTACATGCAAGATGGAAGCGTAAAAATCTGAGGCTGCAAAAACTATTCTAACTGAGAAAAACGTAACTTCACTGGTTTTATTTGCAATTAGATTTACAATTGGCATGAAGTGATTGTGCTTTAATGTTTAGAAGGAAAAAAAAATTTAAAGCCGTTCTGTGAATTCAGTGGGTTTTTTGGCAGGGGGTCACATCCTCCGCTATTTGCTGAAGCGGCGAGACCGGCTTTTCTGTATTTCTGAAGAATTAAACCATGCTGAGAGGAAGTGCAAACTATTGATGGGTAAAGTCCTCAGTTTTAGAGTGCAGGCAAACTTTGGCCACATTTTCTGGTTTGTTTTCACAGCAGATTCAGGATTTAGGCTCCAGAACAAGATATTTTAAAGCACCTCACAGAGATCGAAGAAGGACAGATCTTTGTTTCTGATTCTTCAACACCACTGATAATTATCACTGATGATGGAAGTCCAGGAAAAACCGAGGGGGGAGATTAGTGATGAAAAAATAAGGAAGTCACTTTTTGGAATTAGCAGAAAGACATTTTCTGGTAAAAACATCTTATTTAGGGGAATGAGACAAAATGTTCCTAAGAAATTAACTTTGATTTGTGCCAAATTTAATAAATAACCAAGTTGAGTTCCATTTGATATCATGGATACATTGAATCCAAGACGACTGGGATTCTGTGAAGCCTGCTGATGCACAGTTAAAGGGAATTTCATTTACTGGTAGTTTTTTTTTTTTTTCCTGGTAAACCCACTGTACTGATTACATTCACAGAAGCTTTCAGCCACTCCATTTGCGCAAAGACGGTAATTTCTCTCTGCGGTTCGGTCTTCCTTACCTGCGATCCTCTGCATCTTCATGCGTCGGGCCTGGATGCGACCTTTGGCCAGTCTCTGCTTGGCGATGATGCAGCGGATGTGGTCGGCGAAGATGAAGTTGGCCTGCAGGATGGGCAGGGGCTTGGCGTGGGGATTGGAGCTGGGTTTATGAATGACAATGTTCAAAGCTCTGCTGTCATCCTCGATGCCAGACACCTGCATGTCCTTTTGGAATAGAGAGAAAAGCAACAGTGAGTGTTAAGAATTCAAACTGGAAGACAATAAAGTAAAAACAAAAAAAGGGTTGTAGCTGGAAAATAAAAGGACAAAACAAGGTTAAAGCTAAATACAGCATTTTTTTTAATCAATAGAAGCATAAATGGGACCTTTTACATTCTTCCATTAAATAAAAAATGTATTATCTTTTATAAATACTAACTGCTCATTGCAGTAAAACCTTTCCAATAGCAGTTTGACAACACCACACTGTTTAAAATGACTGAAATTCCTACACTGATGTAAAAACCAAGCCAACTTTGATTCACTTATTATTATCACTAATGGTGCTTTGACTCGTCATAATCCAAAGAAAAATATTCTTTTATGCTCTTTTATGGCCTCTTTCCAATAAAATTTAAATGTCACAGACTAGAAAAATCCTAAGAATTAATTAGAAGAGAAATGATGATAAACAGAAAGGACAAATGTGAAGCAGGAGTGTAAGGTGAGATGGGAAACATGTAGAGGCAGACAAGTTGTTTTGGGTTTAAGCAATGATGTCAGTTGGAGATAAGTTATCAGAGGGCTTAGCAAAGAGCAATAACAGAAGATCAATAAATCCATGTCGGTGTGTGGAGAAATAAAAGCATTAAAAAATCTGAAGCATAATTTATGGACTGAAAACCAAAGCACTCCCTTATTTAAAAGTTACACGTTCAAAAGCTTCTCATCACGTTTAAAAAGTGACAAAGATGTAAATCTACCCCTCTGCTTCGTTTAGTTTGTGCAGAACCTCTGCTTTATTAGTTTACTCTGCCATCTTTAAGGCTCAGTTACAGTTAGAGTGTCAGGCAGGACTCTGCTGACTGAACCCGAGCAGCGGTGTAGGCGTTTCTACGAGACGCTTACGTTGGTGCAGTATTCTCTGAAAAGACAGGTGGAGGTACACTACATAACCAGTGGAAATATAGTTCAAAAAAAAAAAAAAAAGAGAACAAACGGTTAATGTCACACAGCAAACATGGCTGCTCGCAGTACTGCACATATTCAGGAGGAAGAACTGTTGGTTAAACTGAAAGGATTCAGTTTGACTTTCTTTGATTTATTCGCTTCAAATGAAATGTTGAGTACATACATGACATTTTAATTTGAAGTGAACTGTATGCTTCCATAATAGAAAATAATGCCTCATTCATGGTATTTTTACTGGCAACAAAATGACCTGCTGAGGGCTACAGTGGATCATTTTATTGGTTGCGATTCACCCATCGTAGGACCAATATTTCTTCGCTCTGTGGTCTATAAACACTCCTTTTTATCGGCTGCAGCAGTAACCTCGTTCCACGAGTTTTGAGCCATTTGATCATGTCTGTGCTCTCTCATAGCGGGATCATATAAATGCCGGTACAGGCCAACAGAGCGAGAGCACCTTAGATAAATTGTCCATTTTGAACAGAGCGTGGAATGCACAGTCTGTGCCAAGTTACAAAAATAGGGAGGTGCACGACCACATGCCGCGACACGACGTGCACAGGGGCGGAGACGGCGTGATCGGCTACTCTTACTCATCTCTTCAATATGACAAGTATAAACCTAGCTTTACCCTCCACTCCTGACTCTTCAGCTGCACTTCACGCGAGAAAAACTTTAAAGGGAAAATTCAGATCTCTTGAAGTGAGGTTCTGTGGAGAGGTTACGAGCAAATAATATCTTACTTGTTGTAGATAGCTCTTTGAATGACCTAATTTTGGAGAAATAGAGTTTATTTTTGACTGGATTAAAGAACTAACAGCTAGCCAGGGCAAGCCCAAGATGAAGGTGGTATTTTTTTATTTATGCTGCAAAACATAAATACAAAGGAAAAAAAAACCAAATGAACAAACAAAAAAAAAACACTTCTCACTTACTTGCAAAAGGCCAGCAAACTTGACAACCCCCCATCCGAGACGTTTGGTTTCTGGTTCAACCAGACTCATCTGGTACACATCAACAGCGAGGAACCTCTGGGCTTGGATGCCATCTTTACTGACCACCATGCAGGCGATTAGATCACTGTTATCTGAAAAAGATGACAAGCACATAGTTAAATGTACTGCTCCACTATCTCCTACCCCAAACTGACAAAGATAAATAATAAATTCATAAAAGATAATGCTGGTTATTTAAGGTTTTGCAGTCCTAAGCAAAGATGTTTGGATTTTAAAAAATGAACACCATATTTATTTATATCAAATAAATATCATCGTATAACCAACATTTCCAAGTGTTAAAAGAATATCTGTCTTTTAAAGTCCACAATAAATAGGTTAAACCTCTAGTTTTGGACTGATTTACATTTTATTCAACACACATTATCCTGAGAAAGACAACAACACACAGACACACACTCATGTGATCGGACAACAGAGCTTAAAAAAACAAAACAAAACAAAAAAGAAAGAAAGAAAAGAAACACTTCTCTTTTACGCCTCAAACGAAATTCAATGCATTTCAGACCAGTGTGTCATTTTCTTGAGAAAACAAAACAAAAACAAAAGACAACCCATGGGAACATTTATAACGCTTATAATAAAAGAAACAAAAGCAGCTACTTCCCCCCAAAAAACAAAGCAATAACCCCATAATCTGGATCTGGCATCTTAATACTATTAGAGATCAGAATATTTCCTGGCCTGTGATGGATTTTAACAAACTGGTGTTTATTCTGTGTCCGTATTGAAGGTAGATAAGAAGACATTGCAACTCTGTCCAAATACACCATCAGATGTGCCTCCTCTAACAGAACAGAGATAACTCTTTGCTCCCACGTGTCTGGAATGAACATAAAGTAATGATGAAGCCTCATATGAGTAGATTCAGCTTAGCAAAGCTAAACCTATCGACCTGATCTGACACTGCTGCTGTTGGTTGACATATCGCCCACACTGACTGGCTCAAAGAGTAAACAAGTAATAACAGACTTACAACCCACGGCTGAGATCTCATGCAGCTTGTCAAACCGCTTCCTTCCCACAGTTTTATTGCTTTTACTTCCTTAATTTCTTTTCTGCCATCACACTTTGAGCAGTCACCAATACGCAGGAAACTTATTAGTTCCTTATTTGAGTAAAGCGGAGGTATTTTCTGGTCGAAACAGCCCCCTATTGGTATTAATATGTTTGGTGCTGCCGTTCAGATCAGTGAGCTGTGGAGCAGATGTGCTTCAGTGGCGAATTAAAAGATCAAAGGGGATTGCCAGGACCTCAACACCACCTACTGAAGCAGAGACCAATGAAAAGTACCTTTGGTTGGAAAACAGTCTTCTTTTCGATGGTGACAAGGGGACATTAATAACCAAATGGTCAAAGTAATCAGGGGAAATTTGACAGGTTAGGTTCCCTGATGAAATGGGAAAGACCCACACCACCCCCGCTGTCGTTTCAACTGGTTCAGTCAACAGCATGGAACATTGAGCAAACAAATTTATACAGAATTATTAAAACTGTGATGTTTTTAACCACGAAATGCATTTTCATTCCAACAGAACTTTCAATGAAGTCACTATGAAAGTAGTTGTGTGTGTGTGTGAATATACATACACACACACACATATACATACAAAGACATTCTCCCTCCTCCAGGAAGAAGGAAGCTATTAAAAAAGGTGCTTCTCAGTTGGTTTGTTGATTTTATGGGCCACAAAGTGAAACAAAGTCTGTTTCCAAGTGGGATGTGACATCAGCTGTTTTTATAATAAGGTTTCAGCCAACGTTCAAGTTTGTATTGTTCACTGTCACCTGCCGAACCGGCCAGGGTTTGAGGCAGACAATGGGGACAGTTGTCAGAAGTGTGAGAAAACCAAATGTGACTCCACGGGTTACATCCATTCATTGTTATGATGCAAATTTTGCATAGCTAGTTGACTAAAAAGCACATTTTCATAAGTAAGAAACTAAAATTCCTGATTGGTGTTTTGATAGATGGATGGATAGTTTATTATTATTCAACTGATTTAAAACAACAAGAAAACAAAAACAATGAAATTATATTTCCAGAGCAAGTGTAAAAGTTATTTCATTACTATTAGGTCTTTTTTAAATTTGTAAACTCCACACAACTTTTTTCCTCCAAGGAAAGTGCAGAACCTTCAAGTAGAGATGTCCCAATGTGACACCAGTTTTAAAATTTTGGCAAAATTTTTCTTATATCGAAAGCAGCAAGACCTACAGATAGACATGTGGAATCACTATGACTCAACAGTTATTGGATGATGTGGTGAAGTGTGGGCAGTGGGGGCTTAATGGTCAGAAAAAGACCTTTGTGGGTGGAGGTGGCAGGTCTTAATCTGCCCACGCTGGAGGGTTAATAATAATAAAATTTAAAAAAACTCCCCCACTCACTATTACTAATAACATTTTCTTAGTTAACCACCTTGCTTACAAGAAAGAGTGGAAAGTATTTTTTTAATCATACTTCTGTTGAAAGCAGCCCAGAAAATACCACACAGATTGTTTACAATCTTTCTGAGTGACATACTCTGTATTACAGGAAGTGTAATACAACAAATACTTCAAAGGTTGTCATATCCAGATCTGCCTGTTTCTTTCAACGAGAATTTGGCGAGGGGGAACACACAAACTTTATTTGTAGATACCTGCTCCACCACGTCTAGTCAATGGTGAATATTGGAACATTACGATTTCCTGATGGAGAAAACTGACAGCAAGAGGTTGATCCTAAAATCAAATTGGTGACAAAGCACAGTGCTGTGTCACTGCTTTTTTCCATCCCTCAGACCACAGGCTTACATCACTGTTCACCAGACGGGTTTCCAAAAAGAACAGAAACTGCAGCTGACTCAACAGATGACATGATAACATTTAAAGGCCACAACTATCTACATTTGTAAAAGATAGTGCAGGGCACCAGTACAGAGTAAAATAAAAACACGGAATCCAAAGATGTTTTCTCTGTCCGCATTTCACAGAAGTACATTTATGTGAAATCTACTTCTGAAAGTAGATTAAAGCACAACTGATAAACAAAAAACTGAATATGCCACTGTGCAATCTCAATTATGTATTTTTAAAAATCACCTTTGAAAACACAGGTTTGTGTGCTCACTGTCTGAAGTTCAATCTTTTTATTTTTTTGAGTTTGGTTACTATATTTATTACTTAGTCTAAAGGCGACTGAAGTCAGGATACAGAACTGCCCAGACAACAGTAACAATAAGTGTTTTTTTTTCCATTGTTGAGTTGAAAAAGTCCTCCATCATCATCCTCCTTGAGACGTGAGAAGTTGAGACGTGAGAAGTTTTTCTAATGCAGTTTTCATTAGAGCATTTATGTTTTAATTTTCATGCAAGATTTCTCCACCAAAGTCCTTCCAGTGCTAAAGCAGTTTCCTAAAAACAGCTTCAAGGCAGTTTGTCAGAATCAAGGAGACAGTTTATCTCCAGACAGCATGTTGTGTACAAACAGATTTTCTGGTATCAGTGTTTTTAAATGAGGTTTTGAACGGCCGTGAACAGGAGTAAACTATAACCCTGACCAGCAATTCTAAACAATGTCAGCGGAGTACCAAACTTTGTTAGGAAACATTGGAAAATGTTGATCTTTCTGGTGTAATGACCAGCATTTGCTACACGACTGGTGGTCGTGAGCTTGTATGCTTCTAGCTTCTACTGCTGCTTCACCTCATCAACGTTAAAGGCTCCGGCATACTCAATAAGAGGTCAAGAAGTCGGTTTGGGGTCACATGGTGACATGAATGAGAGTTGACTTATGCAAATGATTATTTGATCTTAAAAATGATTTTAAGTGACTTACTTATTATTATTTTGAGCTCTTAAGGGAAGTTTTGGACGGTTGCTTTTAAGCACTTCATATATCGCAGTGCATCTTAAATCGTTTTACCTCCTGCGTGACTGTTCTCAACAGCACAGGAACCAGACAAAGCTCATGTTTCACTTTGTCTGGTTCACAATGTCAGCCCTCCCACTGCTCCATTCAAAGAGATTTTCTTTAAATGGAAGTTTCTTGCCTGAACAGGCCAACCGGCAGCGTGTGAGTGAGTGAGTGTGTGTGTGTGTGTGTGTGTGNGGTATTACCAAAAGTGCACCTTCAGTGCACATCACTTCACACATTTTACTGCACTGACTGACAGTAAATTCAACTCATTAATCTCTGGAAAGCAGTCATCTACCAAGCTGAGGTCTTCACAGGTGAATAGCTAACATCAGAAATGGATAAAGAGCTGAAAGGTTAAAAAAACAACAACAAAAAAACAAACCTCAGAATGACACCTAAAACTGTCACTGTTTGTCAGATTTTACAAAACTACATAAGAGTGTGATGAGGTTGTAACTGTAGTATATTCACACTTTTGTTGTTAAAATAATAATACAGGAGAAACATAATTGCAAATGAATGCATGCACATGCAAAAAAATAAATATGTTAATTAATGTGCCATGGTTCTATGCTCGGTATATGGAGCAGCATACACTTTCGGCTTCAAATTATTGTGCAGTTGCAGTTGTGATATCCATTGCAGAGCTAACCACGTGTAAAGTTTCCAAATCGTCGACACACCTGTGCGCAGTGAGAGAAAACCTATCAGAGTGTGTGTCTATGTGCTCAGCTCTGCGTTGCTGTGGTTGGTAATGTTTGCATGAGCGTGTATCTGGGTCTGCTGGAGCCTGTGCTCACCCTTCTGGGTTGTAGAGAAAAAAAAAAAAATCTGTGAGAAAAATCTGTGAGAGACTGAATTCTGGTGTTTGACAAACACGTGGTATAGCTGACTTGAGGTAAACTACAAGATCAGCTCATTTGGCACTTGTTGTCAGGGAGCAACACTAATTCTAATTCAGCTGACTGTCTTAGATTAAAATGCACTAATAAGAATTTAGGTTATCCTCTCCTATTATTAGTCTGACTTAGTGTCTGTGTGTGTCTTACTCAGATCTAAAACATCGTCGGTCTTAATGAGATCTTCAGGTCTGGTCAGAGGGAGCTGAGTCTCTGGTTCTCCCTGCAGCTGAAGGGACAAGGACCGCAGCATGAAGAACACTCGGATCGCCTGAGTGATGAAGGAGGAAAACACACACACACACACACACACACACACACACACACACACACACACAGCAGAGAGTTTTTACATTAAAACAAATGAGCTAAAGGTATGCAATTAAACAAATGTACAAAAAGACAATCTTCACCCAACAGTAAAAGGAATAATGCTGTAACATCAGCTATTTAGAATCAGAATACCTTTGACTCTGGCAAATCTCCATATTTAATGCATGACTTGTATCAGCTATGTGGGTTGCAATTTATGTTACACGAGCTACTAGAATGTAAACTATTATGAATGTAAAAACATTTCTGAAATAATTAAGTACCTGTGCCCAAGGTTTTATAGAAAAGACTGTATATGAGAGGCCTATATATCTTTAGGCCTCTCATGTATGTAGTATGTTTTTTGTATCAGAACATAAAACCAGAAGAATGTAACCTGAAAGTTCAGTTCTTATTTACTGAACAAGTAGCAAACACCCTGCAGGGCTATTTTCATTTCCCTTTACTAGGAAACATGTGTAAAGCACAAGAGTTGCTTTCCTAGGAATCTCATATCCTGTTATCAATTGTTAAATGCTGTGTGGATTGTGTTGTGTGTGTGTGTGTGTGTATTTACACACCCGGCGAGTTTTCTCTACATCTCCACAAGGCAGTCTCTTAACGAAGTCAATGCCAGTCAGGGGGGTGCCAGTGGGCGGCAGCAGGATTGAGGCATCCATCATTAGATACTCCACATTCAGGGGTTTACTCTGCATTAAACACACAACAATGAGCCACACAATAACACCCACAGCAATGTTTCCATGAAGGAGAATAAGGTTTCAACTTTAACCAAAATGTTAAAACATATATATCACAACACAATATATGTTAAACATATAGTGTTGTGATGATAGAACTTAAAGAGAGGAGTGGAAAAAAAAGTGTTTACTCTAATTGATAGCGATCACAATTTTATTACAAAAACTGTTTTCCTAATATCATGCAGTCCAGTATAGCACAGACTAAAATAAATGAATACATCAATAACCAACCGTCATGCTTCTGTATTCATCTTCAAACATGTCCAGAAAGATTTCTTCACCCTGTCAGAGAAATAAAAATGGAAGTTGGTTTAAAAACAACGTGTGGAAAAGATGAAACAACCACACTCGTTTCATCTGTTATTAATGGTGTTAATTTTAGTTCGTAGATGTATGTAGTTGTGTTTTTGTGATTCAAAGATTTTTTCTCTTTGGTACTCTTTGCAAAGATGGAACACCAAAAGTGTCATATTTGAAGGCCTGTTGTGTTGATGACCGATTTATTATTTATGCCAGGATTTTTAGTTTAATAACCTTACGGTGGCTATATGTGCGTTTTAATAACAGCATATAAATGGGAAAGATTAGAAGACATCTTCTTAAACTTAGTACTAAAAAGTTTGGAACAGTTTTAGAATAAACAACTTATCTTGTTTGAGGAAAATGTACGAGAACTCAAAACACTGATTTGCAGTGGCAGTCAGATTTCATCTTACTGTCATAAAAAACAATCCTTGTCATTTGTATTCATAAGCAAAGTAAAAACAGCAACTGGAAGTAAAAACCCTCCCAGGAAAAGGATCTCTTTCTGCGTGTCCCATCTGCGCTCATATTTCTGCACCAATGCTGCACTCAATAAACCTCGAGACTTTGAGTACTTCTTTGTAAAAATGAAACTATGAAAGACCCCTTTTCTACGAAACATAATACTAGCACAACATGATAATCTGCAATATGATTCATCGTCCATTTAACTGTGGGAGTTGGAACACATTAAGTGACGTACGTCAGTAAAAAAAATTAAAATAAAATAAATAAAACTGTTATGACCTGAAACAGAACATGGCGAATAAAAAAGGCAAAGTTGTTTGAACATGCAGCTCTGATCTGGGGAGGATCTGTTGTTTATTTTGTAAACTTCTGGTTAAATGAACAGGATGAACTCATTCTTAGTGTACACACAAAAATTTCCCACATATTCATGATTCCCACCAAGTCTGTTTCACTTTCAGACACTGTCTAATGACCAGAAATAAATAATGATAATAATTAATAAAAGGACTATTTTAATTTGACACCTCTATACTGCTTTACTGGTTTTTAGATGTGCAAATCTTTAAAAAAAAAACAATTTTTAACAGGTAGACAAGAAAAAGGCAATTATATCCCATAAAAACTCATTAAAACTCGACTCTTCAGCTTAGAATAGCAATTCAGCAAATGATCTTTCTTTAAACGGGCAATATTAGACTTGTTAACAACATACTGACATGACAATTCACGTTATGGCTGAGATCGTGCATAACTTTATTTTCAAGATTTGATTAAAAAGGCGACAACTCGGTCATTTCTCATCGTAAGACTGTAGCAGGCGATATGCATTCCTTCAAGGAATTCTAGGTCTTTAATTTTAAATGTTAAAGGAGAACTCCATCGGACGCCAAAATCAACTTCTGTGACAGATACCAAAAGTGATATCCACAGAGATTCAAAGCAAAACAGAAAGCATCAACTGCACTGAAAGCATTTCACGTAACTGTTAAAAAATGCACACTGGCGTTTACCTGAAATTCTGAAATTCAACAAAAGGAAAAGTCTGCATGTACCGTCTTGCACACACAACAATAGGACCGCTGTTTTTGTTTTTTTTTTACTGGGGTGGAAAGGTTACTTTCACTTTCAAGGGTCCGACGAACCAGAATTACAGTAACTTCTGAAAGGTTTTGTTATGAAACGGTGTTCTGGAAAAACTGGATGTAAAACGAAAACTGCTCATTGCTTACTTTGATCCTGTTTTTTTTTTTAGCCAATTCTCTCTAAATTACTGCAGAACTATCCGGCTGTCACTTGCCTCCGTGAGTTTCACCCCAAACAGGATGAGGTTTTGTATAAGAGCTGCTATCCTATTGTGCAAGACAAATTAGAAATAAAGAAACGTGAAATGTTTTGCAAAAGTATACCATGTTAGCCAATATTAACTTGTTTTCAGCTGTTTGCTGCCCTTTCAAATTGCTTTATAAACTGTTTGTGTGGAGGGAGGTGTGTGTAGTTGGAGTTTAGAAGATAAATTTACTTCACAGATTTGATAAGCTGAGTTCCTGTTCATATTTACCTTGTAGAATGTTCGCAGTAAATGCAAACTTTCTTCTCGAGCGCCCTGCAAACAAAAACAAGACACTCTGAAACATTCATTCAGTTTTCAGACTCATAGAAATCAACACCTCTTTATAAAAGTGTAGGAAAAACAATCGGCTTGTGTCAGTCTGTGAAGAGACATCTATTTTATCAGCTCCTTTGTTTCAGGAAAACAAGCAGAGATTCTAAAATGTCAGGTTTGCTGTCAGACTGCTCATTCATGGAACGATTCATTGCACTCTTCCTTCAACTGTGCGAGGATTTCCCTTGAATTCCAAGATGACGGAGTGCAACTTGACATGTTGCTTGCTCTGGAATCGCAGCAGCACTAAAATAGACCGCCGGGCTTTTAAAGCCTTCCTGAGAAAAGCTAATGCTTCATGTGCATTTCTGATTGTCGTTCCTAGAAACACTGGCTCGCGCCTACAGAGAAACTGACATAGCATCAACTATTGAGTTAATTTGTTTTGTTGAACTCGCACGACGTCATCTCCAGGCAGCATACAGAGGAAAACAAACAAGGTAAATCAAGGCAGACAAGAAATACACTCCAATTAAACTCAAATTCCTCTTACTGGATCTGATTAACATGAGTCGGGTTGCATTTTAGTTACATTCTAATCAGTACATTACAGTTTAATATTCATATGAAGCCAACTAGAAATTTAATTCATTTTATTTTTGTTGCTTTATTTATAAATTATAAGAACTTTCAAAGGATGAATGCTAAAGCATCCACGAGAAGTCACAAAATCTGCTCTTATTCACGTGGTTGTGTGACAAAAACTGCTTCATTTTGTTCCCGTAGCAGCTTCGTCCGCTGCTTCTCGACACAAAGCCCTGACCGAACCTTTTCTCACAGCGGTTTGAGCCAAGTGTTGTGTGATTGGTTAGAAGTTTGTGGACGTGCTTGGATGCGGAAAAGCGCTGGAACGGGATTCACCTCCTCCTCATCACTTGTGAACTCATGACCGCACATCTCCGCCAAGCTTGATATCGTCGTGTTCACTTTGATTGGGTAACAACCCCGTGTCCTGCAGCAGGAGGGGTTTTCTCCAGAGTTCTGAGACTACGAAAAGGTGTGAGCAAAAATGAACGTCTTGCATCCTTGTGACTGCGAACTGACTCCTGGAACAGCTCGTCATTAAACCAATAAACACGCTCCAACCTGAGAGCAGGCCAGAGAAGTGGTGCGGACGACAAAATGAGTTCAGGATAAAAGTTTTGATAAGCCTCGTCACTTTTTCTTACAGGGAAGTGAAGAAGACAGAGTAAATACTAATCTGACCTGATTTACTGTCAGATATTAGTAACATAAGAAGCAGCACAAGTAATTCCAGCTGTAGGGCAGAGAGTGAACTTAGCTGTGTTTCCACAGACTTTAAAGAATAATATCATTATTATGACTTACCTAAAAGCCATGTTCTGCATTAACTGAGCAACATAGGAAACCCTCCAACATTACTTCTTCAGTACTCAATTAAATCATCTTTTTTTAGTATTCCAGTGTAAAACTTTGGGAAGTTCCTGATACCAGAAAAAAAGAAAAAAAAAACAACAACCTGCTGGTAAACGGTGGTTTTAAATGATTAACACATGGCTGAAATTTCCTTTAAAACTCCAGAGATTGCTCACAAAGTTTATTTTGAGACAATTTATTAGATATGCAAACCTTTGAAAATCTTGTTAAGAATGAAAGGAAATAGCAGGAAATGAGGGTTACTCTGAAGTGGCAAAAAAACAAATGAAATATTTCCCAGAATGATGAATATCAACAAAAAAAACTCAGTTGAAGAAAAAAAAAAGAAAATAATAAAGAGGAGATACAGAGGAGACAATGAGTTAATGAGAAGTTTGGGCTGAGTGCCAAAAGAGATGAAAAGGTCAGATAACATTCTCCAAAGAAAAAGAGCACATTGACTCATAACCAGAAGTCGTCTCTTCCAGAGAAACCTTGTAGCTCATGTTCTAAGGAAGTGAAGATTTATGGAATAAGCATGTTGGGCTCCGATGATTAGAACAACATCTGGTTTAGCCCGTTTCTTCGCTCTCTGGAATTCTTTGACACAAGTGTTGCATGTGACATTTTGACAGGATGAGCCAGACAGTCGCATAGTAATATTTGTGTTTTACCTCTAAGCAGGCCAGATGGACATCTTTGATTATACAGCAGTTTCCAGATAACACCGACTGCTTTAACAGAAGGCAGCTCAGCTCGAGGGTGGCCAGGCGCACTTTAGTGTCTGGATAAATACAACAGAAATGTACAAAAAATGTGCATGAGTTACTGTAGTTTTAAAAAAAAAAAGTTTATCTGAACCTGCACCGATAGGATCAGTTGGGCTCATTCAGTATCTCACACTTCTGTAATTACATTCACTTCTGTACATCTTCTAGTAAAATGTGTTTAGTTATTTGTGTCTCTGCTCTATTGTTTAGCTTCACAATGTGACAATATTTCAACATCAAAATCAACTAGTTATTACATGATAACTTTGTAGTTTATTTGACTAAACGCAGACATGCACAACTGGAATCCAGCTGAAGAAGAACTTTGTATTATTAACTATAATGCTCAAGACAACAAAGGATATTTGAAGGTGTGTGTGTGTGTGTGTTACCTGGCTGTGCTGCCTGGTTCATAATTCTGATCAGTCTTTCGACGAGAACCACGCTGTAAGAGTTCCTCTCCTGGTCTGGAACGGGCAGCTGCAGACGCTCCAGAAGATCACGGTTTACACCTAAAATCAAATTTAACCACGAAAGGCCCGATTCAATATTAGAGGCAAAACGAATGGAGGTTTTTCTGGACTTTTAGAAAGGGAGACACAGAAAACTCATCAATCACGAGCCTGATTTGTGAAGCAAAAGCTGGTCATTAACAAATATAAACTTTATTAAAATATTTGTGTAACTTATAAGGAGTTGATCCGTTTCAGCAGGTGATTTGTGTGTTGAAAATTCATATTTTGAACTAAAGTTTCCCATTAAAAAACAATGCAAATGTATGCCTAAATAATTCATTAAAGTAAAAGTTGGGTTTAAAGTGATGTGAGACGATATCGTTAACACGGAGCTGCCAACCTTTGCTGTGTGAAACGGCATAAAGCAGACAAAGGACAAACAGGGCGTGGTAGTCATCATTATTACAATCAAGGGCGTTGTACACCATGTCCAAAAACGGTCTGTGGAGAAAGTAAAACGTTACTCTACAGATACTTCCTTCTTTTCAGCTTTTGCACGCGAGTGTGTGGGAATTTACCTGCTTCTTTGTGTGTGTGTACGGGTGGCGGCTGCCGTCTTCTCCTCGTCGGTGATGTTCTGTTCTGTCAGCTTGGACAATTTACACTTCTCCATCACCACCATCTCGATTTCTGTGCACACACACATTTTCTAATTAAAAATGTTCAAAAGGCGTGGACGCCATCTCTCCTCCGGTCCATAATTTTTACAAACATCTTTCAGCACACTCACAGAAACGGCTAAAATAGGATTGTATAATCTGAAGTGATACCTTCTTTTTATGGTACAAAATGAATAAACGGAGGCAACAAAAATGTCAAATGGGTCCCTTTTACTGTACAGAGAACAGCTATTGCTAAGTGACATTAAAACGTTCACCCACTTCAGCTATTACAGTCGATTCTTTAATAAAAGTTTGTAATCTCAGAGCTGCTCCTACCAGCTTGCTAAATTCTGTAGGTGTTTTTCCAGCCTTCTAGGAACATGTCATTTTGAAACTACTTTGTTACTCTGTTATTCAGCCCACTATGCCCACTTAAAAACAGCTGCAGCATGTTCCTTTGGCCTTAGGAGGCAGTAATAAAATAATTCCCATAAAGAGACTGGTCTATTTGGTCAGAGCAAAGAAGGCATCAGTCCAGATGAGTGAAATGGTCACAACAGATGCTGTGTCAGAACACACACACACAGTCAGAGGAGCAGTGGGAAAAAGGCGGAGAGGTGAGGAGCACAGGATGGATGGTCTGTCACTGAGGGGATGTGTGATAGGTGGGCAGCTGATGCAAAACAAGGAGGCCTAATGTAAACAAATGAATCCAGAATGGGTCTTTTTGTTGCCATTTTTTTTGGTTTCTGCTAATAAAGATGCTGAATAGAAACATTTCAGCAGCAGATGCATTCAAGAGACAGTCGTGTTATTGCTCAATTATTCGCTCAAATGAAAAGCAAAGCTAAGCACGTGTGCAATTTAAAACATTGCTGTTCATAAAAATGAAGCCATGTTGTGTTTTTATTAGAGATGCACCAGTCAGTTTTTTAGGCTGATTCAGATTTCAGGTTTTTTGTGAAGCTCTGACCTGCCAATACCAATTTTTCTCTAGAAGAAAAAATACTTTTTGTAGTTTCTGCTTGAACATTTGACTATGTGTTCATAATAAAAATGTTTCCTGGTTGAAGTCAACCCACCACTTTTAAACCTCTGAACCACCAAGGGTGAGCCGCTCGACATGTGACGTACTGATGACAACACAGGTTTTACAACCACATCAACATTGCTGAGTTACGCTTCACATTTCCTTTGTTAATCACCAAATGAGCCAGCATCACAAAACCAAACGGCTACAGGTATCTTTAAAGACTGACTTTGTGAAAAGGCCTTCTGTCTGTCACTGGAAATGTACAAATAATATCCTTTAGGTTCATGAATAAAGGCTATTTTACTAAGACTATGAGAGACTTAACATTTTTTATAGTTTTTTTTTCACATCACAAGACAATCTGTTTTTGTCTGAATTTAAAATAAATTGCAGCAGTGTCCAACATAATATTTGAAAAAAAAAAAAAAGAAAATAAACTGACTTAGGTTTCAGATCTATGCAAAATAGATCACCTGGTAACGTGGCAGCTGGTATCTAACTACAAAATATAAACCCATATGTTACTGTGCAGTTAAATGAGCTGCAGACAAACCTCTAGAGTAAATACTTTTTGTTTTTTAGTAGTATTGTGCGCCTCCTGCACTGCCACTGACTTTTTAAAGAACTTTTAAACATGTTGCAGATATTATAAATAGCTAACTTTGAGTCTTCTTCACTCAGTTAAAACTTCTGCATGAAGGGCAGGTTATTGCTGGTGTGATTTAACCATCAATTATAGTGTGTTTACAGACTAGGACAACACAAACAAATGAACAAAAAACAAAAAAAAATACTGATTTTTAAGTTTCAGATCAGTTGGACACCCGTCAAGCCAAAAAAAAAACCCAGATTCTGATAACCAGCCGACTGATTCGTGCATTTTAAGATTTTAGCTCTTTTGTTTGCAGATGAGTGCTGCTGCTGCTGCAGTGACCACTTGGAAAGCAATGTTCATGAGACCACAAATTTGACTGATGGGTGTAAACAACACTCAAACAAAGTCCTGTACCGCTGCGTCTAACGAGACACACACTCACCTTCCGCCATCTCCCCACTCGCTCTGCTTCCCTTAGAACTCCCACTTCCTCCTCCTATTCCCTCTGTACCTTTTCCCTTCTCCCTCTCTCCTCCTCTGACGCCGTCATCATCCCAGCCCTCCTCCAGCTCCCCTCCGCCACTGCTGCCACCTTCCCCTGCTCTTTCGTCATCTTCCTCCCCCAGGTTTTTATAGTTTGGCCTTTTTTGTGTTCTCTTTCGGCCTCGGTGCCGGGACATCTCCAGGGATCGCTCCAGAGACTCAGGAGGTTTGATGAACCGGCGGACTCCTCCTGCGCTGACATGCTGTGGTAAAAAAAACAAACAAACAAGGTGGACAGAAGAGCAAAGGGGACAAAAGACAGAAATTAATGATGTTAAAATGATTTATTATTTTCTTTTTTTTACTCAATGATGAACTCAAATGTCATCTTGTGCTTTCAAAAACAACAACAAAAAAAAACAGCAAATGGCTGTTTTGTTCTGCAGCAGTGACTTATAATACATAACTGCAGATCACAGTATGTGCCGAATATGCAAACCAGGCACTAGATGGAAGTGAGAAGAAAAATGGTCGGATGATTATGGTTTCCTTTCTAAGAAGTGACTAACTTTCCTGTTTCTAGACAGTAAGTTAACCAAACCTTATAAGGACAAACGTACATGCAAAAAAAAAAAAAAAAAAAAAAAAAACCAACATATACCAGGACAAAAAAAATAAAAAAGGCAACAAAAACCTCTACACGCTAATCAGTTCTCGTAAATGTTTCTGACTGTCGATGCTGATCAAAGTCCGTTAAGAACAAACCACTTCCTCCTTGATGTATTCTTGCACAGAACATGGGAAAAATGACCAGCTGATGCAAAACTACATGCACGACCATTTCCGTAAATCCAGCAACTATAAGCAACCCACAATTCAGAGATAGTTGTCAAAATCTTACCACACACACACCAAACCCTCCAGGAAACAGCTGGTAAATGATAAGAAGCTGAGCACTGATGACAACACTGACTTACAGTCAGACTAAATAACTGTGACGGTAACTACTACTACTACTTCTGCAAATTCTAATAATTAGCTACCAGTCAAATTAAAATGCTCAAAATGACTCAGAAAGGAACTAAAAAGAGATTATTTATAACAAGATTGGTGTGAAGTCAGAACATTTGGCTGAAGACGTAAAAGTTAAGATTAGCTCAGCATGAAAACACAAATGATATATGACGACACAGAGTTATTTCGCAAATCTGAACTATAAACCTGTAACACAGCTTGGTTTATTACACCTCAAACAAGAATCAGCTCACACAAATTTGTAAGCAGCAGGTTGCAGAACTTCTTGTTAGTTACAATTTGTTTGGTCCCCCCCTCCCCCCACCCTCATGTTCAGTTTCCATATTGAGTGCTATGACTTACTGGACTGAGGCAAGATTTGGGTTAAACTGAGGTTGTTTAAACACTCGACCGTAATGAGCTATAACAAGCCGAGTGGGAACCACAAACAGCTGAGATGAGGCGAGCAACATTTTACAGAACATGCGGCCTAATCTGAGACGCGACCTGCACACATCTGGTAAAATGTAAGATCAGCAAAAACTGAAGGTGTCAGACTTTTAAAAAAAAAATGTTATTCCTTATTCAAATCAGTACTTACAAGACGTATAAAAAGGTAGTAGATCAGGTTATATTTTTTGGATTGTTATCAAACAAACAGCAGCATTATTAATGAAACAGCTTTGTTGATGTTTTTGTTCTTAAAATCAAATTTCAACTTTTAATAACAAAAAACAGTTGGTAGGGAAAAACAAGACCTTGAAATTGAGTCAAAATGGGCATCTTTTTAAAGAAAACAGACCTATCAAGAAAATAACAGATGAATAGATAAGGGTAATATATCAGGACTAGAGTTTGCTGCTACAGAAGCCATATAAAATCCAGTATCGTTTTCATCGGAGAGGTTGCATTTCTTGAAAAGGTTCGACTTTCTTACAACAGACTGAGACGAACACTGAAACTAGGTGGCCCGATTTCATTCAATCTTGCGCCAACACAAACTATGACAGAAAACCACACGTGACCAGATGGGAACAGACTGTGTACACATCAAAACTCACGAACGGAGTCTGAAACCCGAGCTCTACCAACCATCTTCAGGTCGGTGTCCAGAACAACCCCAGAGACGGTTTCTCAGCAACCCCTCCCCACATCAATTGAAAACAAAAGTGAGGCTGTGTTGGTGTGCTTTTTAAAATAACCGTGTTTTCTTTCTTGCTTTCATCTCCTCCCCCCATCCTTTGTATTCTTCTTTCACTTTAGTGTTCTCGTAAGAGGAAAAGTGGTCTCCTACAAATTATAATAAAAAGCAACTTGATTTTAATTCGGCCTGCTCAATTCACAGAGGAATCCATTATTAGGCCTGTGCATGACAACAAAATACAAGATTAAAATGGTGTTTCAGATCAAGTAAGGTCTATTTTAGACTTTTACCTTGAAAATAAATAAAGCCTAAAACACCAGCTCCTAAAAAAAAAAAAAATAGGTGATAGGTTTTTTTAGTTAACTATTAGGCTGGAAGCTCAATCGTACTATAGCTGCTGTTGCTAAAAACACAGAGCACGCTGTCAGACACAAACTACAAACTAGTATCTCTGTGCGTCGCACCTGCTAGCTGACAATGTTCTGGTAAACCGCTCAGTCTCAGCCGCTGCTGAGAAATTAATGGAGGTCAGGGAGCATGCCCTACACAAACACACACTCGACAGCACTTTCAATTAGGCCACCCACTGCAGGTGAAAACATTTACTTTTACATATAAATGTTCTCTGAAACAGGTGCTTGTGCTTTGTAATATGCAAATACCGGCATTATGTTTCTAACTGGTGCATTTGCAAGAAGAAAACCCCCCCCCCCCAAAAAAAAAAAAAAAAGGAGCTACAAAAAGCAAAAGAAAAAAAAGAGGAGAAAAAAAACACTTCTTCCAGGAAAGAGATCTGGGTTAGGTGTTCCACCATGTGACCTAATTTCCTGCCACATCATAGACAAACAGGAAGTGCCATTTTACCACCTGCAAAAAAACAGAGCTCGTTCCTGATCTGCCTCCTTTTCATCTACAAGAAATCAAACAACAACACATACATCTGATGTGGCAGAGATAATAAACATTCACAACCTGAAAGTTACATTAAAAAGTTACATTAAAAAAGAAATAAAGTGCTTTCGGAACTGCTAAAAGCTATTCCTTAAAAATGAGAACTTTCTCACAGCACAGATGTTCAAGGTGCTCTTGAATACAAAAAAAAAATTGCACTGCAACAGACATCTGTGCAGGTTACATGGAATTACACAGGATTATTTAAAGTTGCTCAAGTTGTTTGACACCTATAAGCGATTCGGTGTAACATTTCTCAGAAACTAACAGACAAGTAGATTTGGTTAAGTCAATATAATAAATTATTCTTATCATCTTTTTTAAAATTATAACTTTAAAACCCTTTCAGTGGATTTAGCAGGTTGGAAACACCGATTTGTTCATCTTCCACACACTGTAGAAACACGTTTGCTGGTATGGCTGTCTCCTGTTGTGGTATACCAGAAGTGTTAAAACATCATGCCTCAAGTCACATTCACTGAAAAGGTAGGAAGCTTCTTACAACAGATACACACACACACGCACACGCACAGACAGACAGATGGAGCACAAAGAAGAACCGCAAGGGTTCTCAGAAACGCTCACTAACTCAGCACACCCACCTGCCAGTACAAACAGATGGTCAAAACTTTAGTAGAGGGAGGGGCAAAGAGGGAAGAGAAACTGAATCAAGAAGATAAGAAAAAAAAAGGGGAGAGAGAGAGAGAGAAGTAACAGGTGAGGGGAAGGAGATGGGGAAAGACGGGGGACAGACAGGGGGAGACTGTAGAGAAGATAAAATGAAAAGAGGGGAAGTTATATAAACAAACATAAATAAAAGCAAGAATTTAAAAACTGTTCTAATCAAACCCTAAAGAAGGAAGATGGACAAAGAAACAAGTTAAAATCTAGAAAGAGGAGAAACGATGTTAGATCATTTGCTTTTTTGCCTTGATGTGGGTGAATCATGGAGAAAACCAAAGGCCCAGCCATCTCATAACCACCCACACACACACACACCTCTGGAACTGTGTGTGTATGTTTATGTGTGCGTGTCCGTGTGGTTGCATGCGTGGGTGTGCACTTTGTTGTTCGAGCAGTGTACTCCAAGTGTGTTTGCTTCACTTTTAGTGTCACTTTATGTCACAGCATACATCACTGAGCACATCTGTGAGTCAAATGTTTGTTAGAGCTACGTAAAACATTACCATGGGCCTAGTTTGCATACTACAGTGTGCTCATTTGAAGAAAAAAAAAAAGAAAACATCTAAATAAAAAGTAGGGACTTTTCTGGTTATATTTAGCGTTGTATGGTTTGGAGACAGTGGGACTGGCAAAAAAAAACAGGAGACAAAACAGGAAATGGCAGAGCTGAAGATGTTGAGGTTCTCCTTGGGAGAGACGAGGATGGACAGGATTAGGAATGAGGTCATCAGAGGTACAGCACAGGTTAAAAGGACAGGGAGGTATATTGGTAATGGGACAAAGAGAAGATATCTGGATGCAGTTAGAGAGGACATGGAGGGAGTTGGAGTGAGGACGGAGGACACAGAAGACAGAGTCAGATGGAGGAGGATGACTCACTGTGGCGGCCCCTGAAAAGGGAACAGCTGAAACAAACAGAAGGTAGTGCGTGTGTGTGTGTTTACATGTAGACATACCGTGTTTTTGTGTGAACTTTGCATGTCTGACTGGGAACTGAAGACTGAAAGGTCTCCATTGAGAATAACATCTGCGAGGGCGTTGACCAGAGGCTGATAGTGGATAATTAGAAACACCTGAAAAAGACACACGCAAAGACAGGATTCAAAATGTTTCTCCTCCCCTAAACAATCCACACACAGCCAACAAAAACCATAACCACACATGTTCCAAAAAACTATAAAGACATAAATCTTAATGATCTTTAAAAACTACAGTAGAGAAAAATCTAAAGAAAAAAAAACATCTGAAAACTTACAACTGTTCTTTTTTTAGGGTCAAATTTAGATTATTATTTAGTCTACTTAAAAGACACTAGACTAGATACACTTTAAAAGTGACAAGGCCCATAATACAGACACAGAACAATCTGTTCCCATTTAAACTAAACTGATAATGTTTGTACATTTGACTCCTTAAATCACACTTTCAGGCAGGTTATGGAAGTAATTTGCCTCTTTTGTTTTAAAAGAATTAATGAGATAAAAAACAACTTTTCAATAAAACAGAGCCTACAGGTTCAGCAGACTTAAAAACACATAATAAAACATAAATACTGCCATACTCTGGTGATTGCTGATGGTGGTATGGAGTGTGTGTGTGTGTGTGTGTGTGTGTGTTGCTTACCTGAGACAGCAGATAGAGGGAAACCTGAGGGCTGATCCTCCGCTCTTCAGACTAAAAAATAAATAAAAAAGGAACAGAACATTGTAAATAAGACGAAACATGAGGATACTATTTGAGAATTATTTTTGTGGTTTTGAGAACATCTCATGATTAAATGAATTGACTATTATCAGCTTGCACAACAACTTGCGGTTACTGTTTTGCAAAAGAAACTCGATTCGAGTCAGGTTCTTGACCAGAAAAGGGCGGTGAACTCCCATCAGTTTTATGGAGAGTTTCTGCCTCAAACAGAGTTCAAGTATCAGGGAGTCTTGTTTACAAGTGACAGCAGGATGGAGCGGGAGATGGACTGATGGACTGGGGCTTAAGTTGTAGTAATGAGGGTGAGTTTTGTGGTTCTTCTACGTTCTGACCCTCACCCTGTGATGATTGGGACAGAAAATATGAGATCCTGCATACAAACAGCTAAAATGAGTTTCCTCTGTAGGGTGGCAGGGCTCAGCCTTAAAGACGGTGTGAGTAGCTCGGTCATCCAGGAGGAGCTCGGAGTAGAGCCGCTGATCCTCCGCATCAAAAAGAGTCAGCTGAGGTGGTTCACTTCTCATTGGAGGAGCGAATTAAATCCAAACTAAAATGAGCAGAGTTCAAAGCTTTTAACAGCAGTGATCACCATGTCCTGGGTGACTGAGAATCTACACCATACGCATCTCCTTGGAGGGGTTTTGGGCACATCCTTCTGGGAGGAGACAATGTGGAAGACCCAGAACCTGCTGAAAGGATGATAAATATCCTCTCCCCGGTCTGGGAAGAGGAGCTGGAGAGATGTCTGGGCTTCACTCCCTGACCTGTTACCTCTGAGACCCGAGCAGAAATAAGTAGCTGGAAACAAATAGGTGGATGTTTCTTTAAATACATTTATTGATCATAGTCACTATAATTTCTGAAGTTTCTGTGTATAACGGCATTGGAAAAAAGGTAATAAAGTTGAATAGAGGTCAGACCTCAACTTCTGCACATGAACACATCACTCTAGATTTGAGCTCCTGTAAAGATCTAAAATTAAGTAACTTAAATGAAAATCAATGTTTCACTATGAGACTTCTGTCATCTTGAGGAAGTTTGAAAACTCTGAGATTAGTAACTTACTGTAATTACCTAAGGCCAGACCAAAAAAAAAGCATTTAAAAGTAAAGTGTCAGTCAGATTGTGTCATTTCTAAAACAACCTTGTTCTTGGACTATTTCCTCTGTTAAAATGAGTAATTTGAGGGAATATAACACACAATAAGAAACAGAGAAGGTACAGAAGACAAACCAGTACACTGATGCACAGTTTGACACGCTCTTTAGGTATTAGTTTAGGTAAAAACACACAGTATGTAAAATAAAATGATTGTAAAAACACAACCCAAGCCCACCCCACTTTGAATCTGTGAATAATCAGCATAAACCAAGTTGTTCACGAGTGTTTAAGAGGGTAACGTACCGTCTCAGGAATGACCAGAGAGTAGACATAGAGGGGCAGAAAGAGACGATTGAGGAGGTGATCGGTTAACACGTCGTTCAGGAATTCACAGTTGATGATGAGGATGTCGTTCAGGTAGTGCAGATGGTCAAGGTGCTCTGCTACCAGGTCACTCAACTTTCCTCTGTTCTTATGCCTGAAACACAGAAGTCAGAGGCAAAGAGACAAACACTGATATGGATTAAAAAAATAGTTACATTTATATCTGGTCAAAATTTTATTTACAATTAAAAAGGACTAGCAATCTTTAAAGCAGTTTTTAAGTAATGCATATTTTATGTAATCTCCTGTGATATCGAGTTCACAGAATGCTGTGCATAACTTTCAGCTACAGTTCAAAACCTGTAAAATTGAGTCATAACCATTTTTGTGTTGGCTAATGTTGATTAGCAGTGGTGACCATCTTGAATTTGAATGACTCCAAACATTTTTCAAATGTAGTAGTACATCCAAAAGGTTTTTTTTCCTCCTCAAAGGTTCATTAAAATCTATCTAGTTGTTCAAAGCCCTTTTGGCTGCTGGCAATAAAAATAAAAATGTAGTTACCGCAATGCAAATTGTGTATTTATTAATAATCAGCAGGGTGAAGTTTATAAACCTAAGACAACATTGCCCCCTAGAGGCTACAGTGAGGAGGACTCAGAGGACTTACTCTTCATCCGTCTGCACACACTTGTCCAGTTCGATGACATGGCTGCCGATAAACCAGACCAAGTTACTGAAATACGGGACCGCCGTTTTGTCTCGAATGTAGTGTAGCATGTGCTGGTTATCCACTGGAAAGAAGACCAGGGGGGTCAAGAGATGGGAATTGTTACCAAAGACATTCATAAAAGTAATTTTTCTACACATACACAGAGTTACTCATCTGTACACACACCGTGTGACCCCTGGAAAAAAAATCCCAAATGTGGCAACTTAACATGACAAAACCATTCTAAACAAAAAGCAAACAAAATAAGTCACTTTTCAAAAGAATAACCTGTCTAATCATTATGATATAAACACAGAAATATATATTTCAGACATAAGAGTGTTTGCAGGTGTAGGGAAGTAATATAAATGTGAAAAAACAAAAACACGTGTTTAAGGTCAGGATGCAGAATTTGACTTAAATTTGGTGTTCTAACTGGTGGTGATAATGGTTATAGTGAACAATTTTTTTAGTGTTTTCTTTATCAAAAACTTACATACTAATAATACAGTGCAATCCCGGTTTAAAGCTTTACTTGCTTTCACACAGAGAAATCTGATAAACGAATATATTTGTAAGGATCTAAATGATCAGAAGTCCGAAAACAATACAAAAATACAAAATCCTAAAATATCAGACAGAAGTGACTCTGTAGTCCACTCTTGGTGTCTGAAAAACACTATTAGCCTTCACTAAACAACAGTGTGGGTACTATCTGTGGTCTCTACAAACTAAGTGTATAAAAAGCTGAATCAAAGGACTAACAGAGAGGGATCACAAACTAAATAATGGTAATAAAGACTGAAACAATCAAACTCATCACCAGAGGAGCTCAGCTAAATTAATGCATGCCAAATAAATTAGGTGAAGAAAATAATTGCAGTGGCATGCAGGTTTTTCTCTGCATGTATGCAGGTAAGTGATAACATGAACAATGATTTACAAGAATACACATATCCAGATATTTACAACAATTACACCATTAAGAAGAGGCGGGGCTGGGTAACAACAAGCAAGGGCTGAAGAGGGCTTCAGATTTGAGCTAAATCAATCAAAGCCACAGAACAAATCTACAGCCAATGAACGCATCTTTTAGAGCTGCGCCATCTTTTTGTGAATGCTGCGTGTGAACAGAAACTCAACACGTTGCTTAGATACCCAGCCCACAGAAAAAGACTGAATGAATGGAACCAACTTACATGAAACTGTAGTTAGGCAGATGGGGCGCGTAGAAGGAGGAGGAGGAGAGACAAGAAGAGGAAGAGGAGGAGGAGTGGTTGGAGAGGGGGGGAAACAGACACAGGGTTAATGTGAGTAAAGGGAGCGGCTGTGGAGGGGGAGGGGTGGACGTTGGGAAGGGTCACGCAGGCATCTTGACAAAAAACTGCAAACAATGGCACACTTGGAAAAGGAGTTTCAACGTCAGTGTGTTTTTTTGTTTTTCTTTTAAACCGTGTCGCGTGTAAGCAGAAACTCGGCATGAATCAACATAAATTAGCCTCGCTGCTGAATAAAACCGTTTTCCAGGTTGTCATTTGTTGCAGTGCATGAACAAGGAATCAGTAGGAAGCATCAATCAGATACAAAGTTCAACATCATGAAGCAACAGGAGCCTTCACTGCAATATATTCACTCATTTTTAGTGTCATAGGATTTCAAAAGTCTTAAAACTAACTAGTAAGTGTTCAAAGCAAGTATTAATGCAATGGGTTAGATGGCCACTTGTGACACTGATGCTCTAAATGATAGCATGACAGTTCTGAGACAGTGAAGGGGAACAAAACAAATAAATCTGTCAGAGTTGCTGCAATAAACTGGAACTTCCTTGCTTGACAAACTTTTTTTTTTATATCATAGCCTATGACCAGGAAAGCAACACAATCCCTACACAAAAAAAATGCATTATAGTTAGTTTAGCTATAGAAGAAAGTCTGAGCTAACACTCACATTTACTGAAACCGACTATGCTGTAAAAACTTGTCCTAAAATGTACAATGAAGGAGAAATGTTTGAGTTTTTAAAATAAAAGTTCTCCAAAAATGAAAGTAGGAAATCCAGTTTGTCTCCTGCAGACTGAGCCCCATTATATCTTGATGTAAACACTAATTCTAATCTATTTTGACTTATCGTTACTGTAGAAATATTTAGCATAGTTTAGCTATTCAGATTTTTATCTTCTTATTGTCATGCAAAGTTCCCAGTTCAGGGACGAGTTGTTCTACTTTAACAGAATTCTGCTTCTTAAAGCCATGATAGCTGACCTTTCATGCTTCTAACACAATTTCTATATCATTAAATGATTTCAGGTTAATTCAACTTAAACTCATCAAGGCTTTTGTAAAAAATGAGTTAAAAAAAACAAATATTCATCACTTCTGTTTACAACTGAATTAGGCAATCAAAAGTTTGGCATTTGCACACGAGGTTTGCTTTAACGCCCTCCACTGCTTGATTTCCTCAGTCACAACGACTCTGCTTCTGTCGACTCTTGTCCTTACAGCTTTTAATCGTTGTTTCTTTTCAGAGGAAGAGAGATTTATATGCTGCGATTTATCAGTCGATTTCAGTGCCATTGTTCTCCCCCACCAACCGGATTATTTTACTCACTCAATATCTGTCAATAGCCGTACCTTGACAGCTTTTATGCTTTAAGATGGATTTGCTGGATACTAGAAGTTCATTTTATGCATCTAATCATCTTTTAGCACATATTAACTAGATTTCTCACAAGGACCAGATGTTCTGGCTGAAGAATCTGAACTCTATCAAAATCAGCTGGTTACAATAAATCACAAAATACAAAAAAACACAACATCAAAGGCTAAAATAAAATCTAACAGGCTGCATACTTGTTACCTGTTAGTCATGCAGAAGGATAATAAGCAGAAAAAAGAAGGAAGCACAAAAAGAGGCGGTAAGCAGTTCAGGAGCGTGTGTGCGGTTTGCGTGTGCCCATGCTTGTGCGCGGCGGCACTCACCTTTGTAGACGTTGAGCGTGATGGTGCGGACTGCAATGCGGACCATGCTTTCTGGGTGGTTGAAAAACTTAATGGCTTCGGTGTACAGGGCAAAGTCATTAGTGTGCTGTGTGTAGGAGACAGAGAGGAGGCGCCGGTGAGCAAGGCATTGAACCGCCGAACTCAGGCCGCAAGTGACAACAGAGAGAGAAAGGAAGCAGCTGGACAGAAATGTTGGACAGTCCTATATTTGCTTAACATTTAGTAAAAGTAAAATCCAAATACTTCCATTCCTCGAGTAATAAAAATGTCCTAAAAATGTTAAAAATCCAGGTAATATTTAAAACAAGAAAAAAAGGGATGGATGTTTTTAGGTGAAAAAGAAATACACAAAATGATTTTTATGGGCATTAAACTACAAACGGAGTTATCTTTTAGAAGCTAAAATTTAAAAGTCTGTAACTGAAACATATTGACCAAAAAGGTTACTTTATTAATGCCTAACATGTAATAATACAGCTCAAGCTGCTAATTAACAAACAAGCCCTCTCTCTCTGTGCCTGATCCTCCTCCTCACATTTCCTCAGTTACTGAGACCTCCAACGAATCACGTGGAGGTTTAAAAACCATCCTGAAGTCACAGCAAATGAAGAAATTTGAACCTGAAACCAAACCCAAACCAAGAACTTGTAATTCATCTCTAAAAAAAATAAAAATGTGACTTAAGTTTAAAACAGGAAAAGACAACAGCAATCCAATGGCGCCATCTAGAGGAAAATAAGCTTAAAATTCTAATTTTACTGCAAATTATTTTCTTATAAAATAATAGTGGGGGGAAAAAAAAGTTAATTACAGGGTTCTGTAAATTTTTAAAAGCTTTTGTTAAAGTAAAAGCTTTTACTTTAGTTGTTTGTGTACATAGAATAATGTTAAAAATCATTTTAAAAATACTACAGTGTTGTGCATATACTGTCAATATTGCACTGTACAAAAAACAGGTCCTCCTCATACATAAAAATACTTTCACATCTTTTAAACTGGGTGTGGTTTTGGCTTCAGGAGCACAGCTACCATTGACATTACACCAATAACTTTCCCCGGTGCACACAGACAAATACAAAGATGAAGCTGAACAACTGGAAAGTTACAACATTAACTGTGAAAGCGGTCAGGATCCTTTCGGTTTATCAATGATTACCACATATCCAAACAAAACACAACCAGGATTTTCTAAATTAAAACTGTATCTCCTAAACACAGCTGAGGAGAAAATGTCTTGTAAATTAAGTGGATCTTCATTATTTTTACCAACGATAACTGAAATGTTTGCATTAAGGGTTAAAGAGAAAGATGCTTCTTGCAGAATTGTCTGTTAAATAGGCAAAAATCAGCCAACCTTCACAGGAATGTGCAGCACATTAGAAAAGGGACACAATCAAAAAAGGTTAACAAAGTGCAAGAACTATTAACTAGATATTTTAATAAAACTAACTAATCAGTAAAGGAAATCTACTACACAAACTGACAGCTTTGTGCAACTTCAAACTATATTTGTGAAAAAAAAACTTAGTTGAAGTATTTTTTTTATTTCCAGCTGATCTTACTGTGAAAGTTCTTAATACTTTCAGGTAAAGCTCATAACTTATTTATTTCACCATTGCGTCTTTCTGTATTTTCTCTCATGTACCAGTGATCTCTCTGTGGCCTCACCTCGTTGTAGAAAAAGTGCACAGTGTGGTTGTTAAGCTTGAGTGACAGGGTCTTGAGGAAGGAAATGTAGTAAGCCATGATCTCTTCGTCCGAGAAGTCGAATTTGTGCACGATGATCGAGTTGACGTGGTTGTTCGACAACAGATAATCTGTAAACAAATGAGAACATAAAGTCAACCAAAACAGTGTTACTTGATCAGAATAACTTAAGTGAAACAACATTTTACATTTTAGACTTAGTTCTTCTTTTTTAAACTGACATCCAATCATTTGGTGAGTTAAGAGCTCAGGCTGAGTGGATGGTTTCTCTCAGCAGCTCTTATCAGATTAACGTCTTTCTGTTTATATATATATATATATATATATATATATATATATATATATATATATAGCAAAAGCTTCTCAGATTCAGGAAAAGACTAACTGCAGCAAAGAAGAGAGTCCTTTAAAAATATTTTATGATTCACATTTAAACCTGATGTTCTTACAGCACCCACACTCTACTGGCACACACACCACCACATTCACTGAACTGTTTCACTAACTGCGTTTCAAAAAAATGACAAAGGAGTCCTGCCGAGTATCTGAAGGGCCCACTCAGTCGGGAGTTAAACAATACATATATCTGATGAGTTTGTCAAGAAGCAAGTAAACAAAATGCACCATGAGCTCCTGTGCAGTGAACAATTGAAGAGATTGCTAAAGAAAAGAGAGATTACTAAAACAGGCAGAAACCTTCTGACAGAAAGGTTTTGTAGAGATCATTATGTTTCAGCTGACAACAAATTTTTTTAAGCCTATCTGATACAGAGAGCAGCTTCTGATTTCCTGAACAACCAAACACACACATCCTGTGGTTGAGGTGAAGATGCTGCCTCATTTCAGAAGACTGAAATTATTGCTCTGCATCGGGTTACAAAAAGAAAAGATTTGCTAAAAATTACGTAAAGAACTGCTGAACTTATTAAAACCTGGAAGGACAGAATTAACGATCATCTGAAAATAAGAAATGAGGTCAAAGAGAAAAAAAAAACCATTTTAAATGATTGTAACAAACCTGTTATCAGCAAGGCCGACTTTTATCAAATACACACTGCACTTTATTAAAATAAATAAAACAAAAAACTCATAATACTAAAAGGTAAGATTACATCAAATCTGCTGCTTGCAACATGTAGAATTTTGTAACACTCTGATAAAACCAACAACAAAAACACAAACTTGCAATCTGTTTTTTTGTTTACAATGTTCAAAATGACACCAACAACCCATAAATTAGTACCATTACTTACACAAGGAAGTCTCATGGCTGATGTTTTCAAACAGTATGTTGAGGGTCTGGAGGAGCTGAACACAGACATAGCGACCAGACTTCTGACGCAGGATGTTCAAGAAGAAGACAAACATGTTCTTCTCCAGGAAAAAGCTGATGACATACACATGTGCAGAGAAACAACAACCTTAGCTTGTGACAAACTTATCCATAAACCTATTTGTTCAAAGAAGATCTGCCTTTTGAAACGATCTGGAGGCTAGTGGTTAAAATGAATAGCTTAAAAGTCCTCGACTTAGCTGTGGACATGTTGTATTCATCATAACTCATTATTTATACAGCCAGAAATTACAAGGAAATTCTAGCTAAATACTTTAAAGCCCAAGTTTTCTGCTGCATATCATCAACTGCATCAATGAAGAATGAGCAATGCCATAACTAGAGGGATTAAAAAAAAAATAAAATTAGGTATAAAGGACAGATGTTGATTTGCTTTCCATACAAGGGTGCACATCTGGAGTTTTATGGCTGCATCTGATGGACTGATCATGCAACCACTGATTGGGACTTACTCAAACACAGAGCTGTCATTCTGGTCCCCCCAGATGAGGATCTCCGTGATGGTGCGGATGGTCTCCACTAGAAGGTTTCTGTTGTGGTCCGTCACCGTGGTGTTTTTGGTCAGAATGTGGTACATATATCTGATTTATGAAAAAGGTACGTATGAGAGACGAAATAAAACATTTTTTAATATATGCAAACACAGCAGTACAAGTATAGTCAGCAAAGCTCTAGATACAAGGCTAATGTAATTTAGAATGTACCTGGGTTATGAGAAATCTCTACCAACATTACATTCAACACCTGTAGACTAAGTTTGACTGACATTTAATCAGTCTTAATTTGAGGCACCTGTTGTAGTGGGACCTTAGACACTGCGTAAACCCTAAAGCAGAACACTTTCACCTAATGTTCAACCTTCTTCGTGGTCTTATTCTCCAGAATAAGTGAAAACACATGTAAGGACTCTAAAGGTATTAGTGCCCAGAAGCTAAATAGCTGATATTTATTAGTGAATGACATTGTTATTGTTTAAGCGCCCCGACTACTGTCAACGTAACACGCTAGCTAGCATCGCATCTTACCAGGTATTACAGAAATATTAAAACTACAAGTTCACTGTTACCTTAACAATCAACATATCTGTTAATGCAGTGTTTTCTAACCGTTATTAACCGAGCTAATGTAAACGTCGTGTTTAACTGGTTACCAATAAGAGGCTAATATTAGCCTAGGTGCTAACTACTCACTTCAAATGATCCAAGGAGTGGATGTTTTTCGTTTTTCCTTGTCCTCCAACCCAGCTCCGTGACCGACCGAACATGGTTGCGGTTTTAAGAGCGCTGCTGTTCTCCAAATTATTCCAAATACGATAAACTGCATTTGCCCATTTCGCCTACTTTAACGTACTAATAATATCTCCTTAGCAGAGGGTGATAGGCGGATAGGGTTGTGGGATTGGGTAACACCTTCATCACTAGGGTGCTTCTGGGATATGTAGTTCTATTTCCACAGTACAGGCGGAGAAAGTGAGGCGAGGGGGCGGGGGGAACTACAATCTTTACGTTGGCAGTGACGATTAAATCAAGCGACTAAAATTTCTTTGCGTCAACTGTACTGACATCTTCTCAGCCAATCAGAGTAGAGGCTGATATCCGGTGAACCAATCACGTTTCAAGGGTTCAGATGTCGCTTTGTGGTCTGCTGTTTTGATGCAGTTGGCAAAACATATTAAACGACATTCCGGAAAGACGTCGTGAGAACCATATGTCTCTTTATTATAGTTTTATTTTCTGAGTTTAGAACCTTTCTAGACTGAGGTTGTAAAAAATTGTGTAGCTGATTTTGGCTAACCTTGCGTGCTACTGTTTTTAGCCGTCGCAAGCTGGCATGGCGTGAATTCCGCTAACCGCAAGGAACCAATGTCAAGAATGCGTCGAGCCAGCTAGCGCCATATTTCAATTATGTCCCACGGTTGTTATTATTAGCAATGAGCGTAATGCCGTTTAGCCTATATGCTTCCTGGTTATTTTCTTCTGGACCTTACAGATAAACTGCTCTTAGAAAGCTTTCTCAGTCACAGTTGCAGCTTGGGCCGAGCCGAAATGGACGCCCGAGTCTCACCATCCCAAACAGATTTTTAGCAGAAGAAGAAGCTCCCAGCTACGCGCGTGCAAGAAGCCAAACCGCGGTCGCCCTTCTCTTCTATGACACAGCCAGTTTATGTCCAGCTAGATTCGGTGGAATCGCTTTTGGACGAGCTCCCATATATGTTTTATTTGGGCCTGTTCTTTGTGAACGTCCTCATCCTCTACTATGCCTTTCTGATGGAGTACATAGTGCTGAATGTGGGGATAGTGTTTCTGCCCGAGGACATGGACCAGGCTTTGGTGGACCTCGGGGTTCTGTCCGACCCGGCCTCTGTACCCTACGACACAGACACGGAGCTGGATGTGTTTGAGGGTTATCTGGAATGACAACACGGAGCAGACTGGGCCAGATGATACATCAGAGGAAAAAGTAAGTATTTTTTTCTGTTTAAACTCAAGTTTGGAGCCACACTGATTACGTCTTTATCTCAATTACACGTGTGTCTCTGTCTCCAGGTTGTGCCAGCTTAAAGAAAGGTGACCCAAGGAAGAGATTCAACCCCACATGATCAGCAACAGAAGGAGGACTTTCCACCTCATCATTCGCACTACTGACCCTCATTTTGGTCGCAGCAAAGGGAAGCAACATGTGCTGCAAGTGGAGTTGAACAGTCAGTCCTTTTGTCTGAGAAGAAGATCGTGTGTCTCACCACCTGCAGTGTTAGGATCCAGCTGCCCGGTGTCTTTCCAGGCCACGCAGGACCTGGCGGTTACGGCAACAATGAGCCGACTTATGGGAACTTGTCACTTCCATTACAGTGTCATGAAACATTTAGGAAGAACTGGCAAGTTACCAGGAGACCTACATCTCCCTGTAGGCATGTTGCATACTTGATCACTCTGACAACGACACCTTGTTTTGTACTTTTTAATTTCCAACAAAGAATCCACAGCTGCTTTGCAAGCTCACTCATCAATCTTCAATCAGAATGTGTCTTTTGAGGTTCTCCATATTGAGTTTCAGCATCAGGGACGTGCGACTCTCTGAGGAGTGTAAATTAAGTAATTCTGCTTACACTGGCAAGGCGTAATATCACCAAAGATATGCTGTGGAGCTGCAGGATGGAAAATAATCCTTCTTTTGTGTCCTCTTTGTGGTTCAGTTTTTTAAAATACTGGCTACGTTTCAATATTGTGCAGTTTGTTTAAAGTAAAGCTTATTTTCTTGACGTTCATTAAAATGGCAAATCCCTATAGGAAACCTCAAAAGACGTGCATGAGATTTCTTCGTCTTCTGTTGAGTCGTGTTTAATGACTGCGAGAGATTTGGTGCATGAGATTGTTTTTCTTTAAGAGGTTGGCAAAATTGTTTTTTTTATGTTACAAACTTAGAAGTCATTTAAAAAAGTGTATGGTCACAGCAGCAATAATAATAAACTAGAGCAAAGCAAAGGGGCGATCAGATATTAATGAGATGATTTTCAACCTTTGATTGTAAAAACAGGCTTTACCGTTTTGGGGAGGACTGGAAAGGGATAATTTTAGACGTTTTATAGGTTTTGAATGTACTGTACATGCTGCAGATCGAGGAGGAGTGATAACAGCCCAGCTAAAAACTGAACATTCATTTTGAAAGAACCAGTATTTTCCTCCTGCTACAAACAATATGCAAAGTTGACGTTGTGATGGTTTTAAATCCAGACTCTGAGTATTTACACATGCATGTTTCTGACTGAATTTCATTGCCTGGACAAATCCTTTTTGCCGCACGGCACCTCATCAGCATTTCTCAGTCATGTTCAGGTTTTCATTTGCTGCCTGCTCAGCTGAAATGACAACCTAAACGTAGCCAGCCACTTATCCACAGCTGCACCGTGGAACGGAAACTAAATATCTTACTGTAGTCAAGAATATGGATGTGTACAGTTACAATACATCCTAATGCAGAACTGTTTTTTCAAAGTTTTGATAGATTTAAATCAGTAATTTGAAGCAGATTCTCTCTTTTCTTTGGACTCAAGCTGCCGTAAAGCAATATTTTGTACAAATGTTGAAATTTCTGCTTAAACGAGTATTTTGGCATGATAAAATAAAAACTCTGATTACGCAAAATGAAAGCTCAGGATACCGCTAGTTAGTAAGTATTGTAAATTGTATTTGTACAGAAATTGATCAAAAAGTAATATAATTACTGATTAGACAGTGCATAGTTTTATATTTTTTTGTTATTCTACTAAACATACATTTTGTATTACAGCTCACAACTTAAGCTGTTCAATGGAGAGCTGACTAGTACTGTTCAAAAGTATTTCATCAGATCCTTTTCTGGGGGTATTGTATAAAATGTAGATAATTTGCATATCACTTAATGTTTGTTTAAAAATAGTGAAATCTAAAATGTAGAAACAGGTGTGTTACAGTAGCTCACCTGGTTGAGTCCATCACGGTCAGTTTCGTAGTTTATGCTTCAGTGACTCTTCTCGAAAGCTCAAAAAAAAAAAAAATCTCCAAAGTTGCGTCATTTCAATATTGATTTGCATGTTTGTAATGATTAGAATAAACACAGCAGTCATTTTCACAGCCTTTGTGATCATCAACAAACTGTGTCCAACACTTGTGTCATCCCTCCACATCTCACATCTTAGCCACAGATTGTGTCTGTCTAACTTTCTGATCTGCATTTAATAAACTTTGACTGAATGACAACTTTCAGCCTCATTAATGATCACATCGTCACTGTTGTTGTCGTGCCACTTTTTAGCCACCAGGGGGAGTCGATGAGTCGTGGAGCAAAATTAAGATACTTGTAAGACGAACACACGATATATAGATAAGCTTACAGTTAGTTAAAAAGATGGTTCAGACCTTTAGATGTGGGCTTTTGTAGAAAGGTTATAAACAACTAATATTTTACCTGCTGCAGATAGCTTTTTAAACCTCATAAATGACAGATTATGTTGTGTTCAGTTTACTTCAGAAGTGAGAATTTCAATCTGGGGAACGATGTCAGACCCAATTTATCTGTGTTCCTGTAGCATGTCTGAAAACCAGCAGGATTTGTTAACTGTTTTGCTTAGTAACCAGGCTAGCAACCGTTGGCGATACAGGTCTATAAAAAGTGATTTATTTTCATTTAAACAGTTTTAGCAACATGTTCACTAATAGTGGCGGTACAGTGCTGTGTGTGACTGAGATACGAAACTAACAAAAGTAAAAATAGTTTATCTCACAGCTTTTCATGCACGAGGCAGACATTGGAATTTAAAAGGTGAGGCTGCTCAGAAATCTCATTTCAAATGTGACTACTGGGTGTGCGAGGTTCAAGTTGGTTTATGATCTATCTTCTTTTACTGATTTCAGAAAATCCAAGTCCCAAGTACAAATGAAATGCATGGGTTCTGAGCAGACTGATGTAACGCTCGTCTGAGCGCGGCCAAGACCAAAGTGGATTGCAGCACTCGTGAAACACCTCCACTCTCGAAAAGTTCATGTGTATGCTATTACATATGTCAGTCTCTCATCACATAGTTATTTACACAGAAATCTGTTTTTTTATTATTAGCTCAAATAGAGGCAATAGCTAGCTGTAGCACTTCCTGTGCAGCCTGAGGCACCTCCAGGAGGGATTTAATTATATTTTATGCTGAAATAATCAATATCGTAAAAGTAACAGAAATGCGGAGGTTCATAAATGGTTTGGATTTTTTTGAGATTGGAGTTGTTTAAAATCCACTTTGACCTCGGCTACAGCTGGCTGTTAAGCTCGTCAATTCTGTCAGCTTTAAACTATTTCTCCAAACCCATGTCATTCAAAGAACTATGTACAGCAGGTAAGATACTGACGGTTCATAACATTTACAAGGAACCCCACTTTGAAAGATCTGATTGATTCCTTTAGGCAAGAAGAGAAACTAACAAAAATGGTTTAAAACTGAGTAACTGCATTCAAGGGTTGTGTTTAAGTGAAGGAGAATCCAAACTTCAATGGGACCAGTTATTAAAGATTCTGATTTTATTCATTCAATTTCCTTCCAGAAGAGGTATTTAGCATCATCAACATTGGTAAATAGTGACCCCAGTAACATTTGATTCAGACATATCAGCATACAATGACTGCTTTGGGTTTAATGCTTCAGCAGGAGACATGAGTAACACATTTAACTGAGAACTACAAGCACCAAAATACTTTGAAAGGTTAGTCTGTATGAAAACAAGGAACAGAAAGCCACTGCGGAGGAAGTGAAAAGACTTTTTTTTTATTTTATTAAACCAATGATGTAGTGGAAACAAAAACAAAAAAAATATGTGCTTGTATGAAAAGCATCAGATGATGAGAAATGTATCATTCGTAACAAACAGGAAGTTCAGACTTGTGAAAAACAACACTAGTTTTTATACATTATCCACAAGAAGAACTGACCATAAAAATCAGTTCTAAAAAAATAAATGTGCAAAGTTGCTTGGTACGTTTGTATAACACAACACACACACACATACAGCAGGTCTGTGAGGTTTGGATCCTTGAAAGCACAGGCAGAATGAGGCCAGAGTCATCTGATGAGGAAAGCAGCAATTGATTCTTGTAGTGCAAATTCTCTTTGTTCGTGTCCTTTTTTTTGTTCGTTTTTACGAGGTTTAGAGCACTTAATGTGTAGTGTTCACACAAATGCGTCAGACACATGATGAAAAGTTCGTTCCAAAGTAGAAAAGACCTTTTAGTGCCAAAGGATGCGGCTGTCCTGCTGCTGAAGTCTCTCAAACACTCCGTATGGAATACACTGGTTCCACATCCTGCAGCGAAACGAGATGAACCCAGTTACAAAAACAAAAACTCCGTAAAATACTGAAACAAGCCTTGAAGAAATGCATATCGCCCGATGACTTGCATGTCAGCGTTTTAAACTGAAATCTTGCTCGATCTGTTCGTGTTCTGAGTATGTGTTGGGGATGATTCTCGGCTATCACCTCACCAAAGTTTAGCTCAATATCTGTAAAAATGAGCAAGTTGCAGCCATTTTCGTGTTTGCTAAGGTCGATAATCTGTGGCGGCCATCTTGAATGAAGCCGACCCCAAAAGTTAATCAGTTGTAGATGAACATTCAACGATGTTTCTTTTGGGATTGTCATTTGAATCCATCCAGTGGTTCGTCAGCTATTTCGCAAAGAAACAAATCAAACACACCCTTGCACAGATACAGGCAATTATGCGGTCAATTGACGTTCATGTTGGCAGACCATAAAAGTGGTTAAAAATTGATCATCATGTTGCTCGACAAGACAGTTCACCTTAATGTCTTAATCTTTTGACAGCTTCTCAAACTGGCTCCGAGGCTCTGAGCGCCGACGTCCGTCATCTTGTTATATTTAACACTGTTGGGGAGATTTAGGAAGAAACAACGTGAAAAGTGTGCAACAGGAAATACAGAACTGTACACATCAGCCTCGTAAAACCCCAGATAAGACCACAGGAACACAAGCTTGTGATTCCTCGACTGAAGCGCGTGTTTGTTGCGTTTAAGGTTGAATGAAACGTCCTTGAAGCTCAAATTAGCAAAATCTGAAAGTACAACCCCAATTCATAATTTATTCACAATGGGACACAGTAAGCATATCAAATGTTTAAACTAAAAAAAAAAAGAGTACTTTTTTTGTGACTAAAATATGGCTTTATGAGGTTTGCACATCAATTCATTCTGTTTTAATTTACATTTTACACAACATCCCGACTTTTTCTGAATTGGGGTTGCACGGTCATGTTTCTAACATTAACAGTTGTTGCTGGGACGCAAACAGGACGACTTAAAAGGAGATTTAGAAAAAAAGTGTCACAAACTCACTCGAGCTCGGTTAGAGATGCCATGTGTGGGAGGACTGCTGCCAAACTCTCTGCCCCTTCGTCAGAAATCACATTACTGTAAAGGCTGGAGAAGCCAAAGAGGGAAGTGAAATTAGGCGGTTTTGAAGTAAGATGCCATTTATAGATGTTGTGTAGGCACAAGTGTGTGTGTGTGTGATGTAGAATCCAAACCTTAAACAGTGCAGCTTGGGCAGGTCCTTCAGTGAGAGAGCCAGTTTCTTCACCCCTTCGTCTCCTATGCAATTCTGAGACAGACTACAAACAAGGAGCAAACACTTTGGTTTAACACACACACAAAATTTCACACAAAAACTAACAAACTCAGTTTTTATGTTTTCAAACAGACACAAATAAGATGAGGAAGAGATCAGCGTGTACTCACTTTAGTATCTCCAGACAGTTGAGTGAGACCAACGCATTCGCCAGCTTCTCTGCTCCTTTGTTCCCGATCTTACTCTTCTCTAGGCTGAAGGAAGAGCGAGGAAGAAGCCGTCAGAAATGAGCTCACGAACTCAGACGTTTTTTGCATTTGGAGAAACACTAGAAAGGAAGCGGTTTGTTCTCACTCGAGGTGCTGCAGGTTTTGTAGGCCCGGCAGAAGGTCCCACAGCTTGGGGAGCGCCAAGGGACCGTTTTCTGGACCAAGCCTGCAGGAAGAGATGTGATCACGATCTGGTCCTCTAGTGGCAGCTTATTGAAAAAAAAAAAAAACCCCTCCATCTGTACTTTATTTACTTTGTATGATCTATAATGCATATGAAACATATATATTACAACAATGGCATTTCTCATAGGAATTAAACAAATAATAACCAGTTTAAACAAAGTTCTTTGCCCTCTTTTTACATAATGTAAAATCTAATTTTAGAGTTACTCACTCAAACTCCAGCTTGTACAGCTCTTTGACTGCTGGTACCCCCTCTGCCAGGATGGATTCTGATTGGCTTGAGCTGCAAACGAGCACAAGACTCACGTCAACAAACCCATACGAAGAACTAAAACGGCGCGAAACAAATCTGAACGTGCACTAATCCGACTCTCACCTCTCCGATAGCCTCTTGTGCACGTGAATGTTCACCAGCTTTTCCAGATGCTCGATGTGGCAGACCTGTGTGGCTTTCAGAGGGTGGATCTTGAACTTGGACACTGCTCCCAGCAGGAGTTCTCCTTCGTCGCTCTGCTCCAGCTGCTCCCAAAGGGTGATGACATCAGCAATGCACGCCCTAAGGCGCACACCAAAAATTGTTTGTTTACGGTCTTTTATGCAACATTCATGGAGCCCAACATACCAGGAAGGCTCTTCCTTTTAATCAGTGATCTGATTAAATGGAACTTCTAGCCCAAAACCTGCGTTAAAAGCTCTGTCTTTGACTGCCAACTGCTTTAAAAACATAAATATGCACTTAAAAGCATCACATGCACATGCAAAGCTGAACTAAGTGACTGAAACTTTTGAAGTGGGGTTCTGTGAACAGGCTATGAAGAGTTAATATCTTACATGTTGTAGATAGCTCTTTGAATTACTTCAGTTTGGAGAACTAGAGTTTAATTCTGGCTGGAGTGACAAGACTAAAATGAATTACTGCCATGCTAAGATGTCTTCAATCTAAAAAAAACTGACTTCAACATTGCTGTCAGTTTTACTTTACATACCGTGGTTATCATAGCAAAAAAGCCTTCAAATCAGCCTATGCATTTTATTTTACCAGGTTATAAGTTGGTGGTCTGTAGGCATTGGAGTGTCTTTTAAGCCAATCTCAAGTGTCCATGAGAGGAACCAAAGTTTTCCACACTTCTACAGTGGCCGAATTTCTTAACTCTGTAGGTTGTTGTTTGTATGTAAAATATGCTACGTCAACACCACAACCCTCATACTTCACTTCCAATTTCACTGCATACTATACATGTTTTCACTGTTTCACTGTCGTCTGTCTGTGGCGCAACATTGTATGCAAAATATGCTAAGCCAACACCGCAACCCTCATACTTCCAATTTCGCTGCATAGTACACATGTTTTCACTGTCAACTGTGCAAGAATGCACATTTGGTTGACGAGAATAGATTCAGAAGAACCGTCAGGGGCTGGAAACATCTGATCAGGTTGAAACAACCAGGATGTTTTCAGTAAACGAGTTTATTTACACACTGAAGATATTTGTGGTGCTTGGAAATATTTTCAGTTCTACAACTAGTGAGCTAATGAGCTGGGCAAGCTAATGATCACAAATAGTAAATATAAATATACAGTTGTACCTGTTACAAGGGCTCCAGAAAAACAACAACAAACAAACAAACAACAAAAAAACCCAATGCTATCTTTTAAATTTTTAATTGCTTACTTTTTCACATTGATTTGGAATATGAATATGTCCAATAATCAAACTCAGATGAACCTTAATAAAATTGGTATTACTGGACAGTTTTGATACCAAACCCAAACTGAATTTTACCTGTATGTGTTGATGTTGTTGAGGCTCATCAAAGCCCTAAGTCCACAGATCTGTATCCCAGAGTCCTCCAGATCCAAACAGAAACTTCTACCTTCAGCTCCACCCTGCTCGAGAACATTCTGCACGGTGAACACATCTGGTGGGCTGAGGGAAACTCCACAAAATGTCAGGAATTCTGGCAGATTGGCTGCCAGATGCGTCAACATCCGGCTGGCAGGATTTTCTCCGCCCCCTTTGGGCGTAAATTGGGCTTCATACACATAGTTGCAGGCCTCCAGGACCTGAGCTGGGCTCAGCTCACTGATCGAAAGACCTTCCAAGTGTTTTGTCGCTAATGCCTGCTTGCTGACCAACATGTCTCTGACAACAGTCTCTTTGTATGAAATGAGCCTCTGGAGTTCTGTCCTGTTGTAGAACAACAGGCCGACGGCAAAGCGCTGGGTGAGCTCGAGCTCCTCCCTTTTAGGCTTCCGACGGCCTTTGACAGTCGTCTGGAAAGGGAGAGTCTGGAGAAAGGAACGATCGGGGACAGTCCTGGGGGAAAATAGCAGAAGAGTTGGTCAGGAAAAAGCAGAAACAATACTGAAAGTGAAAGCTGGAAAAAAAGGGAGATGTAAAAGATATGCTCTTGTTTTAAGTCTAACAACACTGGCTGATGAGAAAAGGTTTCTCTTTCTGAATCAAGGGCTGCATGGAGCATTTTCTTTTTTAATCTTTTGTTAGTTTTGTTATTTATTTTTTTACAAACAAGTTCTCTTTACCTTGATAAAGACAAATGGACGGCAGCGATGTAACTCTGCAGGAAAGGGTTGGCCCACAACAAGATGCCGTCGTCACAATTATCAACGAGGTTAACGTCTCCTCCGTTTTCTTTACTTTCTCCTTCCTCATTATTGTCATCTTGTCCTCCTCCCTCCCCATCATCTCCTGCGACAGTCGTTCTCAGGCGATGAGCGAGCAGCAGCCCCGTCCTAAAGCCGAATGCCTTGAGTTTGGCAGACACGGCTTTTTCTGCGGGAATGATCGAGGAGTTGGATTTGACTCCCTCCCAGGCCAAAGAGCTCAGCTGGGACAGCAACTCTTTGTCTCCTTTTCTGTCATTGTCCTCAAAAACATTCTCCTCGTCCACTTCATCTCGCTCTTTCTCTTGTCCTTTTGCTTTCTTGGCTCTCCGGGAGCGAAGGGCACTCTGGCGCGCACTTCTGGACTTTGTCTGATTGTTTTTACGACCCTTCCTCACTTGAGAATTGTTTGAGATTTCTGTTAGGGCTTCTTGCACAGATTGCTCTTGAGTTTCACCAGGCATCTGTGTGCTTCCTCTGTCTTTTTCCAGTTTTAGGCACAGCACTTGATGGCAGAGCCCGGTTAGAGTTCTTGGTAAGGCATCAGAACTTTTGGACTGCTCTAGAACCGTGCACACCAAGTGGCAGAGCCCAGGGTTCCAGCAGAGGAGTTGTAGATAGCTGCTAGCTCTTAGGCAGTCCACAGCAGATTCCCTGAGCGTAGGATCAGTGAAGTACTTCGACAAGTACATTTCCACATTTGTTGGACTGAAGCCGCACACCTCCAGGAGGCTGTCTGTGCGCCGCAGTAACTGACTGGCGTTGCCCCTTGGCCGAGTGGCGAGCAGAAGAGTGCACCCTGGAAGTAAGACCCTCTGAAGGATGGCCGAAAACAGCTGCTTTACCGTGAAGCTCTGCGCCTTGCCGTTTCTCTGCAGCGACGTTACCAAGTCTTTTTCCAGAGTCTGGAGCAGCATTTCGTAGTCCCGCAACTCATCAAACCCATCAAAAATGATAAGCACACGTTTAGGGGCTGCAAGGATTTGACTGTAGACTTCCCCGGGGTCTGTGTAGGGTGGCGCAAAGGAGGAAAGGCTGAGCAGGAGTGTCTGAAGGCTATAGGCAGGCTCTGTTAAAGTGAGCTTCTTGCCGTCTAATAAGAAGACAAAGTCAAACTGAGGGATGCTGTCTTTAGACCAGTCAAGACACAACTTCTTGATCAGCGTGGTTTTTCCCATGCCCGCTTTTCCAAACAACATAATGTACCGTTTGTTATGCTTGTCTCCATTTAGGCTTGGGAAGATCTGGAAAGGATGGACAAGTTGTACAGTTTAGGAAGCAGTTCCCCCCCAGACAGATACACACTGAAAAATAACCAAATCTGTTGGACTTTTTATCAAATGTTTTGGAAAATATATAGAATTAATTACATACAAACGATATCAAGAAACATAAAACAATCAGTATTTTATTGAACCAACTTGAGGTTTTAGAACATTTTTAATTCCTTGAAGCCAACAGATCCGACCTGCAAAATACACCTTTAGTTTCCATTTTCCACAATAAAGTTTCTAACACATCTGAACTGTTTGCTGTCTGTGTCATGGAGTTAAGAGGAAAAGTCCTAACTGCACTGGTGAAGCGTATGATCATGGACAAAAACTCACTGCATCATCATTGAACTACATCTTATCTTATCTTTGGCAACTATGAAAAACAAGTTTTCAGGTTTTTTTTTTTACCAGACCTGCACCAAAACAAGTTCCTGCATCACCTCCTTTTATATTCAAGATACATGACTCAAAAACAAAAGTCTTGTTCATTTAATCGGTCCATGACTGCTTCCAATGTACCCTTTTTTTTTAAACATTTGTTTGTATATTTGAGTACCAGTTTCTCACGAGCACTGACTTTTATTTCTTCTTGTTTTTTATGTCCTCTGTTGTACATTTCTCATTTCTAGGCCTTAATGATTTTTAGTTTTCTGCCCTTGATGTTTTCCTTAATCCACCTTCCTATGTTTCCCCCTTTGCAACTTCCTTGATTAGTTAGTACTTGTTTCAGAGTTTAAGAACAGCTGCGTGGAAACAGTCAACATGTTTTGCCACCATTGTGTGAAATCCCCTTTTTTAAATCGTCAGCACTTGTTTTGGGGCTTGTTCTCTGCACCATAATTTGCACATTTATATTTATTTAGGCACTGGATTTAGAATGATAAACAACAACAATAAAAAGCCCCCCTCCTTTTTGATCTGCTCAATCTAAAAAAATCCAAGTAGGAAAACAAATATGTTAATTTACAATGCCAGAACTGTTCATTTTGAATTATTTTGCATTATTTTTGCCAGGATTTGCAGATGGTGATTGTTTTGTCTTGTCTTTTTGAAACCAAATCCCATCACGGTGACACTCTTACCTGTTCTACGAAGCTTTCTTGGCGATCCAAGTCTCCAGTGATGATAAGATCTTTGTCCAGACTTTTGTTTGTGTTTTTTCCTGAGCGAATAATCTCTCTCCTACTCATCTGCACGTCTACGTAATGAGTGCTCAGGACCAGACCTGCCTCCATAGCCTGGCAGTTTTCAGCCATGTGTGCCTTGTACCGCTGAATATAGTCCTTTACACCCTCTGAAGGACAGAAACAAGCAAATGCCAGACTGCGTGTTCACAAAAAGGAATTGAAATTTGAAAAAAAATTGGGAATAAACTGGGGAAAAAAAGTAATCATGAAGCTTCCAGGGACTTACGTGGAATTTCAACCACAGTGGGACACTTTGGTGATTCCTTACAAGGGGACAACTCTGAAAATCAACAAATCACAGTTTTTCACATAGTGGTAGGACTACAGATACCCTCATGGACGATGGAATGACAAAAATGGTGATGCCTACCATTACTGGGGGATGGAGGAGGGGACGCGGCTTTGCTGGTCATGTCTGACAGGGAACCGGTTGGGAAAGAACTCATCACGACAGGCGCTACAGCACCATTCACTGCAAACACAAGAGGAAAAATAAATACATTTAAGGGGTGAAGAACACAGAGCCTGTAGGAGAACCTTTACCACAGATCCATTACCATTTGAGTTTAAGAAGATCTAAAACTCACCCGGAGAGAGTGGAGGCACTTGGCGTTTACAGGGTGGTGGGGTGGCAGGAACTAAATTAGCTACAAGATAAAAGAACATGTACAAGAATTAAACTGTGATATGTCACAGACTACATTTAATACAACTAAATAGAAATGCACATGAGCACCATGCAATATCAATAAAAAGGTAAAGACAGGTGTGATCTGGAAGAAGTGTTTGATTCAGATCAAATCATTTTAGGAGCTTCCTCTGGTTACAGATAAAAACTGCACTCAAACTGTGTAAAACACTGTTTGCAATTAATTGACTTCAAAAAAGTCAGACATTTTATATATTTATGTAGAAAAATAGCATTAAGCATTAAAAAAATGGAGTCCAAGGGTTGAGTCCTGAGGGACCTCCAATGTCAAGGTGGTGTCCCACGAAGCAAGATGTTAGAAATTTGAAAGACACTGGAAAGCGGTTGCAAAGGGAGAATAAAGCTTGTCATGTGACACATGATGAATCTTAGATGAAATTCTGATGCACTGAAATGCCATAAATGTAGTTTTGATAAATAAATTGACATGGCCAATTATTTGGACATGGTCAAATAAAATTATTAGCTACATTTTTAATAATACTTTCTTAATTATGTATTTAAATGGTGAATGACTGAAGAATTTTGTCTAGTTGTTTTGTAATTCCTCCCCAAAATATATATTTCTGTACAACAGCCAACAATCTGTAACACTGATGAGCACTGAGAGCGTAAGCATGCATGTTGAATCATGATACAGCAAAATGTTATGCCCTACATCTGTGGGTGCTGATCACAGCAGCATTTAGGTATATTTATCCTTTAGAAAAGCTCAACACCTTTTAGCCACAACTGAAACACAACACCATGAACCTAATTAGCTTGTTTTTTCTCTCTCTTGAGTTTCCTGATCTGTTTCTTTTTTTTTTCTTGCATACAACTCACCTAAGATGTATGTGGGAGTAGCTGTCATGTTGGGGAGCGGAAGCCTAATGAGAGGGGGAGGCGAAGAGGACAGCTGGACCACCTGGTATCCAGAGTTGTCTGGGAGGGTGATGAGCCGGATGGGAATGGGAGCGCCCGGCGAGGAAGGGTAGACCTTAAACAGTGGAGGGGTGGTGGGGAGGTCTCTCACTGGCTCTGGAGTTGGAGTTGGAGTTGGCACGCATTCTGCATCAGCAACGAAACCAGAGACAACTTCCTTAATACTTTTTTCAAACCGGCTCCTTGTATCGGGAAGGAGGGAAAACAAAGGGCGCTAATGTTCTCAGTGCAGGCATAAAACAATGTAAATACTGTTTAATGCGTTTCAATCATATTTAACATGCCTCATTTGTTTTTGTGCTGCAGCTACGCATCGGCCTGTTAAAAGATCAAGAGCAGATAATTGTAATGGAAGCAAATGCCAACAAAAGTTTTAAAGTGAACGACTGCGTGCACCAAAATAATGTTGAAAATCTCCTCCTTGAGGTGATAGTTCCTCTTCTGATTCATCACAGTGATAACTAATCTTATTCTCCGAAATAACACTTCCTATGGTTTTTTTTTTTGTTCGTTTTTGTGTTTTTTTGGTCCATATTTTAAACCAACAAAGGAACTAAATCAAGCATGACCAACTCAATAAAATGCCATCAGCTTTCAATACAAATGACCAAAACTCACCTGGAGTGCTCGTTGGTTCACCATTCGTCTCTTGGCTGACTGGTTGCTCTACAAAAAACAAGAATCAACAGAAAACTGTAGTGAGCCATCTGGTCACAAAGGAAGCTCAGTATTTCTGTTTCATCACAAGAGATGAAAACTGATCCTTCAAGCAGAGCTTTTTCCTCTACTGAATTGAGTCGGAACGTGTTATTTTAAGGGCAAAAAATGGGTTTCAGTCATTTAAAGTGATATAGCTCTTTTAACAACATTAGTTTAGATAAACAGACTTTAAATCTGACCAGAATGATGAGCTAATGGCAAGTTTGTGGCAGGATTTGGGGGTTGTTGTTGTTTCGTTGTTTTTTCTGTTTTGTCTTTGCGCTTAGTCTTGTCTTTGTTCAGTTTTTTTTTTGTTTACATGGTTATTCTGGAAGAAATATTCTTATATTTGCAGCAGGCTGGACCAAAAGTGCTACAGCTACCTGCCACTATCGCTATTTGCGATTGCAAATGACAAATTATTTCTATGTAAGTAACCCTGTAATACTAAACTGACAGCGGTTTATAAATGATACATTTTTAAATTAGTATTTGCATGAACTGCTATAAAAGCGTTATGAGATCTGAGATTAACTGGGAGACCAAATCAGAGGGGGAAAATACTTGTTATCAAACTGCTAAACAAAAAGATAAAGGAATAATGACAACAAATAAAAAATATGGCTACTGTCCAGTAACTTGAGTAATAAATTGATACTAAAACCTGGACTCTGGAATGTCATGATTGGCCGTAAATATGATAAATGGGACTGCAGTTAAGCATTATAAAAAAGGTTTATAACCACCAGTGGAGTGTAGAAGTAATTTGTTTTCCTCTGTGAACATTTAAAGGGATAGTCTGGTCATTTCTGAAGTGATGTTCTAATAGTTATCAATAGTTAGTACCTTATCAGCCATGACATCAGTCATCAATTATTTGTCAGAACTTTACTTCAAAAAAGACCAGACAATCTCTTTAAAGATACATTTTCCTTTAATAGTCACATTTAAAAATGTACAAATGTGTTACCTGTTACTTTTAGCCTTTTCAATGTTGGATTCTTCTTGGAGCGCTGAGAAACTGGGGAGGACAACGAGTACGCATAACTGATGACTTTCTTTACAGCATGTTTGTTTGGGCTGGAAACCCAAACTTAAAGTCTCCATTACAGGACTGGGCTTTTACCTCTCGGCCTCTTTCTTTTATGCTTCGGTAGTTTGATTGTCTGTGGCTGCTCGTGCTGGATGAGTGACACCTCAGACGGCAGCGGAGTCTCACCTGCGGCACATAAAAGAGGAAGTAAAAGAGCCTGTGAAGCATCTGGCAGACGGAGAAACTAGAAATAGTTGACTGTCATGTGTTTCTGTACCGATGTGAAAAAGAATGGCTGCAAACTGGACTTTTTTCTGAACATTGTCTAGATTTGGGTTAAACTGTGACCAGAAACACGCAAAGAAACAGTCAACAGAATACTCGCTGGTAGAGCTTGATGACAAAAATATTTAAGAAAATGTTTGACGAGCAAGAAAAGAGTCTTACTATCGTTGATGATGTCTTCCAAACAACCAGACTTGAAATATTTGGAGAACTCTTCTGGATCTAGGTAAGAAGTGCCAAAGAGGTGATTAGACAGCACACTAATTTGCATAAGTGTAAGTTTGCTAATGCACGTCATCTCATAAACCTTTCTTTCTTAACAGTGAACACATTTCTTCAGAGATTTAATTACAACTTACCGAAGCATTCATCATTCAAGTATTCAGTTAGATCCTCTGAAACACAAAAAACAGACATCACTTTGCAAGATATTCACAGATTTGATTGTTTGTTTTTCTATTCATGTCACATTATCAACTGGTTATTGAACAAGCATACTAATTTTGTTATTATTTTATTTACTGGGGTAGGTTTTAGATACATTTTGAGGTTTGTTTGTTTTGCTACCTGTAAAAAAAACATCTGTACGTTTGGTAAAGAAGCAGAACAGGTTTCTCTAGCTCTGTGAACCTATTTCTTTTCCAACCAGTCTTCTAATTCAAAGTGCAGCACAAAAGATTTGAGTCAGCCCTCATTCCTTGGACGAGGGATGTCTTGGTTGCGGCTTTTTAAAGAGGTCTTCATCAATATCTCTTCAGGCTTTCTGGAGGGTTTTTAAAAACTTTCTTTGGACATTGGCTGCATTTTCACTCATTACCAGTCTATTACCTTATCATTTAAAAAAAAAAAAGCTTTAATTTTGTTAAGACACCTATCTCCGATTGCACAGGCACAAAAAGGATGAACCAAATTTGTGTCGACTAACAGACACGTTAGCAAATCATACAATATGCTGTGGCGGTCAGCTACAAGAACTTGACAGAAAACAAGTGAAAAAGCAGCCAAAGGCCAATGAAAAACTTTAAAAAAGCTCAAGAAAGTCTGAAGAACTATCAATCAAGAGCATTTACAGAGATCAAAAAACATTTGGTAGACACTGTATAAAGAAACTAGGAGTGGTTTAGAACCTTTGCACAGTGCTCTGGACCATACAGGTTGTGTGTGCAAAAAAACAACTCATACAAACCTGTTCAACACACAGCTTCATAAAGTTTTGATGTAACAAGCCACAAAGTCATCATAGGTGCTGGGTCAGTTGTAATACACTGACACTATAAAACAGTTTTTTCTTTTTACTTATTTGTTTTCAGTCATAAATATATTTTTTTCTCCTTTAACCAGTTTCTTGGTTGTTTTTTAGACAGAAAACCCCCCAACTTGGCTAGGTTTAGGAATCAAATTTTGTAGGTTAAGGTTAGAAAAACAATGTTGTTTGCGCTAAAAAAACAATACTTTCCAGTGCTAAATGTATACTTCAGAATGCCAATTGATTGACTGTGTCAATGAGGCACCATTCACCAGATTCATGTGTTTTGTTGGCATTACTACTAGACAGCACATCGTTTTCCATACGTAAACAGGGGACACAATTCATGTTTGAGCCAATGGCATACAGTACTGTTTTTTTTGTAAGATATCAACTTGTGGTATGATAAACCGAATGTAACTCATGGCATTTTTATAGGTGTAATGTTTCCCCACTTCACAGAAAATCTCTTAGAAATCTTTAATAAGATGCAACAGCACAAACCTGGTAATAGGTCAGAGATAAAGGAATCCTGGTCAAACTCCTGCATCTTGGCATCTGATAACAAACAAAACACGGGGACAAAAACAGAACAGGGACTGTAAACACAGGATGACAAGTGATACTAACCAGTACAAACTACACCAAAGTTGCTTGGTCACTGATTAGCCAACAGGTTAAGATATGCCAGTCATTCATGGTGGTTTTTTAATCAAACATTGCTCAATGTCTCACCCTAAGTTTCAGTATTTCTGCCAGTCTTATTGCTCTCTTAGTGCACTTAATGGCTGAATCAGGGTCAAATGTAATCCTCTGAATCATTTTGCCATTGTACAACGTTATCTGTACAACACAGAGGCACTTTGAGAGTTTTTGCAGCTGAAACAAAGAAGGTTACAGGAAGTCAATCTTGCCAACTTCCACCATGGCACAGAAAGCTTTAAGATGAGCCACCTGACTGAAAACCTCACTATAAAAGGATTTCAGACTTCCTATCAGAAAGAAAACAGACAGTTCATGTTGGCAGTAAGACCCCACGCTTCATCTTTGAGCTCCTCAAGGGTGTGTGCTCGGGCCTTTGTTCTTTGTTTCTTTACTCTGCTCACATGGGACCGTGCAGCTAAATATTGTACAGATAAACTCATTCATTTTTTTGATGATGATGCAACAGGAGTCCGTCTCATCGGCAGTGACATTAAAATAACCGACAGGACAGGAGTGGAATAGTTAGCGAACTGGTGTGGAGGCAGCAATCCACAAGCAAATTTAAAGAGTTGATTGTGAATTTTAGAAAACTAAAAGACTGGGCAAAACCCTTTCCTTCACACATCAACATCTTCCCTCGAGATGGATGCACTGCCTCAGGAGACTAAAGCGAATGGGAATTCCTCCTTCCATCTTCGCCACTGTTTACTAGAAAAAGCTGCATCCTTTCTTAATCAGGTAACTGCATTAGGATCACACTACCCTCCGTAGAGTCGATTTTATTAGAGAAATGAAAGTATTGTGGGAAATTCCTCACATCCCACCCACAAGACATTTACCCTCCAGCCATCTGGAAGATGATATCATTTCATCATGTCAAGAACAATCAGAATGCACAACAGTATTGTTCGTCAGGAAATAAGGCCTAGTAATCTCCAGTAACACTTAAACACACCACAAGAGAATCATCAATTTCTTTCATTATATATTTATTATCTAAAGGGAAATGTAAAGTAGTTTTGGAACGTTGTTTTTTCAGAAGAAAACAGGACAGAAAAACATAAAGGAATCAGGTAATGGCCAACAAAAGATGGGTTTTGTTGTTAAAACATGAACAATTTCTGTGCTTTCCAGTACAATTACAGCATTGAAAATAAACAAACAAACAAAATATATCTCCTGGTTTCAGGCTTAATGCGCCTGTTTATTCCCAGCCTTTGGCAATGTCAAACTGAAACTACCTACAAACTGTGAGCCACATTTGTTTTGCAAATTGTATTCATACTTTCATGTGGACAAACAGACCAAAAACATGGTGATCATTCTCATCGCTCTGTCTTTGATCTAATGTAGAATTATCTTAACACGTGCCCTGACTTTCAGACAACTTGTTTTCAATAAATATGTCTCTCTGATGAGGGTAACACGTTCAATGTTTGGTCATAAATTAAACAGAAATACTTGATATAATGGTGCTGTGTAACCATTTCTGTAAATTGTTGACAGGATGTGTATAAATTAATAAATAAAAGGATAAATAACTGCAAAGGAAAACTAAAAGGGGATTCAGGTGCATCCTTTTAGTTGTGGCTTCAGGCTGCAGCCTTTGTAAAGCCAAAACACACCCATGCTTTTGTTTCATCAAGTCAGAGTCCGAAGCTAGGAAAACAGAGCACGCAGCATTCTGAAATAAGAGTCACGTTGGGCTAATCGTGGAGAGATGAGCAGTAGCATTTGTGTCTTTGTGCAGCAGGTGTTGTGTTAGGATTTGTTATTGGTGAGGAGTCGATGGGTAGCTCTAAATGGGGAAACTAAAGTTAACACGTGTCCTGATGGATGGTCAATAATCCAGGTAGATAAATCTAATGAGGCTGAGTCAAGTCCTCTGAACGGCAAAGTAAACACAACACCGAAAGTGATACAACAGTTCAGGGATAGTTAACTCTGACAGTTTTCATCACTTTTTCACCGAGGTACCTCATCACCTTTACTGAACTGCACAGCCGATCTTAAATCTTACAGTGGTGTTAGTACATTTTCAGGTTTAAAGAATGGATACAGAATTCAGATGCACAAATACGACAAATAATTAATTTGGCCACTTAACTCTTTGGGAAAATATTCATGAATAATTTACAATCCTTTGTTTTTAGGACTGAAACTGAAAACTGTTCTGCACATCAAGACAAAAGTTTTTTTTAAACTAAATTTTAGACAAGTAAACTGAAACTCTGAGATGTTTATGGGTTTTTCCCATGTAAACAACCACCATCAGACCCCTCCACAACATTTTGTGCTAAATTAAGGTAAGAATTTTGACTTAATTGTTTCAACAAGGTTTTTTTATTTCTGTGCTTTGGGTTTTTATCTTGCAGCTATATCACATTTCTTCCCCCAATGTTTTAGTTTTAAGAAAGATTTCTTGATATTTTTGCTTTGAAATCTCTGGTGTAAGTCAAAATCAATTGTCCAATCAATGATAGCCAACCCCTTATGATTCAGATCCTGTGAAACAAGCCCAAACCATAATATTACCACAAATATCATTCCCAAAATAGATGTAAAGTTTTCTATGTCCATCTCGTTGAAAACCAGAATGTCCTAAAGACTGTGCAAACATTTATAAAATAATCTTTTCCTCAACCACCGTGAAGGTCTTGAGATTGGACTTGTGTGAAGCTGGCAGCAATCCATTTTGGTTTTGTTGCTGCTCAAATTAGCTGTTAGCTCGTAGATCCCATCAGACTTAAAATTTGATTTGTCCAAACTGAAAATGCTCACAAAGCTATCTACAACAGGTAAGATGTTGAATATTTGTAACAACCCAAATGCCTTATGGGTAGGGATACTCATCAAGAGAGCAGACTTTCTCCTATCAGCCTTACTGAGCACAAAATTAACCAAAAAAATGATTGGATGTAGGGCAGTAGAAGCTTTGGATATCCCAAATTTACATAAACTGTGTCAGCTGATGTCTTTAAAAACATTTTCCTCTTTTTTTTTTTTTTTTTTTTTTTTTACACTATGATACATCTCTGCAAAAGTGGGTTGTAAAGGTCAGACTTTGATTAGATTTTTCCCACCCACTCATGATGACTGAAAGAGTAAAAACCCTGTATTCATTGAAGGAATGCATATCGCCCACTGCCTTTCATGCTGTAGTTTTACACTACATCATGTTGTGTTGAGAAATGACGGAGTTGCAGCATTCTTTGGTCAAACCCTCAAAATAATAAGTGAAACCTCGTGCAATATTGTCATAGCTTGCATAATCTTCCATGATTGGTCAACACTTGGAGTATGTGCCACGGATGACTCTCAGCTACTACCACACTAAACTTCAGCTCAGTGTTTGTAAAATTCACTGAGGTGTCGCCATTTTTTGTGTTGGCTCATGTTGATTAGCTGTGGCGGCCCCCTCGACTCCAAAACATTCATCTGTCTGTCATTAATATTTACTCTGTGATTCTTGAGATATTTTGCTAACGGCAGAGACAAACAAACACGCACGGGCAAAAATATCTCTCCGCCTTTGCCGACAGAGACCTTAATTTTACTTCAGCTTTTGCTATTTTTTTTTATTAAAGGTAAGTATTTGTATTTTGATGACTTGTAACAGAACTACATGTGAAGAACTGCACTCTGTTTTCGACCCCTCAGCGGCTCACCTCAGCTGTGTAAACACATTTTTACTTTCCAGTGAATTTCAGAGAAAAATCACTCTTGTGTGGAAAGTTAAATCAGTGAAGTGGCTAACAGGCTTCTAGCTTAAACTGATCAGTTTGTTACATTCTTTGCAGTATAAATATCACAGAAAATTCTATTTACATTTATATGACATTGCACCAAAAAAGGACTGAAATCAGCCCTCTCATTTGTGGTTAAGAACATAAATAGTATTCATTTCCAACTTATTTTTGGTCAAAGCTATAAAGAGCTCCTGCAGAGGGACCAAACAGGCACACGTGGCCCCTGAGCCACATGTTGTAGACCCCTACCCTAAACCTAAACACACAGAACCACGAATATATTTTTTGTTGAACACTGTTCTAATCTAAAACACTTCTCAAATAATAAAAAAAAAACATAAACGAAAGACTGCAAACAACAAATGACACCTGCCAGAGCTGAACACGGATGTTTATAAAAGTCACACTCACTCATGTGTCCATATCTGGCCACCTCATAATGCACGGTTTCAAGTTGACTTGGTAGTAGATAAATCACCTCAGTGTTTTGTAATTACCCCTAAAACTCCATCAGACTAACTGCCACCATGACAGTGGCACGCCCCTCTGTTTCCCCCCTGCACCATTTTGGTGCTGCGCTCATGCGTAATGGAGCTCATCCGTCTCATTATGGCTGAAAGATTCTACTGTAAGCCAGTGCAACACACAAAATAACTAAATACGCGACCTATTAAAGAAAATCAAGTCGGGTAGTTGATTAAACTAATTTAAAGTTGGCAAAGCAAAATCATTTTTGGAAACTAATCAGGTTTTTGTCTGTGGATCATCCAGCGACGCATGAAACTGTTCCGAATTGATTCAGTTATAATAAAATTTTGACCCAAATTGCTTAACTACGGGATTCATTTAAAACAAAGGTGGACAGAGGGGAATCCCCAACCCCCACCATAATCCCTGTCTGCGCACTTGGCTCCGAAGAATATTGCTTACCTGTCGGGTGATGCTCAGCTTTGCGCAGCTTCCTGATTTTTGCGCTCCGTTATGTGACAAAGGCAACAAAAAGCCAGGTGAAAAAAAAAAGCAGAAAATATGTTCCCCTCAGATAACCTGCATCAGCGTGCAGTCCGTGCGCCCAACAAGCTCCTCCAAACACTCTGTCTGCATTTTGCTTTCACTTTGCCTCAGATGCCAAACAGCGGGTCTGGTTTGTGCCGTAAGGTCAACATTCACTCCTAGAGCCAAAACTTACTTTGGGTTTTAAGCCTTTGTTCATAAACCGCGGGGAGAATTTCCTCAAATAGTACTTATTAAACAAAACATATTAATTAATAGCCTCCTAGTTTAAAGGCAATAATTGAAAACTATGAAATCAACTATAAAAAGGTTATCCTGACCTCTATGAAATGATGCAGTTTGGAAGAGTTTACTCCAGTAGTTTTCCAGATATACTGATATTCCATTCTAAATTGCGGGTATGCACTCATTGTAAACAAAAGACTTAGCTGGCAGTACAGAGAACATGTTTAAGTGGAAATACAAGAGTGAGTCTGCTGCTAAACGCAAACAAACACTAACAATATCGTTGACCTCCTTTCAGTCACTTTGGCTGTTTCCATAGGCAAACAAACATGTTGTAGTTGGCAGCCGTTCATAAATTTAGCTTACAAAAGTTGAAAATGATTGGACAGTGTGAAACTAAAGCTGAAATGGAAATTATTCTATAACTGTTACTCTAACAGACTGAGACAGTGTTGATTGGGAGCTCATCTTACAAGAACTAAGTCTTAATGAGAGTTTCCTTTTTTTTTTTTCATTTTTTTACCTGAATAATTTGCAGATGAACTGTTTCTCCTGTCATCGGATTTGTTATAAAAAGCGTAATAAGCAGCTTCTTTCTATACATACAATGTTAAAAAAAACTATAGCAAAACAAAACACACATAAGAAACAAAATAAATAAAGCTAATACTCGAGCACCTGGGACACCAGAAAACAAACCAAGCACACACAAAAAACTAATAATCAAAACAAGAACAACTAAGAGTTTTTAAGTTTTATTTTACATCTGAATTCATTTTCCTGTTTAATAAAAGCTTTGGATGTGTAATGAGCATAATTTATTTTAAATATATAGTTAAAAAAAACTGTTGCAATACAAAAAGTAGGCTTGACAAAGCTCATGATCTCCTGCGGGAGTGTTAAACTCCAGGCCTCGAGGCTCCGCTGTCCTGGAGGTTTTAGGTTTTTCTGCTCCAACACACCTGATTCAAATGGTTTGATTAGCTCCTCACCAAATCATCAAGTTCTCCAGGATCATGGCAACAAGTCATCCATTTAAACCAGGTGTTTTAAAGCAAAAACACGTCTAAAACGTGCAGGAGAGCGACCCCCGAGGAATGGAGTTTGACACCTGTGATCTACTGTATATAACTCCAGTTGTTTGGAGAACACTTGAGCTTTGGGAGCAAACTTTCAAAGTTTTGTCACTTTCTATACAGGTTTTATTTTTTTTATTTTTGTTTTTGTTTGTTAGTTTCTTTTCTACCGCTAAATGCTTGGATTTGTGATAACGTTTTAAATATGAAAAGTCAAGTGGAGTTTCTGGTTGTAAACGGACACGTTTGTCCAAACGGTAGAAGTTTTTTTTTGTTCTGTTGACGTTTTGTGCATGTTTTAAATTGTTTTAGTACTTCACCTAGAGCTCATGTTGTCGTCTACAATGAGGGCACAGCTGAGAGTAGGTTTCATTCAGAATGCAAGCGATAGTCTCATCAGGTTGGACGAACCGACATCGCAGAGCTAAACAAAAATAACACGTTTATTTTCTTCTATCAAATGTTGGCTAAAACTCTGCAGTTACACCGACTCTTGCCTAATGCACCATTCAGCCCATCATTTGTCATAATGTACTTCGACAATGATGTCCATCCACCACTGAATGGCGCGTAACCCAAATTTTTGCTAAACCTGTTTGCACACTCAGCTGCATCAGACCTGTATTGTCTTTGTTTTTGGTGCTGGTTCAACAATCTAAACTCTGCGAGGCAGTGCCAACTCTTTGTAACGCCACTGAACATGGATAAGATGTAAAATGGTGGCAGAGTGGCGTGACCAGACTGAGGCAGATTTCTGACCCTGTCATGCGCATGATCTCTGTCTCCAATGGTCACAGGACAGGAGGTGGGGTCACACCCTGGACAGGTTGCCGGTCCTTAAAGGGTCAACACAGTAACACACAAGGAAAACAAAAACACAAACAAACCCTCACACATGTGTGTGTGTGTTTGGTCTGTGGGCAGAAACTGGAGTATCTGGAGAAAACCCACACATGCATGGGGAGAAGTTGCAGCTTCAAACAGAAAAGACAAGGCATTTTTTTCGTCTTACTGCCACTCGAAGCACTTTTCCCAGACTGGGGCTTACACGCCGTTCAGTGTCATGCCCAAGGACACTTTGACTTTTAGTGGTGGATGCTGGGATTGAACCACTCTTCCTCTTGAGCCACAATGTCCATTATAAACCAAGATATCCATCTATCAACAAACAAGCCTACATGAAATAACACAAATAATTGTCTTTTAATCATTTTTTTTCACCAATTTTATCTCACTTTAAAATAATGCATGAAGGATTCATCTCACTGCCTGACTCATTTTGAAGCAGATTTGCACTTAAAGACATAGTCCAGTCAACTTCCTGGAGTTATCAGGAGTATATTTGACTAGATGCACTGATCAGGCCGACTGACCTATTCAGTAGTTTTGGTACATGTACGTTTGTGTAGTGCCATGGGTGTTTTTCTATTGAGAAAACAGCGACAAACTCAACAAACAGTGTCATGCAAAAGTTTAATACTAGCTAATGTAGCGTTCTTTGACATCAGTACACCGTTTTTGAGAAAGGTTTGTTTTATAAGCCTGAAAAACTGAAAAAATGGACACCTATTTGGCTAGCCATTAGCCTAGCCGGGACAAAGACTGTTGCCTCTTTCTTCATACTCAGTGCTCTGTGACCGACGTCACGCCTGATAAGGTACTAACTATTGATAACTATTAGAACATCACTTCAAAGTTGACTAGACTATCCCTTTAATTCCTTAGATTTTGACACATTTGGTCCACTCATATTTGTGTTGACAATAGTGCAAAAATACTGCTAACAAAACACAGCTATCTAAAAATAAATTTGTTACTGGCACTATGGATCTACTTTGTATTTGGTGCCAGCGTGTGACATTGATCTAACTGACATTCCAGAGAGATGCTTCCCTGTTTCGTGATCCAACCCTTGGTTACAGCAAATGACGAAAACATTCCCTGCGTGCGCACCGGTGTGCTACAAACAGTGGAGGGTTTTATTTATTGTGTGGAAAGTACCTGCTCTACCTGCTCACCAGTTTGATAAACCACATACACTGCCACTCCCACTGCACCACCAAACTCAAGCTGATTATGCAGCTGTTTGTTGGAAAACATCTTTGACTTTTCTTTGCTCTTTGTTGTAGAAAAAAAAACATTTTGAAAAAAAAAAATCGACAGGTGTGTACAGAGCGGTTTCCTGGAGCAGCTGATGTTGCCAGGACTTTTAAAGAGGTATCACTGGTCGAGCTTGGACATAAAGCCATAAATCTTAATGCTTGAAAATAAGCATTAGGACACATTGAGTTCTCTGCTGAGTTAAAAACTCTCACCAAACATCAAATCTTCTGACTGGATGAAGACCACCCTACCTTTAGGCTAAAACAACCCACCACTGTAAAACTGAAAGTAAAGTCAAACTGAAAGTAAATCACCACACTTCACCACGAAGGGTTAATCAAATAATCTGGCAGACTGCAAGGCAGACTTTCGGTTGCATGAAAACAAGGGGGTAGGGTGGGGGGGAGGGAAAGTACCTAGAAAGGCAGTTCCTGAGCAACACCCATATAAACTAAATCCATGCTTTGACATGAAACCTGACATTTCTCGAAAACGCAGAATTATGGAAAGTAAAAGAAGGGAGAACACAAAAAAATAGCAGGAAATAAATAGAAAACCTGTGTCAGACTGATACTGAACTGCAGGCTGGTTATTTTTAGAATGCGAAACATGCAAAATTTGGCAAATTATCTCATGTTCTTGGTTGTTTTTTGTTCCAGAAGAGTTTACATCAGTGCATACTTTACAACATGTTGGCCAACACAGAACGCCTACTACCGGGAGACACATCAGATGAGCAATCTGGGATTAATTTAAACCAGATATGAATTTCAAAGTGGACATAAGATGATTGTAAACAAACTTACCACAGTGTAAATCCATACTCTCAAGGATTTCTATCACTCCATTGCTGGGGCATGTTGTCGTTCTAATCCTAAAATCATCTTCTCGATCACTAATAAACTCCTCTGTCAAGCTAAAACATCTGCTTGAGTAAAAAGATTCATCTTGCCCAACCGTTTTGGAATCCTGAGAAGCCCCAGAAGAAAGCAGACACCTAAAAGTAGGTTTTGGTATTGAAGAATTTGATCCACAATATTCGCCTGTTAAACCGAACAGGTTATCCATTATGTCTACTGTCTTGCTATCCTGCCAGAAAACATCCGAGTGGCCCTCTAGCATGAAAGTGCCGTTGTCTGTTCCTGCGCCTGCACAAGCTCCAGCAGGTGAAACACTCCCGGCTGCTCCAGTAAGTTTAAAACGATCAATGTTGAGTTCAGCCACATCCAGTGTTGAAAAACACAACCCTGCTAGTTCGACTCCATCTGTTGAAAAGGTCTCTGAAAACTCTGAGTCCCCAGTGCTTGCATCAAGCATCCTGCAAGCTGCTGCAAGCTCAATTTCCTCCTCAGTATCCCAATCTGGGTAGTGGGCTTCACGGCCTAACACCATGATGTCACTGGTTGAAGAGCAAGCTGCATTAAAAGGAACCATTGCCTGCAACATTTGTCGTCCTCTGTCCTCCTCTAGAGGGATGGCCAGCCTTGCTGCTTTTTCTATCTGCTCTAACCACTCCTCGTTTCCCAAATTTCCCCTATTCACACTTTCACTATCACTTACAGGCTTCTGCACTGGTTCTGTACTGCTCAGCAGTTCGGCTTTTTTATCACTCAATTTGAGTCTATAGTGGAAGTCATTTGCTGTCGGTGTCGAAAAGACTTCTTGATTCAGGTAGAGCTCGTCCATTGGTTCACCTCCCAGAAACTCCTGCAATGGTTTGGGGCTCTTTCTGTGGATAACATGTTCATATAGTGGTCTCTTTGGTGACCAGGACTTTGTGATAGGTTCATCCGTTGAAGAGACAAAATTAAAGTCTTCCAGCTTGTGGGCACTGACGGCAGATTCTGATCCATCTGTCCACAATGGATTCACTTGCCCTTCGTTGAGGTACTGCAGGTCAAATGTCCCATCCAGCTCATCACGTCCCAGTTTACTCGCAGCTTCCCTGCAAACTAGATCAGGCACAATCCCATCATGGAGCTGGTGCAGCCTTAAGCTCTTCCCGTACGACTCCGAGATGATCCCGTCCTCCACCAGCCCGTCCAGCAGAGCCTGGACCTCGGCAGGAGAAGCCCAGGTCCGAACAGACTGCACCTGCTCTAACACCTCCGAGAACTGAGCCATAGTGACGGCTGCTCCCAACGCATCACGCTCCTGTTTGAGAGACACCGTCTCACCAACATGATTGAATTTCATATATATATTAAAGGGACACTGATCTTGACCAGAAGGCGTTCTTTTTCGACGTGGGAGGCGTTTTTGTGGCTACATGGGAGGTCTGGTTTAAAAACTGTGGGACTGTATGTAAAAAAGAGGGGAGGCGGCGACGACATTCTCATGATTAATAGTCATAATAGGAAGTGAAGTTTTATGTTTGTACATGGAGACAATCTACAAAGAGACATTAATTCTGTTTTATATTAATACAAAAACACCGAATTAATACACACACGCAGTATTTATTAGCATTTCTGTTCGTCTGATAGCCTTTGCTTTTGTATTTTGAGGACTAACTCATGCCCTTGGGTGCAGCTTCCCACCAAGCACTGTAAATTTAATAAAACAATTATTTCAAGTCACAGACTGTCTAAAGCCACCAGTTTAACTGTTCATATTGGCTCGACACAAAGACAGAGACATCGATTTGACGTAATCTCACTCAGTTAGGGACCTTTTCACAGCATAACAGGATCTAAGCAAAATGTTACACTTCCCTAAATAAAACCCGACATATCTCGTTGTAAAAGGCATTGCATTTAATAGACATACATAAAGGTAAATCATATTTATCTGAAGATGAATATAAATAAACAGAAAGAAGATTTACTCCTCCGGTTGCCAGACAGATTCTTTGCAAATATGCGAAAGGGTGACACCTGAAACCTGAACGCATAAAAAATAAAAAGTACTGGAAACTGGTTTGGCTAAATAGTACATGCCACCATGGCGTCTCGTTTTAAGGACTCTTGGCATGGCACGCCTGCTAAAATACGCTCCGCTCATTTGACAAGAAAGCATACCTGCAGCACAATACAGTCCGTAGGCTGCAAGGTTAACCACTACACCGGCTGTTTTAAATGGTGTTCATACGGGTTTGGTGTTTGAAAGGCAGAAAAGCATCTGAATCCTACAGGCATGCCAATGAAAACGATCAAAAAAAAAAAGTTTTGTAGTGTTATAACACAGACCGTATCAGAACCATAAAACTAATTTTGTCAGTCCTGCTTCTAGTTTAGCAAGATTGAGCACCTCCTGGGTGTTTCATTCAATTCGCCTTAGTGAGTCATCCTGTATGATTTTCATCCACTTGAAATGTTTAATTAACACACCTCTGTGAGTGTGTGGGCATGCATTTGTCTCTCAGAGAGAAACCATCAGACGACCAACTACAGCTGATTAACTTTTGGAGCCACCGCAAATCAAGATGGCCGTTGCTGGTAATCGACACAAAAGGCTGGAACTTTTACAAATGTACAAATATTAAGCTAAAGTTTGATGTGGTGGTAGCTGAGGGTCAACACATACTTCAGCTGCTGACTGGTCTTACAAGCTCTTGTTTAAAACAGATATAAATCCATCTTTTCTCAAAATAAGACCATCTTACTTCAACACTCTGACACGAAAGGCTGTGAGCGATGTGGATTCCTTCAAGAAATGCCAGGCTTTTAATTTTGTCCCATTTTTCACTGATACAAATGTAAACATGGAGAAATAAATACTCTAAACACAGTAAAACTACTTTAAGCTGTAGTTTACAGATACTATTGCAAAACATAGGTGAAAGGGTCAATTTTCAACAAATTTCTTGAGCATTTTTAGGGTTCAGAAACTCCTCGAACATGTTTGACACACGCAGTGTTGCTTACAGGGGTGTGTATGTTTATTCAGGGCTTTAATCAGGGTCACACAGTCTGCGTCAGAGCTGCGACTGCAGCTACTGTTGTTTTGTGATTTTAGCAGGGTACAGACGAAGTTTCACATGTGTTTTTCCAAGAACCCTGAAGGAAATGGGTTTATATTGTGTTCTTAGACACACACACACACACGCCAACACTGGCTGTCAACAACAAATAAATAAATAAACACATAAAAAAGACCCGGTGTGACTCTCAGCGTTAGTGCAAATGTTCCACTTATAGATGAGTGTTTTTCACACTTTCAACAGTTGTATCTTAATTAACTCCAAGTGTCTAAACAGACAAATAAATAAATAAAATAAAAACCAGAAGCTTATCACATTTGATTGGTCTTTTATTTTGTCAATTAGATTACATTCAAATATGTCAATAAGCTGTTCATTAAAGAATCAAAAATACAATAATAAAACCTAGGAAAATATTATGTTGTTGCTGATATATTTATTTCAAATCAAGAACAGCCAACTTACTTTTACTAAATGCAGATTTGTAAAAAAAAAAAAAAAAGAAACATTTCACAAGCAGGAGACTGGAAATGATATGAAAAGAGTAAACTTTGTATGACATGTAATTATGAAATCCAAGTTCCTTTCTCCCCACACCGAGCTGGATTTGTTTCAAACCTTGTGATTCACTAACGAAGCAAATCACTTTTGAGACTAAAAACGTAGCTTGTGTCCAGCAGCCTGCTCCTTTTAAATGAGGAATGATCAGATAATTGAGATCCAGATAATTATTCTTCTGATAATTACCAGTTTCTGTTGCCACAGAGCTCCATTCCTACACTGAAAACATAAAAAAATACACAAAAAGGCCTGTCATTTCAACTCTTCAACTCACAAATCAAAGCTGCTTTATGACTCGTTTTGTTCTGAAAAACCTTAAAACTGATTTTGACACCTTGAACTTTCTTATGCGTGTTTTTGATTCAGTTTTCTACCACGCCCTCGTCTCGGTTTTCTCAGATACCTAAAGGATGTTGGGGGAGGGGGTCAGGTTGCGCGCTGCACCTCTGTCGCTCTGTTTGAACAGTAGTCCTGGATACCTGGCAGAGAAAAAAAAAAAGAAAACAGGACAGCTGTGCTTAAATTTTATGAACGACAATTTATTTCTGTTATGATTTCTGCATGTGTATTTCCTTTAAATGATCAGAGAATCAAAGCACATTTTATTTCATTGGCTTGATATCAGACTGAAAGATGTTTGTTTTTTGTTTTTTTTTTACAAGTTGGATCCAACTCTTCTTCTTCCTCTTTAGATGACTGCTTCCTATTTGTAAAGTAAATGCTTCTTCTTTCATTCCATTTAATCAGGATATGGGCAAACTAAACAATAAAGTCATCAAAAAAAATCGTAAAGGGGATTAACTAGAAAAAGGAATATGGCTGTGTTTGCGCCCAACTTCCTTAGAGAACATGGTCCACAACATTATGTAATAAACCACAAATAAACTTTGAAAATGGACTCACTTTGCACAATAGTTTGGTAGGCTTTGGCTGCAGGGGAGTCGGGCACTTCACAGAGGAAAGACCTGCCCTCGTCACAGCTCCGGGCGATCCGCGGGTCTAAAGGCACCCTGCCTAACAGAGGTAGACCGAGGTCGGCGCACATTTTCTCAGCACCGCCGCTGGTTGGGGGGAATATCTGTGAGGTGTTCTACAAGAGAAAGGTCAAGAAAAACAAAAACATTTATTACGCATTTGCAGGGACTAAACCTAAACATGACAATTACTGTTCCACTCTAGACATGAGGAGTTTGCAAATTGCAAATGTATTTTATTTTGTAAAACCCTGCATGTTTATCATGAATTCAGATTAATTCAGATCAAACTTAGATATTTATTAAACATGCTGAACTAACACTAAAAGGTGAGTGTCAAGAGCAAGTGCTAAACTAGCTCTGTCCTGGTATAAACTGGTTGCAATAATGATAAGAGTTGAAATCATTAGAATTTGACTAACAAGTGTGTTAACAATCAGGACTCTCAAGTCTTGGCTAAACTTCTGCAGATGTGGACTTATCTTCAACAGATGTTATCTAAAGCAGAGGTTCCCATCCCCGGGCCGCAGAGAAAGAATAATTAACTTACAGTATTTCCGTTTTTTTATTTTCGGAGTCTGAACGACATTTATTTTTAAAAAATGACCGGATTCTCTCCACTTCATCCGTCTATGACTCTTGATGCGTGCCAGAACGCTTATCTAGGTCATGTCATACGTTACCGCTAAAAACAAACCCACAAGCAGCAAAACGAGTAAAAAACAAACGTCTCTGGAAGCCCTAGATGGGACCGTCTGGTTACTGAGAAACAGGCTCAGAGCTCCACTGATTCAGCGTTATGGTGAGTTGTATTCTTTGTGCACTTTATATCTGTGGTGTCTCTTATTTTGAAGTTTAAACATCGCCATATTGACCAGAGAACATCAGGGGGAGGAGAGGCTGTTATTCATGTTGACACAACACCAGGACGCAGCTAACAAAGCTGCCAGGACACGTTGGATTTACCTTTATTATGTTTTAAAAATACCCCTGTTTTCATTTTATTTTGTTGTATTTATCCGTTACACCTTTAAAGGCCGGTCCGTGAAAATACTGCCTGATAACTGATAATGAACCGGTCCGTGGAGCTTAAAAAGGCTGGGGACTGCTTATCTAAAGGTTCAAACTTACTTAAAAACACATCTTCCTATATTCTGCTTTCACAAAATGCATTCAAGCCAGACCTGAGATCCCTCCTTCCCATCTTGGTGTGGTTTATGAAAGTACCAAAACAAAAT
>NC_051441.1:14818424-14860427 GCF_001649575.2 Kryptolebias marmoratus | reverse complement strand
GGGGGCTTCAACCAATGCCTGTTAATGTAATGCCACCGAGCGGCGGTAGTAACAGAGCTGAAACAGTCAGTATGCGTAAGCTGACCTCACAGTTGAAGGGTGTGACGTAGCGATGACAGATGGTCGGTGATTTAACTCGTGACTCCTGTGCTTTAAGACCTTCTAAGGTGAAACTCAACTATTCAGACAGTCCGCATTAGTTAGTGAACTTCTGCAGATTTGATAAAGGAAGCAAAACTCAAATTAGCAGACGATGCAGAATGTCAGAGGTTTTCTCAAGTTTATTTTTAAAAAAAAAAAAAAAAATCTGCTTTCAGTAGATTCAAGTCAATGAAAGGATGTTCTGTAGCCAACTGCTAACCACTGCTGTGAACCTGTTTAATGCCAAGTTGTTATTCTAAATATTAACTCGGAGCGGAAGCTGTTCTGACAACCAAAACCAACCAGCTGTAAACCTTATGATAGAGAAACCTCACACTTATACACACCAAGATGTTTAACTGTAATTTAGGGTGGCCCACAGATCTACTGGTTATTCACATGATAAGTGATTAAGTGATTATTCTACTGCTCCTCTCTTTAAAAACAAAAAAAAGTGGAAAATTAAAGACCTCCCATTAAGGAAGGGAAAGTGTACAGAAGAACAGGTTTGTCACACAAAGATGAACGCTAAGATGAGGAAAAAGGCCGACTTACAGGAACGCCCACACCCATTACCGAGAATATATCTGCCATTTGCCACCGGGCTCTGCAGAGCTTTTGCTTTAGCTGAAACTTGGCTTCACTGCAACCCAAATAATCTAGCTGGATGAGCTTCCTTTCTTTCATGTAGACAAGAAGGCAGTGAGCCACCGGTAAGGCCTGAGGTGACCTTTGTCATCAAAACCGATAACTTTTGGGACAAGATGTCCACGTCTAGGCTGGACGATTGTGATTCCTTCTTATCTGTGCGTCCAACGAACACTTTAAAAAGTCTTCAACCATCCGTCTTCTACTGCTAATCTGTGGTCAGGTCGCACTTTCCTCCGCTAAGACGTGACTGTACTGCTGCGGTTTAACGGGCAGGAAAACTCTGCAACGCGTCGCGAGAAATGCTGAAACAGCTGCTGAGGTTTCACTCCCCCAGGGAAAGACGCGAGAAGAAAGTGCTCTGCTTTCCAAGGGATCCCTCTCCCCCCCTCCTGTGCGCTGCTTAATCTTAAGCCACCTGGTAGAAAAATGTCATTCTGTCAAATCAAGAGCAGCCAAAATGTGCAACAGCTTCATTCGTCAGGCAATAAGGCTGAGGAGCTTTCAGTAGCATGCAAATATACTTTTTTTTTTTTGCACTCATCTGTCTGAGAGAAAGATTGCTTTGTTTCAACTTAGTTTCATATATAAATGAAAAGTCCAAAAAATTAAATAAATAAACCTTTAGAACTTTTTGTTTTTACTTGAAAACTCATACAATTTGGTCAAATTAGTATGCTTGACTATATCACAACACAATATTAAGCATCTGCAAGTGATTTTATATATATTTAGTGATCTTCAGCATTCTTGCCAGTACTATTTTATGTAACACATATGCATTGTGAGAAATTAAAATCTAAAAATCATAAAGAAAAACAGATGTGTTGTGACAGGTAAGTTAATGCTCTGAGCTGCATGTGCGTCCCTTTAAATGACAGAATGAACCGAGGGGAAAAAAAACACACAAATAGAGCAAAATTAGGGAAGATGAAAGGTCTCCCAGTTTAACTTACACCGTTCCTCTTTGTTGTGTAGTCCGTGCTCGTCTGTCTAAACTGAACTGAGAAATGTTGTCATCTGCTTAGAAAGTTTATTGCTGCCGACATGAATGAGCTCTATCGTCCTTCATGAGTGCGGCTTTAAAACAACAAAACCAACCGGTCAGTACGGTTAATATTTACAACGCTGTAGAGTTAAACCAGCTTTGGTCACGGTGTTTATTGTGTAACTGCATCTGTAAAATTTGTGTCAGCCGGTGACCTTGCATTTGGGACAGACAAAGCCGCTCATGTTCTCCACCACTCCGATGATCGGCAGCTTGACCTTCTGACAGAACCTGATTTCCTTGCGCACGTCCTGCAGCGACACTTCCTAGAAAGAAAGAAAGAAGAAAGAAACAAACAAACATGTCAGAATAATATATAAATAGAAAGAGAGGGGTCACAGGAAAAGACCGGTGATGAAAGAGCAATAAACTGAACAGCTGTTATATGTGAATGTCATGGAAAAAAAACCCAAACACTGATAAGAGTTGACTAATACACAGTCGCATACAAAGTAGCTTGTTTCTCAGGGTTATTATGGCCTGGCATGTGCCTGGTATGGTTATGTGATAACTCAAGGAATGAGGAAGTGTTTTGGCTCAAGTTTATTGTCACAAGACCCAACCAAAACTGAGCACCAGGAAATGTTTCTTTCAAATAGTTTCTCACAGAGTACAGAAGAATATTATTTTGTGCAATTAGGTAATCTAGGTGACCATAATTATATTAATTATTAGTAATTAATTTTAACAGTTGTTTTTTTTAATTATAACATAAAAATAACACTTAAAAACTTGTTTTCCTGAATGAGGACAGCAGGTTTAAGTTGAACAGAATAAAATACAATCGTGTCACCGCTCTTATATCAGGATGGCAGATCTAAGTAGGTTATAAATATAAAACACAAAAAAGGAGGACAAGTTTCAGTAAGCTAAATACTGACTCTGTAAAGTAAACCAAAATAGATGCATATAAAATTGCATTTTTTTTTTTTTTAAATAATCGAAATTTGACAACAGAATAAAACTCCCAAAATTCTGTTGCTGCTTTAGGTTTTGGTGTGCCCCTCATCTCCACTAACATAACACCAGATTAGTATTTATTAATCATCTTACACAAAGGTTTTAATATCATACATTTGAAACACTACCAAGTAACGTATAAGTGTTGATGAAACTTGATATTTTGATTAAAATATGTTTGAAGGTGCAGCACAACAGTGCACAAGCTTCAGCTGAAGTAGACTCTCCTACTCTTCAGTGCATTTGTTTTCGTCTGTGACTATTGAATATTTGCTCGTGGAAACTCTGGACTTGTTCCGGTTTACACACGCTCTGGAACGTTTTCTCAGCTGTAAACAAACAGATTGTAAATATTCTGATCCGCTTCATTACTGTCGTTGTGTCACACAGAAGTATAAACAGCACTTTATTGGTGGTAGGAGGTATTTTTTTAAGAATGCATAACATAACACTGAAGGATTCCTGCTCTGCAGCTCCTGTGAGGCGGCTTTTTTCTTACGGTCTGTTACAGTTGTGGTTAAAATATAAATTTATGAAGCACAAACAAATTTTCACATGAATGAGGACTTTCGGATTGATGAAAAGCATTCTGAGAAATGCGCTGAATTACTGAATACATGAATGCAAATAAGACGCAGTGAAAGTATACGCAGTATGCACACGGCCTCTAAAGATGGAATTTCCCTGTACAGTTCCTTTTATTAGTAAGTGTCTCTTACTGCCATGTGAGGCCGAAAGACCCCAACAGTTATTCAACATGTAGGTGTCTGGATTTCTGAAACACCCACGACTGAAGAAGAAGACGGTTGGTGCACAGGCATTTTGATACTGAGCACCAACAGTGTGAGCTAATCTTTAACCAGACACTGGATTAGCAAGACTGAGTTTTTTTATAACAATCCCTGGCATTTATGATGTTTTATAATTCTCTAATGTTTACTGAAGGTGTTATAATAAATGTTTAAATAGGACTACTGCATTTTCGGTCTCGTTTGTTTTCCAAACAAACAAAAAGGAGAGCAGTGGGCGGCTGTACTGCAATAACCTGAGTCAGTTAAACACAATTCACAAAAACAAATTGTGCATAAAGGAGGGATCTTCATAGATCTATCACCAAATTAGAGAATAGTTCAGGAATAAGACAGCCAGTCAGGTGTTTCATATGACTTTGCGATAAGCGTGCTAATCGGAGCATCTGTAACATTCAACATCAATTGGAGAACCAGTGAATCTATTATTACAAATGAGAAAATAAATATATTGAACTAAAAACAAATTAAAACAAAAGATAACGGACGTGTCAGACAATCCAGACACTTATCACCTTGAGAACATGATTCTCATAATAAAGTATGGTGGCGGAACCATAATGCTGTGGGATGTTTCTCATCAGAAGGTCTTGAAAAGGTGTGAGGAATAATACTGAATACAACCAACGTATACTGTAAACAAGGTTCATCTTTAAGACTGAAAACAATCTTACACATTCTGCTAAAGCATCATTTAGGTGGTTTAATCAAAAGACCAAGTCGAAGCCCAGACCTTAAATATATATATATATATATATATATTTATTATGTACCTGTGGTGTGGTGATAATGACCGCGCCATCAACATGGGTGGAGCTTAGGTACTGCACAACTGACAGGTGTTCGTCAGACGTGCCAGGTGGAGTGTCCATGATGAGGTAATCCAGCTCCCCCCAATCAACGTCCCTTAGAAACTGCTTGATCATCCCTAATTCAAGAGAAATTCCCACAAGCTGTAGTTTTATAACATTTGGAAACCATAAAATTAGCATTACACACACACAAACACACACCATTCTTCTTGGGTCCTCTCCAGATCACTGCGTCATCAGGACTACTGAGCAGAAAGCCAATCGACATGACCGCCAGGTTGTCATCCACATACTGCAACACACACACACACACACACACACACACACACACAGAATTAAAAAAAAGATTTTTAGTTGATTGAATTTCTTCGTGTTAAGTAAGCAGCTCTGTTTGAAGTGACTCACCACAGGAGACCAGCCAGAGCCACTCTGATGAACCTACATGTGAAAGAATAAATAGGACATGAAATCAAACTAATTCTGTGACAAAACCATGTTTCTCTGAATTCAAGGAGTTTATGTATAAAGGGGCTCAAATCCAGTTTATTGCAGAAGCTATTTTATGTTTAAACATAGAAATATTAGGAGCTGTGATTAAAATATTACAAATGGTTTTGACCGTTTCTGTGCGTGACGTACTTGCTCTCCCTCCAAGCCCATGATCCTGGGAATGGACGGACCACAGATATCCACATCCAGAAGGGCGACCTGTAAACAGGGAAACGGTGAGGAAAAGCCAGCGCTCGCTTAGTACTACTCCGTTTCTGCTAGCATCGCCTTTTTGCCGGGCAGAAGAAAGAACGACTTCTGTCAGCCTCACAGACAACCAATGAATGACCCACCAATGTCCCAAGGGCCATTTTTAAAAACCTAGTTTCACTTTTAGTCTACTTAATTTAAGGCAAAACAATAAAAATGTGAATAAAATGATCAGTATGGTGGGCCTTTAAATGCAAACTGAATGCTTGTTGCCCTCCAACACCGACTGGATGTAACGGCTGCAGAAGATGGGAGTTTTTCTGGCTCTTTAAACTGTCACAGTCCAAAGAGACGATAAGTGTTATATTTGGGTTCATAGGGGTGAAACAAGCCTTGGGAAAACAATAATTCACCTTGTAGTAATGTTGGTTGTGCTTCTGAAATGAGCTGTGAGGGACAACTCTGTGCTCTTGTACCAAACTAAATGAATACAACCGAATCCATCGGCTCTGTCATTATTATTTAAGTTTTTATTCTTACTTTTAAGTGTCTTTAACAACTAACAACAAGCTTCTACACAAAGAAAGAGTGAAGTGAAGTGAAATTTATTTATGTAGCACTTTTCAGCTACAAGGCGATTCAAAGTGCTTTCCAACACAGAAACAACAATCAGGTACAGAATCAAATACAGAGATAAAAACATCAATCAGGTAATTTTAACTAATAGTAAGACTGGTATGAGATAACAGATTGGTTGTTGGTATGACTATAACATAGTAGGGTTGATATAACAATGACAGGTCTTTAATGTGTAATGCTTCTGACTTTAAGCACAAATAAACTTTCCTCTAAGAGGAAGCATTTACAGATACAGAAATACAGAAAAATAAGTATAACTATACCAGATATAACAATAACAGGTCTTTAATCGGTCAGTGATGTGTAAGCTAAGAGACTGTTTGGACACGAATGAACTTTCCTCTAAGAGGAAATGTTTTAAAAAAAAGAGCTCACGTTAGTCGTGGAATAACAGGAGCTCATTGTCTCTCATCTTCCTGCTGTTTTTTTGCGTTTTCTTTTTTATATTACCAGTCGAGAGGCATAAGTGGATCAGTTTAAAACTGTCTCTGAAATAGACTAGTGACATTAAAACATCTGTCTGCAGGAACTACAAGATAAACCCTGCAATCAGGTGTAGATAAAATGTCTTTCTGCAATGCCATCCTTTTCAGAAATTCAGAATTGAATAGATGGAGGATCAAACATATATCGGAGGTGTTTTAAAAGACATAATTAATTGCAGTGAGCTCCGCACTGCAGCAAGTCAACAGCCGTCTCACTTTTGCCCAGTTTTTCCATATTCAAATGTGCAGGATAAAAAAAATATTCCAAGCAACATGCAAAGAGTTTCTATATTTTCATCACCAGGAGATGATCTCTGGAGCAAACGTTGGCATGACGTTGCATTTCTTGCTTTTGTCTGTGACCTCATTGGTCAACACATGCAACAGCATGTGGCGAGAAGCAGAGAATAGGAGACAGAGCTTCTGTGGGAGCCAGGAAGTAAGCGTCATCTGAGGAATATGGGTCTTTTTAGGGCGGGAAGGCTGGAAATAGAACCGTGCTCTGGAACGTTCTGCAGGCTGGACGCCAACAAACATAACTTTGCCTTTGGCCACCGGCTCTTTCAGCACTCTGTTGGGTAGAGGTGTGTTATGACCGAGGTTCCGCCTCAGTGTTTTCATAAATCTCTTAAGCGTTTGATTAGACAACACATCAGGCAGAAGGAATGTCAGAGGTTAATTCTGTTGTTAAAGACAACACTGTTATTTTCTCCAGTGATTCATCACTGTATCTACAGGTGCTCTTGTTTACAGCTCCAAAACTTTTAGTTTCGATTGTTTTTGTGTGGAGCACGTTTTTTTTCCCCCTCTCTTAAGTACAATAAAGAGGCTATTATATGAAGGCTGACATTTATACAGGCTGTAGGTCAGTTACATACACCAGGGGGATCGGTTAATTTCGCTTTCGATTTCTCTCTGGTTTGTGAGTTTGGCCTTGACTTGCTTAAAAAAAAGGTTTGCCCACAAGCAGTTTTAGCAAAGACACACACTGAGATGTATTTAATCCCATTCAAAAAGCAAAATGCTTTTCCCCTTCAAAAGGTTTGAACTGTACTTTCTTTTTTTTTTTTTTTGGTCGTTGACTTTTTTTAGGGAAGTAATAAAGATCAATCTTAGCACGTCATGCATGCACTACACCACAAAGAAATTTTAAAGACATTGAAGGTTTTACTATTTTGTAATTCTTCCTCGTGTCACGTAAAAAAAAGAAAACAAAAAACAACAACGTGGCATTAAAGACACCAAGTGATTCAGAACTTCAAGAGATACTTTCTCTCCACCATTTCTGCAAACATAAGGGGAACTTCATCTGGTATAACTTGTGTGGTGGAGTAAACAAAAGCACTAACTGTACAAAGGTTTTGTCGTGTTTGAACTTGACTTGTTATGGCTTTTAAGGTCTGAATAATTACCGTTTGCCGCCAGAGGCGATAATGTTTTTTGCCCGTGTTTCGGGGAATCCTTTGTATTGGTTTGTCTGTAGAGTGGACAGATATTAATCAAATTTTCTGAAAACTGAACTTAGAAACGCAGAAATAGTGACTACTTCTACTAGTAGTCAGGAGGGTATTGAGCTAAAAGTTGGTGTGAGTATGTCAAACTGAAAGTCATCCTCATCACATTCTCTGAGCGCAATCATATCACACAGGAACTCATAGTGTTGTGTAAGATACTGTCATTCAGGAGTTTGGTCCAAAACGGCTACAACTCTGTCGTTTCTCAACACAAGACGGTCTCAATTTAAAACTCTGGCATGAAAGGCAGCAGGACTTTAATTAAATATCAATCAATTGTTGAGGAAAGTTCAGAGATAATCAGTGATACAAGAGCCATGCTTGCCGTCAGACAGAAGGTGGCTAACTTAGGTGAGGAGACATGGAACGCTCTCCTATTTTCTGCAGAATTTTAGCAGCAATAACTTCACTGCATAAAATGAGCCTTTATTGCATTTTGTGACAACAAAGGCTATGAGAACACAGAATACCATTTAATCCTAAAAAAATAAAAGAGATACATATTACAAAGCATGACATTTTGTTACAAGTTCTAACACTGTAGGAAACACATTAGCACTAATTGTTGGACGTATTAACTGCAACAGGAAAGATATGGTGAGATAAGAGCTGCGAGCCCTTAGACAGCTCCTCTTGCTCCTTTCCTGAAGACAGACTTTACTTATCTTGCCTTCTGACTGTGAACTACAAGCAAAAGCAGCAACATGTGGCGCCAAACAAGGGTGTGTGTGGATCAGTGATTAAATCAGTTAACCTCCAATGAGAGAGCTGGAAGTTCAATTCCTGGCAGCAGTCACATGTCGAAGTAAGGCAAGACACCGAACCCCTCATTACCTCCGATGTGTGCCCCATCGGTGTATGAATGGAGTTTAAAGCACTGATTATTCTCTATAGAAAGATTTATTCAGGTTAGCTTTGTAGAGCTGTAGTAGAGGTGCTGTATGAATGTGTGTGGATGGGTAAACGAGGGCACAGGCTGTGTTGTAAAGCGCTTTGAGTGGCCTAGTTGGCTACAAAGGTACTATATAAGTACAGTCCATTTACCACATATATTTGCAGGTGGATAGTAAAAGTTACAGAAGTTTTGAAACAATAATTTGCAAGTGTTATTTTACGTCATCATCACCCAGAATGGATGGTTCATGTGCAGTCGTAATGATCACTAACGTCTTGTCATGTTGTGTTTATGGACCGTGTTGTGAACATTGTGATGATGAAACGTGGGTTTATTACAGCCATCATCATTATTGCTATATTCTACATCAAAACTGTAACTGCATGTTTTTCTACTATTGCACAGCTCAATAATGACAATGCATTATCAATTGAAAGTTTTTTGAAAAGTTGACATCTTCCTTGACTGGAAAGTAAGACTTTGAACTTTTTTTTCCCATCTACAGTGACCTCTAGTGGTTGTAGAGGTCACTCTACAACCCTCTACATCTACGCGGCAATCTCCATTTGTTTAAATGGAGATTGCCGCTTTTCAAGCTCCTAGAGGGTTTTTTGGCGATTCTCCGGCACATTGGTTTTTATGATGTAAAGTAATGTATAATATAATGTTGTTTGGTTTTGTTTTTCTTTTTTTGTTGTGTATTTTTCTTATTGTGCAAATAAATAAATAAAAAAAAAAATAGTTGTATAAGACAACAACCAGTTGTCAAAACGGCGAAGCCTTGAGGAAAAGATCACTTCACTGTTACGCTTGGGTGGAGTAGGCTGACACTGTTCGTGTCCACTTGTCTGCTTTGAATGGAAAATGACTGCAAATGAATAGAAAATCGATCATCTCCATGTTATAAAGAAACATCTGTCTATTTGTGGATCATTTGATCGCTTGTGCAGACCTTTCTCTTTTTGCTGCAGCAGCAGAGCTGTTGTTTCATCAACAGAGTAAAGTTAGCTAAGAGAACAAATCTGTTATTTAGCTGCAACCACAAACAAAATGTAGTAATGCAAATAAATACCCATCACTTCATCCTACACTTGCTTACAGGATGAAGAGCCTATTGTTACATAAGTGCATTTAGGGATGCACACATATGGGAAAACATGCACATGGATGCAACATGAGTTTTGTACCTCATGGCACGAAACTGAAACCACTGAGTTGTGCAAAATGCACACCCATAGGATGAGGTGTTGGCAGAAGTAAGATGTAATCAGACCCCCATGAAAACCTATTGAATGGAACAACTGAAACAGAAATATACATAGGTTCTGGAGACGATTACTGTCCTCAGCACAGTTTGGTTCATCCACAGCAGCATTCATCAAGGCTTCAGAAGAGGGAGAGTCAAACTCCAACTCAAACAAGTACAATCAAGCTCCATGAAACTCAAGCTCCTGCTGTGTGTGATCTTCATCATATCCTTCTTCCTTTGAGTTATTTTTATCAGGGAAAAAATCTGACAGATTTGATGAAAAAGCTTTAGAATCAGAATCTGTTGATATGAACCCGTTGGTCACAGTGCTGATCAGGGAGACCCTCACGACTTAGTATAGTGCCGGCAACTTGAGTACACACAACACGCAATATCTACTTTTTTCATCTACGTGTTGAAAACTTGTGTTTTTGTGAAATCCTGCTGTTTTTTGATTATGTAATTTTTTTTCTACAAACAATAACTAGTTCAATATTTCCCTAAACTTTAAAAGAAGAAAAAAAACCCCTCCCATGCAGTGCCAAGCTCATGTTAGACACATATCACAGCAGCAAAAAAATGATTACCTCCTTTGTGTTGTCACTGGCCAGCGCGTGGGCCAGGTGAGCGCTGAAGGTGCTTTTCCCCACGCCTCCTTTTCCTGACAGCACCAGGATCTTGTGCTTGACCGATGACAGTTTTGCACCTATTTCTGCAATAGCTGAGGTGAGACAGGAAGAGGAGATCAACGATGAATAGTTTGCGGTCCAATGCACACATTTGACGGGCTATGTTGCGATAAGCATGTTTTACCGGGGTCGGGGGCCTTTGTGGCTCCAGAGGCACACAGCTGCTGGTTGGGGCAGCCCTGACATGACTCAGACTTTCCTGCTTGCTCACTTGCAGTACCTGGGCAGTCTAAAACGATAAAGTGCACATTTAGAGTCCATGTTAGCTTTGAACACTGTGATAAACTCAACTCCATCACAGGTAAAGAGTATCTTCATCACCACTGACCTGTCAGGATAAATATCAAATAATTTGTCTGTATATATAATGGCACAAAAGTGTTGAATTATCTGAATCAGTAATGTAATAATTACAATTTGAAATTTTAGGTCAACAATAAGCCTAGTTACTTTTTCTAAATCTAAAATAAGAGGCAAAACATTGAAGACAGAGCCCAGAAAAATAGTTTAAAATTATCTAGACATGTCAAATATACACGAACAAGAGTGAACACTTCCTCAGATGTTCACTGCCAGACTCTCTAAAAAAAGAAACTTCGTAAATACTTTATTTCACTGCTGTGTTCAAGAAGCATTTTACTGTTCCATATAACCTTCCGAGATGAGGATATCGTGCGTCTTTTTATAACACAAGTTTAATGTATTTTTCGTTATGTTCAAGTTTGTTCCTTGTCGTCATTCAGAAACACCCTTAAGTAAAGAGCTCCACGGACGCCGTATGTTTACAAATTCACGACGGCAGTTACTCAGCGCCGACAATAAATCAGCAAAATGGCGACACTTGTCTAAAAGTCACAAAAAATAAACTACATGTAATATTTTATGACAGGCCAAACACTGAGCTATCAATATATTTTAGGGTGAAACCCCATTCAAATATAAGTTTTAAAACTTACGTTCTGGGACATTTTCAGGTACGTCAGCCATCTTTGCCCGGCTGTTCTCTCGGTAAAATCTTCCCCCTCAAAGGTTCCGGTGACTGAGAAAATATGAAGCAATGACTTATAAGCAGGGGTGGACGTTAGCACCCGCTACCGGCCAAATGCGGGTAAATATTTGAAGTGGCGGGTGAATTTGATCAACACACACGCCACTGTGGCGGGTTGGCAATTTGAACAGAAAATGTGTTATTTGTCCTCTTGACATATAGGGGGCAGTAATGTGCTCGAGTTGCTGCTGTTACGTCGAGCCGCGTTCCCCCATCAGATACGGTTCCCCCTGTGTCTCCGTAAATAATGACTTATCTATTAACAGAATTGTTTAGAGGGGCAAATATTTTTCATTAAAAAAACAAAAAAAACCATCATTCTTTTAGGAATAAAATGTGCTAATAATATCATAATAAAGAGGAATAAACACAGTTAAGGAGTTGTTGGTAAATTATTTTTGTCCCATGTTTTAGAGGGGGAACGGATTATTTCAGACGGCTGGAATATTTGGTTCCCCCCTTGTAACTTTTGCAAAAAAAGAACAAATGTCTCCAAATTCACTGGACATGTTGTCCATGATGAGAGGAATAAACACAGTTAAGGAGTTGTTGGTAAATTATTTTTGTCCTGTGTTTTAGAGGGGGAACCGATTATTTCAGACGGCTGAAATATTTGGTTCCCCCTGGTAACTTTTGCAAAATAAGAACAAATCTGTTAACTCAGATACATTTCTAATATTTATGCCACTTTTAGCTAAATTAAAGGCTTGATTTGGAACAATAATCTCTTCTCTTTTGTTTGATTCATACTTCTTGTTGTTTATTTTATCTGACTGTATGACATTTGCAGCACACAAAAACTGCAAGTGCTTTGGGTACTTCAGCCCGGCAGAGTACAAATACCCCAGTTGGACTGTTTGGTATCAGACTATTACGTCTTATTATTTTTATTTATGTATATTTTAAGTTCAAATTTTTAACAGGTCAGGAAGAATAATGGCTATTTGGCTATGAATGTTCAGAAAACTGAAGTTTAGGCTGCAGATGTTAAGGATCTTTGTAAACAAATGTGCAAACAGGTGACGTGTGCGTCTCGACAAGTCGCAGTTCAAAAACAGTAACATACATACAAGTACTCCATGTTGTTATAGAGCTTTGCAGCATAAATTTATTTTGTTTTTAACCTGAATTTGCAACTTGAAAACAATTCGTTTTATAGTCTTGTGATAAATAAAACCTCCACTAGAGGGTGCTGTTGCATCACTGTCAGTTATTTGTGCTATTGATTATTGAATCATTAATTGTTTGTGTCTGTGTTTGTCTGTTATTAAAATATCTAATGAACCAGTTGAATGATTTTCACTGAAATTCTCAGAAAGTAATTACTGGATGTACATCTACAACTAATTAACCTTCAGAGTCAGTCTGATTTAAGATGGCAGTCACAGCTATTTCACCTCAGCAAACTATAGCTCAGCCAGTTTTACAGATGTTGAATTTAAACATCTTTCTCCACTTATGTAAACAGATTAAAAAAAATGAAAACTTTCAAAAAGCTGTTCTGTTGGTTTGCTGGAAACTGCAGTCTGCAGGTTGGCATTTGTTTGGGTTTCTATTCAGAGAATAAGGGAGCCATGTTTTGTGTGTAATTACTGTATGTCCATGTGTGTATCCATGCATATACATATTGTGACTAAAAAATAAGAAAATGATGCAATTTCCATATGTGCAAATGTCTCATAGTGAAGCTGCCGGTTAGGTTGTTGGTGAAATTGTATATCTCAGTACCCCCTTTGTGTGTTTATATATGTCTGCCCCCCTCCAACTGTTTGAACTGTCGAGACTGCGTAATGTGATATGTTCTTTGTGTTCGCCTCCGACTGGCAAACGTATTCACACAAACCAGCTTTGCCCTCTGCTCTCCCACGCTTTAAATCGTGTGGAAGGTCACCAACCACCTGCTTTTCAGAACACAACATAATAAAGTTTGTTTCCAAGCGCAGATTTTTTCCACAGAGTGGGATGCATTTTATCCAAGACGTAAGGAACACAAGTGATCGTCAAGAACAAATGTAACAGAATCTTGTCAAGTTTATAAAAAAAGACGTATGATGTGTGTCTGTTGTATGAGCCGAAGCTGGATTTTAATATGATGTGTTTCATTTGCCTCTTTTTCCGTCCATTTTCTGCCTTTCTGCACCTTTTATTAAAAACATATTAAACACTTAAGTAGTTCACGGAAATATGAGAGGTAATTAAGTACAAGATCCAGCTGGCAGCACTCAGTTATAGCCTCCTTTTGTTACACTTACAGCTATATTTAATGACAGAGGAATACCATCAATTTATGTTTTATAAATTTTTGTGAGGTTCTTTTAACGTAATAATCATACTATGGCACAAAACACTACAAAAATACAAACAAACAAACAAAAAAATGGAAACACACCAATTTACGAAGCACATAAAAATTCCACTTCTTGCTTTTTGTTGTTTGTGTCTGTGAAGGGTCGGATTTTGCAAAAATGCCGTGGTTATGTGTTGTTGTTGTGTTTATTTAAAATGTTAATGGGTTGTCTGGAATGCTGCTTTCTGAAGGGATTGTGTTTTTGATTTGCTGGTGTCTCAGACGTTCTTGTGATGATCCATCAATAAAGAAGTCGGTGGTTCATTTGGTGCCTCGCTTCCTCGAACCACATGTTAAAATGTCTTTTAGTAAACTGCTGAAACATGTGTTTATCACTGGGTGAACGATGGAATATGTTTGACTGTACAGTATGTAGATTATCTTTAATTTGTCCTGTTTAGATCAGTGATGGGTCCACATCTAGATCAGTGATTCGTATGCAACGGATTCAATTTGCAAGAAACTAGCATGTCTAGGATGAGCACCAGAGAGCATTTGTGGTTGCATCAGGAGTGGGATGATAACGTTATCAGGCAGTTGCTGGAGAATCCAACAGTCTGTTAAAACAATGAGTGAAGGTCAACAAACACAAAAGATACCACATTACACATTAGACAGCGTATCCAACACGTTTGACAGTGGCTTTGCATGATGCTGTGTGGTCTTATTATGAAACTGCCCATCATGTGGTGCGTACAGATGTCACAGTGGCCTGATGTTAAAATCCATGGGTGATTTAGGGTACCTACGCAGGTTGTGGAGGTTCTGGTTGCCCTAGACAAAAAACCCACCACAAGAGGATTGTGATATTATGCGCTAAGCATTTCCAAAACCCTAAGACGTGTGCGCCTGCTATTTGAACAGCCAGTGTCTCAATGACTGGCATCAGCTGAACTATGGGTTCAGTCCTTTACATAGGCTGCCATTAACATCAGAGCAGAGATGGCTGTGTTTGGTGCAATGACAGCTGGGGTCATAATATGTGTACCCATGTGTATTCGTATTATAATGCCAGTGGAAGAGAAGCCAAAAAAGTCTGACTTCAGGTCACCTCTGGTAGTAACTCAATGGACGATGATGGTACAGCGCTACATCAGTGACACGCTATGCCCACATGTCTTACTCCTCCTGAAACAGCACCCTGGTACAGCTTTTCTACAAGACAAAGCATGTCCAAACATGACACATTTGATCCATAGACTCCCTGCATCTTGGAGAGGTCCTCCTGTGTTCAGCCAGGTCCACTGATTTTTTTTTCCCCAATCAAACATGTGTTGGATCGACTTGAAGTCAACCACCCAGGGCCAATGTGTTGGATCTGGAGGACCAAATCCAACAGGTGTGGGCTGACTTGCTACAGAGGACAAATCACCTGCAATAATCCGTTAGTGGTTCCGTACATGTACGTTACGTGCTGCATTTGTGTCATGACACTATTAGAAACACAAGCTTAGCGGACTGAACGGCCCATCGTGAAGTCAGGCACATTGCCCCCATTCAGCAAGTGAAGTGTGCACACACTCACTGAAAACACACACAGACACACACACTAACTGACTAGGGTTAGACTCTGAGCTCAGAGATATTAAAAAAAAAAAAGGTAAGCTATTGGCACTGAAAACAAAGCCGCACACACATGCACACAACCAGCTTTAACACAACTAACACTCTGTGAGGATTAGAAGGTCAGCAGAGCGTGTGTGTGTGTGTTTTGGGGTTTGGTAGTAAGAGTATCACGCAAGAGAAGAGGAAAGAGGAAGCAGGCCGTGTATGGACAGAAATGGGTGTGACCTGGAGATTCAGTTCACAAGTTCTCTGTGACAAAAATGAGCTACAGCTGGAAAGAAAATATAAGTTCGACTTGACTTTATAGTGTTTTTTAATGTTGACTTCTAAACAGAAAGTGACAAAATCATTTATCAGATGTTTTTTTAAGGAGAAAACGTCCACAGAATGAATCCCACTATCAGGTTTTTTCCTCAAAGAGCTGTGTTCAGAGATGCAGCTCTAAAAGTAGAATAACAAAATCAGATCTGATCCTGTCGTTATTTGCACTCCCGTGTCCTGATTCATTTGGAAATCCTCAGCTGCTGTGTGTCATTGTGGATTGTCCCCTTGAGGAGTAATTTACCAATTTTACAGCTGACATAAACACATGTGGGTGTCTGTGAGCAAAGATTTTAAGGTTCATATTAAAATGTAGTTAAACTCAAACTGTTTCCTGGAATTAGCTGGATTTTTCATGTCTGGTAAATGTCTGTTACACATTGAAAAACTGGAACTGCTGAACAAGCAACGAAAATGCAAAGTACTGCCCACTCCCAAGAATTAATTATGGGCTATGCAAAACAACCACACGCAGTCTTATAGACTGCATTGTGTACATGTGCATGCGTGAACTTATTTTTATGTTTTATGTTTTTCTGGGACTGAGTGTGGATACAGCTTTTCTGATAAAGTCACTCAGCCAAGTTTGACCTGTTTTGGTTTTGTGCTCATTTTATTTTTTAGACTGAAACATTTGAAATGTATGAAATGATACGTTTCTGGGCAGACAGTCAGCTTAATATTGGGTCCTAATGTGTTCAGACAGTGGCATCCCAGATAATGAAATTCTGCAAGACTATGTGAGAGTGGAAATGATAAAAGATTCTCCTGTTTGGCAAGGACCACTGTCCTTGATGCTGCTAAATGACTTTGTTGATGCGAGGATGCAGACACTTCCTCTGATAAGTATGGACTCCCTGTTCTCTACTTCCTTTTTAAAGACTCTGTTGCTTTCTTGAAAAGAGTGTTATTAGAAGTATTTTGTATTATTTCACCAGACTTGTGTTTGACTAATGAAACCACAGTTTACCTTCTAGGACTTTTAAAAATATTGAATTTACTTTGTTAAGATCTTGGGCAATATGACCAAAAATTATTATTGGGATATTTTGAAGCTTTCTAGCAATAAATGATATATCACACAATCATTTAAAATCCTCTTTTAGTCACCGTATTACTGTTTAATTCAACACTACAACCAAATGCAGTGGTAAACTGTGACTCACAGACCTTGGTTTTCTGACTCTGGTTCTCTCACTGGGATAAAAAAACAAGAAACTTTACAGCTGTCCTCTCATAAAATCCAATAGCAAAAGTTACTTTTATTCAGTCCGTCTTGAAAATGAAAATTAGGATGAGGTCTGTCAAGCAGAAATCCAGCAGAAATCCAGGGGAAAGCTGGGGTTTTCAGGATAGGAAGGGGTTACAGCTGTGATGCATTTGAAGCAGCTGGGAAAAGCTGAACTCCTAGTGACTTAGATGCAGATGCTAAGAAATAGCCGTTTAAATGTACACTCAATATAATCATTTTTAATATTGCACAAGAGACACCTTGAGATGTATCGAATACACTCAATATAGGTGATGCATTGGACTATTTTCTTACCCTTACTCTCTTAGGTCTGCATTTTCATTCACTCTTAAGTAAAAGTCAGTAAGTTATGAGATAAATGGGCTTTTGACGTCCCCATAGACCGGTTTTATTGCACATAGACAGAGTAGACAAATGGTTTCTCTGTTCTTTTCCAAGCATATAAAGTGCTGACTCTCTGACTTGTTCCACCTGTTTCTACATATGACAGAGTGAGAGTGTTTGGCTGGCGCACAGGCATCAGTGCACCTGTCTGAATGTTTGGTTGAAAAGACTCGCCTCTGTACTTTAGCGTCTTTCTCAAAGGCAAAGTTTGTTGTGGGTAATTTTCTTCATAATTAGGGAGTCAAAGACTGACAGCTGGGTGGATTTATGTGAGCTCTCTTAAAACGGTTTCACATGGCTCAGACAGCCTTGAAATCTGGATCTCTATCGAGAGAGCAGCAACAATGATACTTACATTTCTTAGTTATCTCTAAGGCAGTAATCGGACACAGTTAACACAACATTTCACACAGACATTGACTTCACAAACAACCATACTTTCATAACTCTGGAGGACATTCTGATTCCAAGCAGGTTTTGCCGGGGCGCTGTGACCCCAACTAACCATAACACTGATAACCATTTCTGTCTCTACTACTGCCATCTCAGTGACCTCATGCGTCATGAACTGAATTGTGATCCACAGTTTGAACCAAAACATTTAAACTAGTCTTTTAATTTCAGCCTGAAATAGGTGGATAAACCATCTGACAGATACTAGAGTCTGCAAGTTAAGGAAAACATGTGTGCAGAACCCCAATTTGATAAATGACATTAAAATAGATAAATGAAGGTGGCAATACACTCAAACACAGGTCACCACAAGAATAGTCCAAGCACAAACACCCAAAAAACACAGTAAAGAAGCACTGTGAGGTCATGTGTTGATTGACAGGACGCAGGGTAATGAGCCCACACCCTCTCAGCTGTCCTGCCTCACTGCCTGGACAGAATAACCCTCAAAATAACCACTCTTATCTCTTTGTCGGTTTGCGTGTGCGCCTACAGTCAGCAGTCGGGGAGACTTGTGATGATAATGAAAATATCTTTGTTCCAAGGAAGGAAAGCCGGCGAAATTTGTGTCCCAGTGTGTCATAGTGTTTGTGTAAAGGAAGGAAGATAAGCTGGGCCAGCAGCCTATTTCTGGCCACACATGAATGTTTTTCATAGTATTTCTAAACACACACACGCAGTAGTGATCAACTTGGAAGACGTTCAACATTCAGCATGGTTTTGCATTGCCAAATGTTACACTCTTAGAAATAATTTATTTTTATGTCATATTTAATTTCATGATTTCGTTCTTAGCATCATTGTAAAAAATTTAGTCTGCGAATATTTGGATGGTTTAAAAAAATATGTTATTATAAAAATGAAAGTTGTGTTGTATATTGTACTGGTGGTTTATGTTTATATTGTCTAAGTTTGCTTCTAAAGTTGATGGATCTGTGTAAAGGCAGCTAATGGGATAGCACTGAATCATTTTTTTTATTGATACAATCCTATATCAGATTGTATTGTACTGTTTTGTATCATATTATATTATACTGTATTTAATTATATCATATTACATTGTATGATATTTTATTGTATAATATCATATAATATTGTACTATATTGCATTGTTCAGTTTCATATTTTGCATTGCATCATATTGTATGATATTATGTTGTATTATATCACTATTATTAGTAGTATTCTGGTTGTTTTTGTGTTTATTAGCTATGTGATGGAAATGGTTTATATACCATGATTTAAATGAAAAACTCCCAACATTTGACTTCTTTTCACAGCACTTGTGTAAAAACTCTTTGCTGTGTCGTAATGCAGGGCCGTAATGGCTTTTTTTGTTTTTGTTTGTGTATTTTCAATTGTCAAACTTTAATTTTTCAAGGCCCCAGGCTCGATGCATTTCAGTCACTTCCGTTTACCTTTGACTCGTCATTTTCATTTCAGTTTGTCCGCCTGAAGTTCTGTGCCGACTTTGGCCAGGTGCTTACGCAAATGAATGAAAATCAAGGAATGCAAATGCAATGGAAAGCATGTGCTTTTTGTGGCTGTGTGCGATCTATTGTCCGGACCAGAAAGGTCTGCAGTTGACGGGCGGGGCGTGGATGTGAAGGGCGAAAAGGGAAGGGGTGTGATGAATTCTTCTCTTCTCCCCGCTTCCTGTGACCTTACATTCACTGCAACCTGATGATACAAACAGAAACAAAGACAAAAAAAACTTGTAAAACCATTTTTTCCATAGTTGCAATCAGACATAAAAACAATATCTTGACATCTTTTATCAAGGTAAAACTGACAGGACAGTTCTGGTATTTGATTAGAGCAGTATAAATAGAAAATCTTTCAAAATTAGTTATTATTTGTGTCAAATTTCTGTGCATTTGTGTGGATGCAGCCCATGTCTTTACAAGAGGAAGGGAGGGAGATGAAGAAAACAGTTTTACTGCCAGCATTGTTCCACAATCACATCCCTCCAACACGCCTTTATTCTTCTGTACATTTGTTCCTCTGCAATAATAATTCTCCTGTCCTCCGCTATCTTCTATCTCACATCTTTGGGCAGTTTTTTCCTGTGCTGTTCAGTCTGCCTCCTGCTGATTGCCACAGGTCGTAAGATTGTGCCGAGCGAGAGTGGACACACACACACACGCTCACTCATACTCGTTGTGGGAAACAGGAACAGGGGAGGTGGGGGCGCTTCCTGTCTGGCTGTCGATGTTTAAGCATTTAAAATTTTTTTTTTTTTTTTTACTTTCAATGTGTGCGGGGGCTGGCAGAAGTGGAGCGTTGGTGTGGAAATTCAGTTCTGATTGTCCCAAATGACATAGAGCTCTGGTCGAGTTTGAACTTAAAATGTTGGGTTTAAACACAAAAAAAACTCTTAAGGACAAGTCAGAGGCAGGAATGACTTAAACCAGCTGAATGTATATATTTAAGCTGTTCGTTTTCTCATATAAAGAGAGAATTGTAAATCGGCTCATTGATGAGAAGGGACGGAGTTAGAGCTAATTTGGTCAAACCTTGTGAATCACTTTATGCTTGATCTCATGTGAGATGTGTTAGTGCTTGGAGTATGTGTTGAGAATAACTCTCAGCTACCACCACAACCAATTTTAACTCAATATCTGTAACATTGACTGTGTTGTGGCTATTTTTCTGATTAAAATCAATTATATGTGGGGGCCATCTTGACTCCAAACGTTAATCACTTGTAGATGTATATTCATTGATTACATTCTGAGAGTTTCACTAAAATCTGTCCAGTGGCTCATGAGGTATTTTGCTAACAAACAAAAAGGGTTGACTCCAACAGTTAACGCAGACACTGATACTGGTGAACGAATAGACCAATAAATAAAGATGTGGGCTTTTCTCCTAATATTGTAATTTATGTATAGGCACCAGCTCCCTGCGACCTGGAATGGAGAAGCGGGTAAAGAAAATGGATGGATTGTCATTTATGTACATCTTCAGTAGCACCAAGCGACACAAAAACAGCAACTGTTTTTAGACACTTAAAGGAAAACCTTGAACCGTCAACCCCACAGCTTAGGTTCCAATGGATGTGAGTTACACTGGGATGTTTGGGACCACTGACCTTCTTGGAGGAAAAATATGGGGCTACATAAAGTTAAAACCCATGTAATATTATTGTTTCATATTATAATAACAATATCAAATGCCACAAAGCCCTTTACTCTTCTACTCCAACACTTTGTGAGTGTTTTAGCATCATGTAAACCAGGTGTGGGCATCAAGACAAGCGAGAGTCCCTCTGATTGGTCACATTCTTTATTCACGTGCAGAGTGGGACTGCGTGGCATCTGGTATACATAATTTATTCCAGCAGAAATCCTGAGTGATCGCCTTTAATAAAACATTTCTGTCATGATGTGAGTCGGGGGGCAGGTAGCAGAAGGGGTCCTTAAACACGCGCCGAGCATAAACACAACATAAATCGCGCTGTAATCTTCTCCATCTTCAAGTCTCAGTCCACCTATGGGAAATTTCAGGCCAACTCGTCGAGCCGGAACTAATGCTGTGCAATAATATGTCTGCATACCTCGGACTCAGCGCAGAGTGAAGGATTTCCATCAGAGCAAAAACGAGATAAATGGAGACGGCCACAAGAAATTTCATCCACAGAGGAAAAACTTTGAGAAACAATAAATTAAAAAAAAAACATAAAGTACAGGGGGAAAGCACACACTGCAGCTCCACTGGACAGTCTGGATTTTTTATTTCATTTCACCACAAAACTGTTCTTTATCCGCTGTTTTCTTTCTTCTTGGGGCAAAGAACCACAAACACAAACCAGATCGTTTTCAAAGCTCTACTCGACTTTTCAAAGACTCAGTGGGTTCACTGGCTGTACACGCTCTCCAATTTACTCCGTCTTTTCTTCTACTAAAATTCTACTAAAAGTGACAGTTTTTCTACATTTATTAGCTCCGTGATGTGCATTCAGAAAACCAGAGTACCAGCCAGTAACTTCTGTTTTCATTCACAGCTGTTCAAAGCAAACAAAGAAACGGATCAGTGGTTTAAATGATTTCATGGACTTAATTTCTTTATTTTATATTAGTTATTTCTTCCATTTATTGACTGACTGACATTCATTTACCCTAACAAATATTAGGATTTATCACCCAGGATGGCATTTTGCAATGTATGCCCTTTTTATTTTCCAAGTTTCCTACTTTCCAATTATTAGCAAACATTTCTACTTGATTTAAAGCTTAAACTATATGTTTTGTTAGAAGTCACAGACTGTAGATTGCATCAGTTGTGACTCATCTAATAATGGTAGCTACTTCTTTGTCTTCGGGTCAAACACACGCTCATGTTTGTGTTATAACAGCTGTTTCACAGCGCAGCCTTAATTCTTCCTAAATGAAGATCTTATATTTCATTTTTGGTGCGACTTGTTTTAGCTCGATGAAACTAAACCACCATTCTTTCCAAGAACACCGGTTTCGTCCACCAACTTGCATTACAAAGTTTCAAACAACCATCTTGCACAATTGGTAGCACTCAGAGTACGTGTTGGCAACAAGTCTCAGCTACTACCACTCTGAATTTTATCTCATTAGCTGTAAACATGTCTGAGTTGTAGCCAGTTTTCTGTTTGCTAAGGGCAGTGAGCTGTGGCGGCCATCTTGAATTCAATTGGCTCCAAAAGTTCATCAGTTGTAGATGCACATCCAGTATGTACTTTCTGAAAGCTTCAGTAGAATCCATCTAGTAGGTTGTGAGATATTTTGCTAGCAGACAGATAAATTTACACACACACACACACGTACAGGCGCAGGTTATTACATGATTGCCCACCATTCATGGCAAAACTGGAGTAAAACACCTTTTTTAGGAGGTTTTGTGTGAAGGAAGATAAGCTGCTTCTGTGTGCTGGAACAGCAGGTAACAGATACCTGCAGTGGGGTATAAATTACAGGTGTGTGTAATTTGGACAAGTATGTCTCTAATGCTGGCTGTGTGTTTCCCTGCGTGACACCTTCCACCTGGTACAGGAGTTAAACTACTTCCCACCCCTCCTGCTACAGTGGTAGATGGGTGGAGGGGGAGGGAGGTCAGATGCCCGAGGGGCTGAGGAAGTTGGGATCACTTTGTTGGTAAAACAAGCGCCGGCTCTGGAGGTGCGTGAGTGTGTTTTAGCTGCGAACTATTTCGTGCGTGAGTGAGATGTTGAAAGGCACAACAATCGTGCGGCAGACGTACACAGGTGGTGGAAAAAACAAGAAGAAGGGAGAAAAAAAGGGCAAACATTCTCATTTTAAAAAGGTCCTCTTAACCCTCCTGTGGCCTTCGGGTCAAATGGACCCAAAGTTACCGATGTTCTCTTCCTCTCTTCAGTTTTGAGGGCTTCAGGAGGGTTAAAGATCATAGTTCAACTGGATCCAGGAGGTTTATCGGTTTAAACAAACCAAATCTGCATGCCTAACATCACCGTGCCCACGCGCACAAACATTTCTGTGTGATAACTTCCTTTTAAAGAGGAGGGGGAAAAAGTGCAGAAACATGGAAGGTCCTGAGAGCAAAAGATTGGTCTAATGAGAATTTTTGCCCACGGTTTTCTGCTCCTCAAACAGCAACAAGAACGGAAAGTGCCAGGGCGTCTTAAAGGAATGCTCGCAGCCTGAGAGGTCGAGGAGCAAAAATACACAACTCGTCCTTCAAAAATGTCCTGTTTCATTTTAAATTCTGCGTTTGAATTTAGAAGCCACCATCTGGAAAAACCGTAGAAACTCAGACGCTGTCTGATTGAGAGAACAGCTACAAACTAAACAAGCGATGTCATGCAACAGTGTAGGGCAGGGGTCTCCAATCCTGGTCCTGGAGGGCCACTATAACATTTAACATCACTTCAAAAATGACCGGACTATCCCTTTAAATAAAAACCTAAACGCCAACCTTTTTGCATCATTCCTCCTAACGGTAATGACTGTCACATGCAGTGGCTGCCTGGAAAAATCTATGGAATTATGATTGAGTAAACAAGCTGGGACAATGGTCTCTTCACTGCCTCGTGCTTGTCGTAAAGAACCGTCTCCTTATGACTGCAGGACTGAATTCTGTCGAGTCACAACAGCAGCCCACGAGGAGGCAATTATAGCTAATTTCATGTCCTCAACTTGAGGTTTCAGGTGAGTGTTGATTTTGCAGCTGCTGTTATTATTTGCCAATGGCATGTCTTAAAAGGGAGAGTTATTTGCCAAAGCAGTTCTGTAACAGGCAAGCCTTTAGAAGTGGGCAAAGCTCAGTATACACTTCGGGTTTTAATATTTTCACAGCTGAAAATTATTCTCAAAACATCTGAGAGGTAAAAAAAAAAAGAAAAAAGAAAAGAGGAAACGTTAGCATCAATGGATGGGGAAACTTCCTCTACAGGTAAAATAAAAGAGAACAGTACAGCTTCACCTCATTCCACAAAAAGCAGTTATTCCCTTTAAATTTTATTTGGCTGGTTTAAGCTTAATCAAATAAAAAAAGCTAAAGGCAGGCAATAATGTTTTTGCTCATGTCTGCATGTTTGATACCAAAATTTTTCATGAGCCACCACACAAATTTTATTGAACCTTGCAGCATGTAATCATTGGATGTACATCTACAACTGATTAACCTTTGGAGTCAACCTGATTAAAGATGGCTGCCACAGCCAGCTGACCTTGAAAAACACATAAATGGCTATAATTCCGTCAATTCTACAGAGACTGGGCAAAAACGTGGTGTAGCGGTTATTGAGAGTGATCCCCAACACATAATCTGAGCACGAACAGATTGTGAAAGATGTGTAAAATGTTGCCATTATCTATGTGGAGTCGACTCTGTCTGTCTGTTAGCAAAATATCTCATGAATCCCTGAACAAATTTTGATGAAACCTTCAGGAAATCACCAATGGATGTGCCTCAACAGCTGATTGCTTTTTGGCGCCATCTCAATTCAAGATGGCCGTCACAGCCAACTTACCTTAGAAAACACAACAATGGCCGTAACTCAGTTTTACAGATATTGAACAAAAATTTGGTTTGGTTGTAACCGAGAGTCATTCACAACACGTACCCCAAGTACTATTCATTGTATGAGAGCTTTGCTTTGGAGTCAACCCCCACTTGTCTGTTAGCAAAGATTTTCTTGAACAACAGGACGGGTTTTAATGAAACTTTCAGAAAGTAATCACTGTATATGCATCTAGAATCGATTAACCTTTGGAGTTAATCCACTTCAAGATGGTCGCCACAGCTAAACAACCATGGCCAACACAAATATGTCTATGAGTCAGTTAATTTTACAGATATTGAGCTGAAACTTGATGTAGTAGTAGCTGAGAGTCATTCACAACAAGTAATCTGAGCATGAGAATATGTTGTTTCAACGTTTGTTCAAAACTCTCCTTTCTCAACATAAAATGAGCTTAGTCTAAAACTCTGGCAGGAAACAAAATCAGTATATAATTTTCTTAAACATGTATGTTTAATTGGTGCAAACGCAGTAATATTGTTGTACATTTATGAGGAAATAGCTGCTGAACTTCACGATTCGTTGTGTCATCGCCATGCTGATGAGTGGACATTATTAAACGTCCAAAAAGAGCATCGCTGACGGTTTTCTTGTTCCCAGCCGATGGCAAAATATTCAAACCAGCTCCTGATTGTCGCGCCGTATTTACTAAACATTTGCTGTTATTATTGCATGAGAATGAGTGCAGGAACCGCCTGGAGCAGCAGCTGATAACGCACGTCAACAAAACTGGGGAGAAAGTGACTGCAAAAACATACGAGGAGTTACGGGGGGATTTTCTTTATTTTTGTCTTCGGTCTCGGTTGCTTTTGCTGTTTCATGACTTTACTTCACAAGGAAGTAAATTACATGGCATCAAAGAAGGAATGTGTTCGTGGCAGCAACCGAGAGGAAGGGCTTTATTTTCACAAAGAAAGACGAGGTGGACTGTTATACAAGTCAAACAATACGGCACCGTTCAGCCACATGAGTAAAGAAAGGAAGGAGGTGAATAACAGAAAGATGCAAACTCAGACACACAGTACAGGGATTGTTTCTGACATCATGAAACAGTTGAAGGAGGCTAAAAAGACTGCAGTGGTTTGCAAAGTAGCCATCCCTCTTTGTATTTTGTGGCCTTACAATCTGAAATTTAAACATTTTTTCACACTGATTCACAAAGCAGAGCTTCATGGAAGAGTGTCCAGAAAAAAAAAAAATAAAGCCATAAATGTTTGTGTCTGTTTCCTTCCTCAAACATGTGCTGTGGTTCAAATGAGACCAAAAACCGAACGGACAACAGCACATCGAGCACAACAACCCTACCACCTCCCATCACGCCGAGGACACCAATCCCTACAGCGAAGCACGGTGGGGGCAGTGTCATGATGAGGGGATGTTCTTCCACCAGCAGCGACTGGGACTCTTTAAGGGTAAAATTGATGGCGGTTTAAGGCTGCAGCGTTGCCAGGCTGCCACTGCCGAAGACTGGACGATGACTCAAACTTGACTCAGCGTTACGAGAAAACACACAAACACACACATTTTCAGTTCGTCTCGTAGGATTCCGAGTGTTTCTGGCCAGTGAGACGCGTCTTAGCCTGGCCCACTTTGCTCCCACCATGGCAGCCATCTCCACGTTCATGACTTAATCCGTTAGAGAGCACGTCTGAAATGAAGATAGGCAGATTTGGACCAGTTTTTTTAAAAATAGATTTTATTTGTCATTGCTGTGGTTGTTAGCCCTCACATAGGGGAGCCCCTGAGCAGGTGCCTAAATACAGCTCTAGAACTGAGACGGGTTGAAAAAGGGTAAAATTCCAGATAAAATGCCAGTGGAGGTGAATACTTTTAAAAAGCCACCGTTTAAGTGCAGCCAACTTGCTCGCAGTCACTTTCCTTCCTCCTTCGGGTGTTTTTCATTTTCCCTGCCATGCTTCAAACCTTCTTTCCTTTTTTACTTCTCATCCCCCCTTCATCCCTTTAATTTCCTCTTCTCTCTCCTCCACTCAGTCCGGCCATATGAGGAAACACAAACTTCCAGTCATAACTGAAGGGCACCTCTTTTTTTTGTCTCCTTCCGCCAAACACAAACTAATTTGTGTATCCCTCCGCGCGCGCACGGCCGCACATTAAATTGGTTCTCTGGAAAGACGCGCCCGCTGTCCCCGCGAACAGGACGCGTCCGAGTCGGCTGACACGGAAAAAAAAGCCGCACCACACCTCGAGGCTCCATCCTAACCACACCCAGCTCCAGGTCTCGAGCCCTCCCCCCACGCGCTCGCCACAGCCGACCCTTCTTCTTCTTCTTCTTCTTCTTTTTTTTAAAAACGAGGGGTCTTCGAGTTCGATCCCCGGCGCGCGCGTCAAACTTCTGTTTGTCTATTTATTTATTTATTTTTCTAAACTTTTTTTTTTTCCAGCTTTCAAACTATTTTTTTGTTTGTTTGGCCGCCTGGAACTTCGCACAGCTTTGCTTCCTTTTAATCGGTGAGTAAAATATAAATTATATTTATGTTTTTGGTTTGATGAAACGATGCGCGAATGTGTAATCGTGAAAATACCACGTGTTTCAATTAGATCCCCTGTATGAAATAACCCCTAAAATTAAGTTGAAATCACGCTCTTTCTGTTTGACTAACAACAAAACAAATAACGGGCTTATTTCACATTTTAAAGTGTGAGGAAATGTGCTTTAAGCAGCTTGTTTTTAAAAAGACTCCCTTTTGCGTGCGGATATTTTTGCTCAGGTCGTAACTCTCTGGTTCTAAATTCAGGCATTTGGGGATGAAAGGGGCGTTGTCAGCCCGTGTGTGTGTTCGTGTGTGTGTGTGTGTGTGTTCGTGTGTGTGTGTGTGTGTGTGTGTGTGTGTGTGTGTGTGTGTGTGTGTGAGAGAGAGTCAAATGTATTTTCAGTGCAGTGAATGAATGTTTGGTTCATCGCTAAGGAAGAGAAACTGTTGCTGGGGTTGTTGTTTTTTTCAGCTGACACAGGAAATATCCCAGAGTAACTCCAAATATGAAAGTAAAAACACTGCCTCTGTAAATGCATTTTAAAATTTAAAACGATATGCTCGTGCAGGCTGTGTTAGTTACATCAAGGAGTGTTGTTAGAATAAATAAGTTTTCATCCATAATTTTGAATTTTGGATCAATGCTGTAGTTTTATATATTTATTTCGTTTGGGGCGCCCTCTTGTGGTAAAAACGAGCAACAGCTCCCCTCCATGTTTTTCATAGTTGGCAGATTGTTTTTTCTTATTTAGCCTGTACTTAAAGTCACGTAAAGCTTTAAAATATTATGCAGCTGTTGTTGGCATGCAGGCGTGAAGAGTCTGCACACAACCCCTCAAGTATAATCATGCATTTTACAATTGGCTCTTCACATGAAAGTGTAATTTACTCCCCTGCTGATGCTGGACAGTGTGGCTATGGTGATGTAAATTAATAAAAAGCCCTGTGCCTTTCATGCCAGAGTTTTAAACTGAAATCATTTCATGATGAAATGGGACAGAGTCAAAGTTGTCTTGGTCTTACATTATAAACCACTTTAAACGCAATCTTGCAAGATGTGTTACCTTTCAGTGCATGTGTTGTGTTTGACTCCCAGTTACAACCATGCCAATATTTAGCTCAATATGTATAAAACTGGCTGTGCTAAAAGCATTTTTGTGTTGGCTAAAGTCAATTAGTTGTAGCCATCTTGGGTTAGGTTGACTCCTAAAGTGAATCAGTTGTAGATGAACATCCAGTGTTTACTTTCTGAAGGTTTCATTAAAATCCGTACAGTGGTTTATGAAATATTTTGCTAACAGACAGACAAGTGAACACACAGAGGCACGAGCAGAAACACAAATTGTCCTTTCACCTTTGATGGGAGGCAGTAATAATGTTATGCTAATGTGTTAAATGAAACGGCTGAAAGAACACCCAGTAAGTGATGTTAAAAAGCTGAAAATGAAGATTTATTTTTTTACAAACTCTGTTAATTCTGATTATACAGATAAATTATTGTACCATAAAGCTTGTGAGGATGTAGGATGTCTGAAAAGTTGATGTTTGGACAGCGGTTTAGTTGTAGTTGCTGTCATCCACATGGCACAAACTGCCAGCACTAATTTGGAAGTATTTCCCGGATGATTGTTGGTGTGTAATGTTTGCTGGCAGGGTGTTAAATTCTTAGCATTATGTTAGTGTTTAAGCAGAGCTGACATCTTACTGCTGAAGTGTGACGTGGTAAAGAGAAGAAGGGAAAAATGGTGGCTGATAGTAGGAACTGTGAGCAGGTGCCCAGGGAGGTGCAAGTGGAGAGCTTCTTTCCAGTTGTTGCCTGACCTCATTATCCCATGTGGAAGTCATTACTCAGCACTGTCACGCAGGAATGCACGAAAACACACACACACACACACACACACAAGTCACGTTGGCACTCAACATGAAGGGATTCCTGTGTCAGAGGGAGGCCTTTAAACACAGCAAGCAAACACTTCTGTGTATTTTGATGTGGACTTTTTTTTAATGACAAAACTACGCCAAAGTAAAACATTTTAAAACCTCAAAGATGTTTTTATTACTTATATACTTATTTCTGCTTCCGTTGGAAGAAATAACCTTGAATTTGGATCTGATTGTTAGACTAGCGCAGGGATTTAAAGGTTAACAGCTTTAAGCTCCTCCGGGTTAGATGTTAGTGTGTGAGCAAGTAAACAAATTCATAATGTCATAAAGTGAACATAAACCAAAACCCAAGTACTTTTTTTGATAATGTACAGCTGCTCTTGAGAAACACACCAGTCAGTGTTTTTAATACATCATCTTGTTGTAATTTTATCATGTCAAACTATAAAAATGATTAATAATTGTGTAAAACATACTGGCAGCCAATGAAATCAATGGAAAATATGCATTTTTTTCCCTTTTTTACATGTTTAGGGTTACTAAAGTTTGGAATAATGTTTTACACCTGAATTGTAATAGCAGTGACACAAACTTGTTATCAGTTTGGGAAGAAACAAAAACCTTATTTATTTTCAGCCCTGACCATGTAAAACCAGAAGCTTTGAGACAAATGTTGAAAACTTTCATCAGAATCCTCTTTTTTTTTTTTTTAAATTGGCTCAAGGAGTTGTGAAAAAGTGCTGAGGTGTTACACAAAATACCAATAATGAAAACCATTTTGTGAGAAAATTTGGCAATGTTGATCCAAGAAATGCATTTTTTATTTTATTTTTTTGTCTGTCCACTGGAAAGCATCATTAAATGAGAGCAGAGGCGCTGCTCTAATAGTTGTCATCCTGGGAATGTGAATTTATATTCCTGTAGTTGCTCTGTAGGCCTATTATACAACTTCTCATGCTTTCCATAATCAAATTGTGTCTCTGTCCTTGTTTGGCGGTGTGCTTTTGAGTCTGCTTTATCCTCTCACTGGCTTTAGTGAGACTTAGATGTGCCTCTTCGTGTTTTCTCTAACAATAGCTCCTCGTTGTTGATGTTGTGTAGACACACCTCTGTAGAGTCTTACCTTTAACACGAATGACAAAAGCTTACACACCACAAGGTCACTGGGCGGTATGAGGGAGAACTACTGAAATCCAGTTACAATTATTATTTGGTTTGGTTTTCTTTAGTTTTCCATTACATCAAACGATGAGGTTTCTTCAGCATGGTGTAATCTTGAAAAGCATCATGATGACAAAGAAGCCGAGTCAAAAGGCAGAGCTCTCAATTTCCAAATCAGTCCACGATCCAAGCAGTGATTGAAGTAGGAAAACAAAAAGTGCCTGTACTCAGAAATAAGTGACGTGTGGTCACTACAAAACAATATAATGCTATAATTATTACAGGACAAACAGGACTGGCCCAAAAAGAGTCAAATGTAGAACATTTTGAGACTGTGCAATTATTTAAAATGACAAAAGACTAGTTCATGTCACACTATTATCAAATCTTGACCCATGTCACACTCTGAACTGTGTGACCTTTTGCTGCAGGAGAACGCTACAAAGATCTGACTGGAATATCAGCGTTAACACCCTTCTGATTCTTTCACACCGCGAGATTCTGTCTTCACACAGTGTGAACTTGCATCTACATCTTTTTATAGATAGGACTCCCATTTTCAGACCGACAGATTTACAGTTTACTCACAGTAAGGATCCTCCTCTTGGAAAGTTCCCGGCACACTCCCAGTTGTCCCTCTGACTTGGTCCTTTGTGTCTATGCATCACCTGCTCCCTCAAATCCGACCCAATCAAAAGCATCACAGAGCGGCCCACGATTTCCTGTTTTTGACCAACGTCGAAGACATAATTTATACCAGGTGTAGGCAATCCTGGTCCTGGAGGGCCACTATCCTGCATGTGTTCCTTGTTTCCCTGTTCCAACACACCTGATTCAGAGGTTAAATTACCTCTTCATGTTCTGCAGACGCCTGTTAATCACCCATTGGATGGCCAAACCCAAAACAAGAAGCTTTACTGCTGTCATACGAAGAAAGAAACAGTCATCTACAGTGGCTGAAAAGCAGGTTTTTGCAAACTGATATTCTTTAAAACCCCTTTTTATTAACAAAAATAGTCTCTTAAAGTACAAGAACATGATTAATTTTTGATTTCAGGGCTTCAGATTTATGAAAACCACTCAGCACACAGGACTGTCTGTGGAAAGTATGCATAAAGTGAAAAGGAAAGTGAAACATAATGAATGAGTGCTTTATAATGCAGGATATTTTATTGCTAAGCTCATTAAAGTATGCTTGGGTTGAGGTTTTTTTTGTGTGTGACTTTGGGAAACTCTAACACAAAGCTCAATGGAATTAAACACCAAAAACAAAAAGTCCACGGATAAATAACTCCAACCATGTTTCCTGACACTTAACTAACACACGACAATCAGGCACAAACACAGTCATTCCTGCTCTCCACTCAGCCTTATAACATGAGGCTGGGGGGGCACAAGTGTGTGTGTGAGAAAGTGTGTGTGAATGTGGACTGATTCCCCTCGCCTGACGGAAAATGCTGACTTTAATGTCCTCTTTTTTTTTTTTTTTTTACTCTTTCATAAAACACAAAGCCACAGACTTAACTGGGCCTCTGAATGTGACTCCCCCGCCTCTCTTCCTCTGTCTGGTCCACTCCTGGTGTCTCCCTCAGTCTGGTCATGGAAAAGTGGATTAAGATAGTGACAGATCAAGAAGACTTTCCTGTGTAGCTCTCTGGAACATTTGTTCAGCTTATACACTTGTACAATGTGGTGTTTAGTTGATATGTAAATCTGATCAGTATTTGTTGCTCCGAACCTCCATGAAACACATCATTGTCAGGAAACTGTGAGGAAAAAAAAACTGAGCTGCAACCTCATTCAAAAATCAGATCTGCAAATTCATTTGATGCGTGCCTGAATAAAAATGTTCTCATTGCACACAAAAAACAGATGTTAGCAGAGTTTTTTTTCACCACTGTAAATAAGGTTTTACAGCCAAGTTGTTTTGTGGAAGTTACAGCTTTACAGTTTTAAGTGCCCATTCTGATCCTCATCCATTCATTCATCCTTTACCCTCACATTTGAGACTAGGCTGTGAGGGCCAGAGATCCCCAGCAACCCTTTCACCAGCTGCCTCCTACAGCCCCAAACAGAGAGACTCCAAAGTGTTCCCAGGCCAGCTGGGAGTCTGCCCCGAGGTCTTCTCCGAATGGCTTTTATGTACGTCATGATGAATGTAATTTTAAAAAAGTTGCGCGATGAAGACTATTCGCTTGTAATTCTAACAAATACGTCACTACAGAAGTGTGTGTGCCTGCATGTTTCTCACTTTCAGCCTTTCTGACTTGACCCTCTGCAAGGCAAAATCCTTCCCAGGGTTCCTTGGAGATCCAGGCCTCTACGTTTAGATACGTTGTGTGTAATTTTGCCTGCTGTTATCAAATATGTTGCTGTTTTGAGCAAAGTTTCAGAAGTAACGGAGGGATATTTTTGCTCTCAACGTGTCTTACATTGTTCCTTTTTAAAGGATATTATGTTTGTTCAGTAAAATCAAAATCAGCATCACTGTGTTCTTCAAATGGGAGAGTTTATAAAAGAGACTCTTTTTTTTTTGGCTTTTGGTAAATTACTCATTTGTACAAATATTAAAGACAGAACTTACACATGACTTTTTACAAAGCAGATTCCCTGTATAGAAGGGGAAATGCATACATATCATTTACATAAGAGTACCTAGTCATTTTCAATCTTTCATGTCTTTCTATGTTGTCCAACCCTTCTCTAAACATTTTTTTCCCATTTATATGGATTTTGGGGTCAACCACAGCTATGTTTGCATGGGTCTACACTCATGTTTTCTCCTCCTTTGGAGCTCCTTTTTTTCTCTGTCCCCTTCACCGTTTGTTGCACCTTTCTTCACTGACACGATAGCTTCAGATGGATGAAAATGTGGCTCTGTTTGTGTGTGTTGATCTTTTTTTTAAATTATTTTTCCTTTGCAGCAGTTCCTCTGGGTCAGATTAGGTTCAGTTGCCAAAAATGTGCTCTGCAGTGAATGTAGAGCATGAAATTGTTGGTCATTATTTCTGCCCGCCTGTTGCACATTCAGTTCACACTATCAGCTGTTAAGGTTATTAGGTTAAAAAAAAAACAATCTGATAGTTATGTATACTTTTATAAATGTTACATGTGCTCAACTTCAGTATGGATTTCTTTCCCCCTTACAAGTTTCAGTCGCAAATTCATATATTTAAAAATGTATTTTGGATTATAATACTTTAAAGATTCTTTGCAACAAACCCCATAAAGATCTACATTTGTTTTTAGAGCATGAGTCCTTCCATTTTTAATATTTACCCTGTTGTTTCCCCCCACCTCGGACAGAGAGGACTGATTTCCAGGCATATCCCACAGCCACATGCTTGGCTTCCACACAAAACTATGGTCTGCTTCCTGTTGGCGCGGAAAGGCTGTTTTTATTGACTCTGTTTTGGCAGACTAGGCTCATTCCTCTGCTGTCTGCCTGTGTGTGTGTGTGTGTGTGTGTGTGCATAGAGACACATGTGCTTTTTAACATGTTTGGATTTCTGCCTCCTCAACTTTAAAGTGTTGGTGGGAGTCAAAATCATGTGTCTGAGCTTTACGTTTGCTCGTGTTTAGTCTTGTTTCCTTTATCATCATACAGTTAGACAGAGTTTGATGTGCAGCAGAGCTGACAGGGTTGTTGTGTTGGTGTGCCACTTTTACTCTGCCGTCATATTAAGTTTTCAAACATCCATTTAACTCTAGCTTTTGAGTGATGAGTTTTGACATTCTGTGTGAAACTCTTGGACAGACATGGCTGATGTATTTGTATTTATTGTAGGTGACTCTGTCCCACTAATTTATCAGTGATCCTACTTTGAGGTAATGCAAAAAAGGTTGGACATCAAACACAATACCAGTTTAAATCCAACATAAAAAAATAAAGAAATACTCCTAACAACAACAACAAAAGAATCTATGTTAATAACAGCCATAATCAGGTACCTTCTTGCTGGGCTTTTGTGAGAAATGGCCTTTACTGGTAGATTTGTATCACTTGGTATAATAAGATACATCCTCATATTTGTTTTTTTTTTATTAAAGGTTTTATCTTAAACTAATACTAAGTGATACTTTTTATGGTATTACTTGACCAAGGATTCAAGCAAGCGAAGCTGCCGGCTTATAGAGACGTTAAAACTCTGGTCAATGAATCGTGCTGTAGCTAAAGGTGGGATAAAAATCCATCTTTGCACAAGTTTGCACTTTGACACTTTTCCTTGTTTTGTGAAGTTATGGAGATTTAATTTGCGAACATATTGTGTGCATGACTAGGCAGGTTTATTAGCCTTAAATGTGGAATTACAAATAAATCCTTTTTTTTCTCTACTGACTGTAGTTGAGTCCAGTAGCCATGTCCTAAAAAAATGACATTACAAGAAATGACTTATTTTTTTTACTTTTTTCTTTTTATAAAGACCCAATTAGTGTAGTGACCACTGGCTTGTTGGTTTCCTAACTAAAGCTTTTTGTTACAGCTTACTCAGTTTTGCAGGGGAGGCAGCTCTAGAAACTATTTTAGTCGACATAGATCATCTCCTTTTGAGTACGATAAAGCTTACTGGGCTTTCAGAAAGGCTGAATCTCCAGATATTTTTTGTATCCTTCTCCAGATCTGCACCTTGACGCAGCCCCGTGATCTCACCATTGAAACCGCAACTATGTTTTGAAGATGTGGACAAGCTAACATATTATACATGCAATGATGAGATTGAACTCTAAATATAAATATGAGCAATAAAAAGCACGAGTAGACTCCCTTCACATTTCCATTTCAGCTCAACTGAAACAGGTCGCATCAGAGGTTAGTTTTGAGTTTTGTAAAAAAAAAAAAAAAAATTTCAGGTTTGATTAAAATAAATCAGCAGAACAGTCCAAACCTTTTAAAAATAGGGTTCTCTGCGCATTATTTGGTAGTAAGCAGCTGGATCAGGTGCCACACAGCCGAAGGTCAATGAACTTTCAAAATAAAAAGAAGAATCTTTCAGCTTTTATTGTGCAAACAAACAGACTAAGCCAATCAGGCCGCAGCCCTTCTTTTTATTTCGAAACTCCAAAACTGTGCTTGCCCGTCATACTGGATTTGGGGAAAACTTGAAAGGTTTCTTTAAAATTTTGACCTTAACTGTAGCTCTTTAAAAAGAAGCAGAAGTGCAAAAAAAGTCATGTATGAAAAGACAGAGCAGAGGCTCGCACACATCTGTTATGACTATCAACACTGTCTTCTGTAGCTGCTAGACGTTCAGTTTGTGTCAGGGTGACACAAATGCTCAAGTCAAGCTGCAAATACAGAAGACATAAGCTGTGATTTGAAGCAACACATGGCGTGTACTTTATTTGCAGGATGTAAACTCGTATTATTCCGTGGCTGGGTTTATATACATACATTCCTCAGCCTGTGTAGGACTGAACCAAACAGCCACTGTGGTTTTATAGTTTCTGCTTCCTTCAACAGTTTATGGTCTGGATTAAGGGCTTGATGTAAACAACACTCTCCCACATATTTTAAATGACACACACAGTCCCTCAAACACTGGTTTACATACAGACGCAACATAAACATCTTCTGTAATTTAAAGGGAGACTCTGAGACAACAAACATTTTTGTGTTTTATTAACTGCATTTTTCTCAGCTGTTTGGAAATGTTATGTGATGGTAATTGGCGCCAGATGTAGCTGTAAGGGCACAGACACTCTGCTCACATTTATGGCATTTTTTTCACATCTCATTTGAAGTTGAGTAAAATATACAGTCTTAAAACTATTTAAAAAAGCCTATTTGTTGAATTTAATCTTATCTCACATCTGCAATAGAATTCAAATGTACTGTATGTACGGCAAACCCTTTAAAAGGATAGTTCAGATATTTTCAAATTGAGTTATATGGAAAGGTTATAAACAAAAATTATCTTACCTGTTGTAGATTGCTCTTTGAGAGCCTCAGTTTGGAGAAATAGTTTAATTCTGACCAGATCGATGAGCTAAAGGCTTGTCTGAACTGGACCAAAACTAGTCAAGTTTTCCTGTCTTAAAACATCGTTGATCTCCAATCATGCAAACACAATTTCATAAGGTGCAAACCGTGGACGTTCAAAGAGCTATCTACAACAGGTAAGATAGTAATTGTTTATAATCTTTACACAGAACCTCACTTCAAACAAACTATCCTTTTAAGCCATTAAAGTAAAAAATAATATTTCACCATTTTATAGAAGTTGTTCTTATGATCTGATGGCAAAGGAACTAATCTTTTCGGTGCTTCTCTGTGTTAATAAAGTATTACTCGTATGTTGTTCTCAGCAGGTTGTTCTCCTCATGTGAGAGACCCTGATCCATTCTTCAGCATCACCCTGCAACGTTGCCTGGCTGACATCAACTACAAACACTCAGAGGAGCCCAGATAGCAACATTAATCTGCAAACTCCCAGTCTGTGTGAAATCTAACCATTCCCTGAAAGGAAGCTGTGAGTTATCGGACTGCTGTGAACAACAGAGAAATATATAGTGGAAGAGTGAGCCACATTCAAGGGAAGCCATGTTGATCATCCTAGCCTTCATCATCCTCTTTCACCTGGCTGCTGCCATCCTGCTCTTTGTTGCCACTATTCACAATGTGAGCATACACACCATGAATATATATATATATATATATACTGTATATACTGCTGACGCACAGCATGGTGTTTGAAAATGTAATTTTGTTCTTTTCACATGTTCTTCGCTGACAAAGGCATGGTGGGTGGTGTCGGAGAGTGGTACGGTCATCTACACTGATTTGTGGTACTACTGTAATGGCACCTGCACCCCCGTGGAGAACAGCCACACCGTTGAAGAAGGTAAGCCAGTTAACTCCGCTTTCCCGACATGAGCGCGAGCTGGATTTGTACATGAACCTCTGTTCCCCACTCTCCCTCAGCTCCTCTGCAGGCGGTCCAGGCGACTATCATCCTGGCCACCATTTTATGCTGCGTCAGCTTCTTCGTCTTCATCCTGCAGCTCTTCAGCATCAAGCAAGGAGAGAGATTCATCTTCACAGCTGTTATCCAGCTGTTGGCTGGTACGTAAAACACACACATTCACCATTTAAAAATATGATTTTTTTAAAAATTATTTACTATCTGGTGTAAATAATTAGATTACAAGATGAGAACCATTAAAAAGTCAAGTCAGATTTATTTATATAGCACTTTTCAGCAACAAGGCGGTTCAAAGTTTACAACATGAAAAGTAATTTATATACTCAGAAGCTGGAACAATGAACTGGAACACCTCTTGAAATCAAACTTGACTTGAAAAAGATCTCAGATTTCCTCATCAGCCCCAACTTCAGAATCCAGGCAGCAATCCAAGATGGCTGTCTATCACATGAGACGTGATGACAGCTGCAGTCATAAGCTGTTTGTTTTCACTTCCTGACAGTTTGTATCTCATAAAATCCGTCACGCACACAGTACTGAACTGTCCACATTTGAAAACATGCCACTACTGTGTTTGAATGCATCAAAAAAAAGCAGAGAAAACCTTATGAACTTGTGCTGCTAATGGTAGTTAGCCTGGTTTTTGAGGCCACCAATTAGCAAATTTTACAGATTTTTTTATTTATTTATTTTTAAGCTGCGTCTGGAAAATGTTTAAGTTAGGTATGCCATCATTCCTGGATCAAGTTTAAGAGATAAAATAAACATAAAAGCCCCTTTTTCAAATTTAAGGAAAAGTATTTATTTATTTATTCACTCACTCAAAGTAAAAATTTGAAATGACTAATAAACTTACAGGCGGTTGCAACCAGTTTAAAGTGAAAACCAGTCGGAAATGAATGTTTTCCCATCATGCCATGGAACTGTATGTAACTTTACGCCTTATTTCTCCTCCTCGCAGCTCTATGTGTGTTGATCGCAGCGTCCGTCTACACTGCCAGGAATACCAACTTTCATGATCCCAAAGTCAAAAACGGCTCCTTTGGCTCCTCTTATATCCTGGCATGGGTCAGCTTCCCCATGACTCTTGCTAGCGGCCTTATGTATCTGGTACTCAGAAAACGCAAATAGAAGTGACAGGGGACGCAACAGGTTACTGATAGGATCTTGGACACATGCTCTCTCCAACCCTGAGATTCTTAGTATTGCCAGCAAGAGTAACGGGTTCAGACATGGACAGTTTTCTATAAAAAAACCCCCCAAAAACATCCAGCAACAGCTTTTGAGTCATTCTAACACATGAACTAGCTTAGTGCCTTTATTCTTCTAGATGGTGCTTTTTTTCCTCTAAGTGTGGTTCAAACCCACCCTGAGTATATTTCTGCTTTTATATACTTCAGCCTCTGTATGTTTCTACAAACATCTAACATGAATCAATACTTGGTGGTTCATGTTTCAGGGTATAAGGCCTTGAATAAAATTGTATTGTGTTCCTTTTGCCAACTCAGCCCAATGTGCTGAGTTATTTACTTCATATAGAGTTGAATTAGAGTAAATCCACCCAACATGCATCTGCTATTATTTCTCTGTCACCACTCGGCATCAGCTCCTAGGGCTTCTAGATGCTCATTAAACTTACATTTCTATGTTCCATTAAAACACTCCACAGCACCAAGATTTACCAAAGGGCCCACTCTTTTTTTTCATGAAGCTCTGCAGAGTTTGGTTTGTATATACTTGATGTATAGTTCAGCTTGGGACTCGCCTAATAGAAGTTGGTCAAAAAAAAAAACGTAATATGTTAACCAAAACGTGCAAGAAATGTAGTGAAGCTACTGTATAGCCAAAATATAACATGTAGGATTTTGATGGTTTGTATTCTTTTATAACTGACTTGTGTTTTATTGGTGGAAAAAGGAGCCAATGATGTGCCGTGATGTTTGGGATTGAAACTGAAAGATGAAAAAACATGCATACTTGAAATAAGAATGATTTCTTTGTTGTGATTCTGGATTTTATTATTTTTTTTGTCATAGCTTCTCCGAAGAAGATAAAAGCTATTTATTGTATGAACCACTCTTTTATTTTCTTGTGTTTCAGAATTATGTGGCTAAAAAGTTATGAAGTAATAGAAGTTTGCCCTTTTTGTTGCTTTCTGGCCAGGCTACTGTTGATTCATTTCTGGAACACTAAAATGCTACGCATGAATGCTCTGGCTTTTGAGAATAATGCATTATTAGAGCAAAACACCAGCCATTATTTTCCTTTAATGCTTTTTAATGACAACGTTTTTGGTAGAAATTAGTTGCTTTAGACTTCGGGAGGGCATCATCTTGCGCGAGCAGCAGAGTATTAACTTTACAGCTGCTACAAACTTGAAAAACTCCAATATTTTCATTTTTGTTGCTTATGTATTTTGCTTAAATTCTCATTTTCATCTCAAAGCTTTTAGCAAATTCCAACACTCAAGTCAAATTAGATGCTAATATTTTCATTTAAACTCTCAGAATTGCTGCGTTTTGCTCAACCTAACTTTGACCTAAATTGAGCATAAATTCAGTCTAAATTCAGATCCACATTTCTATCTAAAGTTGTAGCATTCATGACTTTTTTAAAAGCTACAGGGAACCATAAAATCAAAAATAATCACAAGTCAAACATAGATTCAAGTTTGTTTATTCTTGCTTAAAACGTTATTTTGAAGTATTAATTCTACATTGATTGAGCATCTCCTTTTCTTTTTTTATGTTTTAAGAGCTTAAATTGAGCATGTTTGTTGAGTTTTCTTCATTTTTCTGTTTGATTTAACAAGTTTTAAATGTCTAGTTTTACTTTTTTTTTTTTTACAGACCTTTCTGGCTTTTCTTTTGATTTTTCTTTCTAATTCTGTTGATTTTGACCTCAGTTGCAACATCACAGGCAGCTTCAGTCATCTGTAAGACATTGTGTTTGCATGCATCGCATTTCCTAAATCTAAGCCTGCTCCTGACACCAAGTGGACCGAGAGAAAACTGCAACATACGTGTGTGCGTTGGTTTCAGGCTGCAGAATTTATTTTTCACCTTTTTCGATATAAATCTTAATAAATGTAAATGTGAGTATTAATCTATCCCTGCTTGCCTTCTTGTTTATTTTGCTTCTGGAGAAGATCAATATGTATGACTTTGTGTTTTATTGCTTTAAAGAATTTAATGCAAATCATTTCCATCACAAAGACCAGGATCTCACGAGTTGGTGTGATTAAAGACTGGACACAGTGCCTTTGGATTGGAAGTCAGAGAGTGAGCTCCACATGATTTGTGTGACTTCAGCTAACCTTTGTCCTAACAACAAAAGTGTAAAATGTATATAACAGAAAGAACTGCATACTGAAACATTGTAAAATGCTTTGCAGAACCTGTAAAGGTTAAAAAGGTGGTAAGTGTGAGCTGTTTTTAATTACCTCCCCACACCCCCAACCTGTTTCCCCTGCAGGAACCAGGGCAAAAACAGCTTACCTGGGTAGTAATTTACTCAGGAAAAGGGACCTGCATGGAGGTAGTGCATTCACAACACCCCTGAACTTTTTTATAAGTCTTGGCCTCTCATCTCATTATTACAACCAAAAAAGCTATTCAGATGAGAGGGGAAACATGAAGTCTTGTTACCTCCTATTAAGCTCAACTGGGTTTTGTTTGACCAGTTTATCCCAATGCAGCACATTGGAGGCAATGTTGGGTTCAGTGTCTTGCCCAAGGACACTGACTTGAAGGTTGGGGAAGCCAGGATTGAACCACCAACCTTCCAACTGGCAGATGACCACTGGTCCTGAGCACAGCAGCCCAAACTGGACCTGCATGTTTTGAAAGGCAATCTCAAGTAACAATGCTTTGTGTTACACTCTTTATTATTATCCATCCGTTTTCTTTCTTCGCTGCTCCTTTCTGGGTCGTAGTCAACATTGTGGGAGAATGGAGACGATAGAGCATGTTATTTTAGAGTGGTAGAAGGTATGAGAAAGAAAGGAGATTAATGTTGGAGGAATTTAGGAAAAATAAAGAAATATTAAATTTAGTAGATATATTGAAAAGGAACTCAGACTGCAAAAGTATTCAGATTTGAATGAGATTTTTCAGGAAAACAAAATTGATTAGGAGAATATAATATTAGATATTTCCAGTCACACTCCATACCAGTAGGTGGCGGTAATGCAACCTTAGTGTTTTTTTTGTCAACCGCCATGAAACTTTACTTTAGAAGAAGAGGAGGAGGAAGAGCAGCGGAGGGAGATGGTGGGTGTGGAGGTGGTAGCAGGCTAGTCCTTGTCCTTGGTGGAGAAGGGGTTGATCGTTAGCTTTTGTCCCGGAGCAGCAGCAACAAGTTCAGGTTCGGGGTCAAAAAGTTGGAAAAGGAGGAGAAGCAGCCGGACAAGGGTGGTGACGCGGAGAGTTGGGTGTTGGAGCAACGCGGGAAAGTAATAAGGAATATACTTGGTGGAAAAGGTGGTTTGGCATAAACTGGTATGTGAATGGTTCGGATGGAAATGGAGGTAGGAAATGAGAAGGACGGGGA
>NC_051441.1:14799992-14818324 GCF_001649575.2 Kryptolebias marmoratus | reverse complement strand
GGGAAGGTGAAAATATAGATAGAATTATAGTAGAATATTTATAGATGAAGATAGTTGTTTAGACCATCATGAACCACACTCCAGACCAGTAAGTGGCGGTAATGCTACGAAAGGTTTTTTGCCAACCGCCAAAAAACCCGACAAGAAGAAGAAGAGCAGCGGAGGCATGACCCTGTAGGATTGAGAAAAGAGCTAGAAAACAGCGATAAAACCGGAGGTTTGCGAGGTATGTTCAGTTTATTATTTTGAAAAGTGTTTTATTCCATTTTAGCGGCGATGCGCAGGTGGAGCCTCGTGATTTAAAGCTTTGGAGGCTTCAGTCTCAGAACAATGGCTCCATAAAGTTAATGACATGGAACTGTCGAGTTGATGGACGCATCTCTCGGAGCTCTTATCGAGTCCAGGTGATAATGGAGAAGTAAAGCTGACAGAAAACACGGACGAGCCAACAAATACTCCTGAAAAGGGACAAGCAAGGGAAAGAAAGTTAACGGCACCTGTGGCCAGGAGGTTTCTGTGGAGGTGGGAGAGGAAGATGTTTTTGTGGGTGTGGCTTTTTAGGACCCCTTTATAAAACAATGCGAGTTCAACTTAAAGAACTACAAATCTTTGCAAAATACGATCTGATGCCGTAAGTTATCCATAAAGATCTCACGAATAACTCACTAGAAAGACTTTTTATTGCTTTAGTATTATATGTTGCTTTTTTTAATATCTGCAAAACTGCGGACACAGCTTGTAAATTACGCAGAACTTGTACTGGTTTTGAAAATCACTGAATGAAGATCGAAATAGATCTCAAGATGCCATAAAACAGACCCCAAAGCACTACTTAATCCCTGAAAGCCAATATAAATGTTGAACCATGGCAAATAAAATAAAAGGTTTTAGAAAAACGACTTTTTTATTTCTCACATCTCCCTCATATGATATATTTAAATTACACACTGACTAAAACAATAGCAATAAAAATCAAGTTTTTTTTTAAACCACTGTTTATGTCACTTGTTACACTTCACCATACAGGATGGAGTTTTGGGGTCTCTTAGAAAACAAACAAAAAAAAACTACCTTTGCAAAGGCTTTATTTTGTGTCCGTGTCAGAATGACAAAGTTAAGGAAAAGCGAGAACTTAGAATTTAATAACAAGAAAATGGTGACGGAAAAGAACCTCAACTCGAAATTTTAAAACACTGGACATTAAAGTGGGAATAGAATAAATATGCCTATAACACAGTTTCCATGAGAGTAATCTGCTGATAAAACTTTGAAAGTTGAATGAAATGAAGTTCAAGCTTTTTGTTAGAATTACCAGAAGTACAACAAAGTTCTTAAATAAAATAAGTCAGACATTTTTAAAATCCTAATACGCAGACACTCACCCATACAGTAATATATATATATAAATCTAGATTGAGAGTTTCTCCTTGTTTGCTTTCTTCTGAAGGATTTGTAAAAGTCAGATAAGTTTTATAAGCTTCAGGTTTGTAAGACTGCGGCTCTCACCACTAAACTATCGCCGTCCCAAATGTCCTGTCACAGAATATAGAGGTTAAAATGTTCGTTGGGTTTCATCAAAAAAGCTTGACGCTCTGAACTAATGAAGCGCTTCAAAACATTGTGAACCAGTGACGCGTGAAGTGACGCAATGACGCAGCGACGACGTTTGCAACGTCGTACGTCGACGGTCACGTGACAGCAGTGTTTGGATTTGCTTCCGAAAAAACTCCAACGGTGCTTTTTTTAGAGTTTAATACGTTTTGTTGTGCCAAAAAGGTGAAATTGAAAAGCCTCCGCCAGAGTGAGCATCTTACCCACTGTGATTCGATTCTTCTACTACTTTTTTTTTCTTTGAGCAAATCAGGTAACAAAAGAACACGCAACATATTCCACCACCGTCATAAATTAGTAAACAAAAACAAAACCAATATGGAAAGGCTGTGTTGAAGAACTATAGTGATCCAACAGCTTGTAGAACCACCTTTAGCAGCAATAACTCGATGGTTTTCTGTTTGACTTCACCACATGGTTGTGGAAGAATTTTATTGATCCACCCTCCCAAGGTTTAGTCTATAAGTATACCTACCTTGAAATCGCTTTAGATTATTTTAAAAAGGTTGTAGTTTTAGGATTCTCATGATAATTACACATTGTGAAATATTTTAAAGCAGCCAATTCAAATTTTATTAATACGTGATTGATTAAGTCTCCTTCAGGGTCACTGAAAGAGGATTTTTTGCCTCAAAATGACTTTATTTTATTTCAGTTTGTTGTATTTGTACCATTCATAGCCTAAATAGTCATCCGCATTTTGTAATGTATCTTAAAATGGACATACATGGGGGTTTCCATTTACGAAAACCTGATTAAAGCTCCTTTCCTGACACTGAGAGAGTATCTCTGCTTTGAACTGTATTAATTTTATTCAGTGTTATGTTTGTATATGCTCTCTGTATTTTTTGCACACAGTTTGTATGAAAACTCTGTTATTATCTCTAAAGCTGAGCTGCTAATTTGTAATCTGAAAGATTAACGTCCATGTTTCAACATGGTGTTTGAGTATAAGATGTGCACTAAGTGTAGTTTAACCCTGATGTGCTTGTTTTGATAGACTGGTGACAGCTTAAGCGCCTCCATCCCTTCCTCATGTGCACAAGCTCATATAGCTTCTGTCTCGGCTGCACACTGCTGAGTTAATAAAGCATGGAGGCTGTAGAAGATGAGACCCAAGGTGGCGTCAGTGAACCTGCTCGTGCCAAAGTCAGCCTGTCTGGTAAACACAAGAAAGCCAGACATTCTAAGAGGCAACAGACATCCAACCCCAGGAGTTTAGACAGCCGAGTGGCCATTGGCTCGGCGTTTAATAGATGGCGTGCGCTGAAAAAGAAAGCTGGAATGAAATCAGATGCAGCAGTGGCCTTATACCTTCTCAATGCGTAAGTTATCTTTTTACAGCTTTGTTACGACAGAAGAGCATTGTGCATGTTTGCAGCTTTAAAGCATTTTGCACTGGCTCTACTACTGCACTTGCATACACACAGTTTTCACTTTCTCTCAGCTTGTTCCGCTGCAGACTTTTGTTTCTTTTGTATTTCTGAGGTATTCTTTGTGTTTACTTGAATAGTCCTTTTGTTTGCGAGGTTCCTAACTAAGTAAGATGACATAAACACATAAGTCTCAGTCATAAAATCTGCTAGAATTATTTTTTTTGTTACCTCCTTCAACAAAGGAAACATCTTTTGAAGTAAGGAAATTAGGTTTTTTCTGTTCCACAGATTCTTGCAACCTCAATTTGAACAATGATAGTGGTACAGTCTTACTAATTACAATTTGTTTGAATAAGTCGGAGGTCAGGAATATGAGAGTGAACAGCATTATGTAAAAATATGCTGCCTGTGAAAACATGCTTATGTTTCTGGGCTTTTTCTTTAGTTTAGTTTAGCTTCTTTAGACACAGTTTTTTTTACACACATGTGAACCTCTGCCCATCTTTACTTCTGAGCTACTTTAAAATGCTCTTTTTATACCCAGTCCTCCTACTGACCTGCTGCTAATTTGTCTAATTAATTGTAAAAAGCTGTTTCTTATTCGTACCTCTTACTTTACAGCCTTTTGTTGCCCCCATTCTTACTTTTTTGAGATGTGTTCTGCCATCAAATTCAAAATGACAATTTCCTAGTTTCAACATTTGATTTGGTAACTATGTTTCATTGTAAATAAAATGTAGGATAGAATATTAGAATTTCCCATGCGCCTAAATGTAGAGGGACAAATTTTATGAACTTTGTAGTGATCTTTGACTTTGTTTGTTTGTTTAAAGAAAGGATCAAGTTCCCACATCAGGTTCAAGTGGAGCAAACAATCAGAAGATCAAAATCTCCCAATCAGAAGTAAGAGAACACACTTTCAGTTGTGCAATTGTTACTTTTTCATGCATGTTTATATCTCCATGGGGCACTTATTGTATCGGCTCATCATGCAGGTCATGCAGTAACTTTAAAAATGTTCACTTATACCTGATCGCGATCCCGTAGGTGCAGGCGCTGATCAAGGAGGAGGTTCGCAAAGAAATGGCAAAAAGTGAAGCCAAGATGAGGCGTATAGTAGAAGCCCTGCAGCAGATAAATAATGACGCCACCTTTGAGGATTCCTTCCGAGATCTAGAGGTGCGTGGGGAGGGGGTATCTTTTTGTATTTTATTAAAAACCTTTTATCTGTAGTACTTTCTCTCTCTCTGTCTTTACACCATATTCTCTTCTTCCTCAGACTCAGCTCAACACTGTGGCCAGGAGGGCAGAGGCAGCTCTTGCTCACATAAAGACACAGAAGCGGGTACGAAAACACAGTTACTCATAAATGCACTTTTTAGAGCAGAACACAGAGACTCTGTGCTAACACGGTCCCGGTTCCTAAACAGTCCAATCTACCTCAGACAACTGGCGGTTGAATTTAGGTGCCATTCATGTTTCTGAGTTGTTGATTGAAGGGTTTGTCTGTAGGTAGATCCCCAAAACAGTAAAAATGTCTTAAACCTCTAGTCAAGCAAAGCGTGGCTGCATTATTTATGAAATGATTTCAAAACTGTCACATTTATCAAATTTAATTCATGGACAAACATTTAATCTAGTAATGCATTCACTGACTTGTTGAGCTCCACGTTAGCCACTGATGGCTATTGAGATCAACAATAAACTTCTTGATGGCAGCATCCTTTCCTTAAAATCCTCCCGTAAAGCTGATTCCAAGTTTTTCATTTATAAACTATTAGTTAAAAATCAAATAATTTTTGAAAATATCTAGGAATATTTACATTTCTGGCAAAATTGTTTTGTATTTTGCATGGCTTAGCAGGGGTATTAAAGGTTGCACACCTGTATTTCTTAAATTCTTTACATTTATACTTATTTTGCATCTTAACTAAAAGTCAGAAATGTAATAATTTAATATAATGCACGTTGTTCTAACATCCTTTCAGAGTTTACCATCCCTCCCTGGTAACGAGGACAGCAGCAGGTACGTGAACTATGACAGTACTTTTCGTTTTTGGTAAATGTTACAAAGACCCTGAGGTTGTGGTTGTCACTTATTTTCTTTCATTACTTTTAAAATATATGTTGAAAACTCTGCAGGGGAGCCTCCGGGGAGGACTGCATGGAAACGCTGTCACAGAGTAAGAGACCACCTCGTATGTTTGCATAAATTAACAAAACATGACTTGATTGCAATTTTTTTTTTTTTTTTACCATTTTATATTGTAGGCAATGAAAAGGAAATGGGAAGGGAGTGTGTTAGCAAGACTGCAGAGGTTGTCCAGATGATGGTAAATAAGTTGCTCCTCCTTTTTTCCCCTACTTTTAAGTTCATCATATAATCAGTACTTTCTGTTTAGTGAAGGCATAATATTAAACTTGCAGCTCCTGTGATGGGTTTGGGGATAATGTAGGGGTCACAAACAGATATAAAATAAATCTTTGCAAACTTAATGTGATGTGAAACAGTGACAGAGTGGCAAGAATTAATAGATGGGTTTTAGAAACTTCTGGATAAGAAGTGGACATCTGTTGTCCCACTGCAGAGGCCGAACCAACGAGCTGAACTCAATTCTGCTAAATATAAATGTTACAATTAGCTACAAATATGATTTTCTAATTTCCTTCAAATAGCCATCGTAATTGGGAAATAATAAAATTCTGAGCCAGTCGTACTGAGAGTTTAAACTTTATATATTTAATGTGAAGAACATTCAAAGGACCATTTGTGAAATCTGTATGTTTTTCAGTATTTGAAACACCAGCATCAATTGAACAATATAAAACAGCATTTTTTTTATTTTATGTTTATGTTTTATTTTGTTGGTTGAACACCTGGGATAGATGAGAAAGACAGCTGCCACACAGGATCTGTATCTAATTTCTGTGCCTTTCACGTGTGGAAAGATCTCCTCTCCACCTTACTTTTCTTTTCTCAGGGCAGATTAATGCAGCAGAAACTTCCAAAACACTCTTTAATGAACTGTCCGTCAGAGAATGGCTTCCTGATTTTGCCATTTTGAGTCAATCTTCTTTTTTTTTTTTTTTTCTACTGTGTGCTGACATGACAGCAGCTCAAGTCTTTCACAAACTCACTCAGCGTTGAAGAGACTCTGCTGCTAGTGCGCACACAGGAGGCTGCTGACTCAAACACCCGCTTCCCTTCAAAATAAAAGCAGAAATTTCATATTTCTAAGATTTTAAAACTCAAATGCTTGGTTAAGCAAAATATGTTTATTTTTCAAAACTCTTCAAGTTTTCCCAGCTTTTGTCCAGTCACATTGTGCATTTTATTGGAATAATTTGATTGCACAAAATGAGAACATTTGCATTTATGTTTTCTGAGGCTTGTGTTTTGAAAATCAACGGCATTGATCATTTTGACTGCATATTTGTTTTTAATGTTTGGTAACGTTATTTGGCATTTCAAACTCAAAATAGTATTGATCTAGTCCTTGTAGGAATTTCTAATAAATTTAAAATATCTCGATTACAAGCCCTGAACAGTTTTGAATTCAAGCTTCTTCATCTTCGTTGTCTTATTAGTTTTCTGGGTAACAAGTGTTAAGAACGCCTTCTTTTGTTCTCTGCCGGGTCCGTTTAAGATTCTGGAAGGATCGACAGGAGACCACCTTAAGAGAGTTTAAGACAATTTACTGAGACAAATCTTGATCTCCTCTTCGTTTTGTAGAGCACTGACTTTCTCTTATGTAAGCTTAAATCAATACCACACCCGGGACTTTGTGGTCGTGACCATCTGGTGATCTCCCAGCCTTGTACTTTTCCATCTGATTACAGAAGTTAAACATTTACAATCCCCTTAGTCTATTCAATGTTCTCCTAAGTGAGACCAACAACCTGTATTTGGTTCGGAGTAACCTAGAAAGAAAAGCTAATCATACACATATAATGATCGGAAATATAAAATACAATAAACCTAAATCAAGGTGATCTAGATCAGTGGTTCCCAAACTTTTCAGCTTCCGACCCATAAAATAACAGTGACAAAGGTGTGTGACCCCATCTGTTGGAGTTTAAATAGCCAAAAGTTCTGATGATCCTATTAAATAAGGGCATAATGACAACACAAACAGTCTTAGCATCCGTTTTGCTATTTTTTTAAATCATTAAATGACTTGTGTTTAAATTCTCTGTAGCAATTAGGGTGTAAATATGTCATAAAAACTGGGTTTTTAATTGTAACTTGATATGTGGAGATTATCTAAGGACCCCTGCTTGGTGTTGGGTGACCCACATTGGGGTCCCGACCCCAACTTTGGGAATCATTGATCTAGACAGCCGACATGATTAATATCTGTTCACAAGTGAATGAATGATTTTATGACTGATCATTTTAAGACTGATATTGTTGTTTTAATGTAATCGATTTGTTTCATTCCGTCCAGGAAACCACCATGACTGAATTAAAGAAAGTCCGCGCAGATAATGAGGGTAAGCTGATTTCACACCTTTTTTTTAGCATCGTAGCTAAATAAATAAATTTCAGAATACCACTTGGTGTAGTGGCTTCACTTAATGTTTTCTCAGCAACAGGTTTTAGTGACGACCCAAATATATTTATTAAAGTCAGTGACAATAATAATAAACTTGTGATTTATTTTTCATTTCCTGATTTTTGCCGTTTCTTCTTTTATGATTTGTTACTTTTTAAAATTTGTGTTTAGAGTTGACAGCTGCTGTAGAAAATTTAAATCCGGAGGAGCCTCCAACACTCACTCCAAATGGTTCCTGGACGGTACGAAGTTTAATTGTTTTTAATTTAAATTTTTAATAGTTTCAGGACTGAATTTATTGCATTTTTTAAGAGCTTTGCCTTGTTTTGTAAGCATAAGTTTCTAGTAATTTTTTTTTCTTTTGTATTCAAATTTTGGTCTAAAGTTGTACTAAATTAAGAGTTTATTAGAATATCTTGAGGGTAATATACTGCTTCCTAACACATTTGAAGAAAAAGATTTTTGTGTAGCACTTACTATCAAAGCTTCAGCTGTTTATAACAATAAGATCAGTGTAACTAGTGAGGTTTTAGTGGGTTGGTTCTTTCTTTTCAGGAAACAAATAAACTGAATCCTTTGAGCTCAGATAATGAAGGTAAGTTGATTTCACACAAACAGATATCATCTTAAATCATAAGGACTTTCAAAAATATAAATTAAAGCAAACTCAATTGTTTATGGCATCAGTTTGTTAGGATAAGATAATGTAATGTCATTTTAATGTTTTTTACTAAGATTTATGTTGGGAGGTGTGAACATGATGTCTTCCTGAATTAATCTTTTAAAATTTTAACCCCATTGAATCCTAACATCGACGCGAGGTGGTTCTTTAAAGAACCATCTTTTGTAGTTTGAGGAATTATGAATCTGCTCACTACATCAGCTGACATTTGAAACATTTTATTTACTGCAGCATGTTTTTCCCCTCAAAATTAGTCTTGTATTGTCATTCCTTGATTAATCCAGGTGGGAACTTTAATTTGGTCAAACAGTGTGAAGTTTCTGTAAATGTGGTTTCTCTGTGCAAAAACATTTCAAATCAGTCATTATATGATTAAACAGTGTTTTAAACTCTGTTTTCCTGTTGATTCCTGTTCCTTCTGCATCTTTTGTGGCAGATTTAAGTGAGATGAAACTTCCACCTCATCTAAACGCTTTCGGTTCTTCTGAAGAGACGGTAGGCTGCAGGATTCTTCATTACTTCTTTCCTCATTTTGTAATTTGGCTTCTAATGCATGTCAGAACTTTAAACCAATAAACTAACGATAGAGTTTCTGGAGGATCATAAAAGGTTTTAATTTTAATAATCTCAATTTGAAGATCTTGAAAAAAAACTTTTTAGGTCTTAAAAATACATTTAGTTACATCCTAAGTTTGTATGTTTGTTCAAGCATTGTTTCCACATTCAACGTTTTTGTTTTTCATCCCTGCTTTCATTTAATGGTTCTGAGTTGTCCAGATGTTTTAAAACTGTAACAAAACTAAAAGGCTCATCATGCAGCAGCCCTGTCAGAAGGACTTTACTGACAGACAGTTAGCCTTCCTTCCTTGTGGAAAAAACATGGTTGCTGTGCTCCTGAAAGTGGTTTATTGTAGTTATCTGAATGATTTGGCTTGAATTTGAATAAAGAGTTAGCAATCCCCAGAGGGTGATAAAAACTTTGCAAATTGGAAGTATTTTGAATATTGTGATCTGAGCCTGTGTTGTGGGTATTATTTACTGACATGTGAGAAAACTAAGCAGCACATATTTCTGTAAAGTTTGCTAAAACGCTGGAAAAGTTGTGGAGTGACTGACAGGTGAGTCTGGTTTGTTTTTGGTTCATGATTTAACGTGCTCACACCTGGGATATTGTGTTATTTAAAATAATTAAAGCCTAAAAAGGCGTAACACTTAAAACAATCGTTAGTCTGGTCAGGCCTGTCTAACACCCGCCACCCCCATCTATATGACCAACTTTCTCACAACACTTATTATGAGAAACATGAATTATTATTTCATCCTTTACTCATGCAGGGCTAATTAATATAACACAACAGGTGTTAGCACAACAACAAACATTGTCAGTCTTTGTTTTTATTCTGTGATTTTTGTAACTATTGCCTTTTTTGTTTTAATATGTAAAATTTAGGCGTGTATCAAGGCCCTAAAACAAGAGTTGGAAGATAACCAGGAAGAAGAAAATTTTGATAGGAAATTACATCTGCCAGAGGAACCACAAGTGAAAAAGTTTAAAGAAGATTGTGAGTCTTTGGGCAACAGTGTCAGTTCATCAGATGACAGACAGGTACTGCAGATACTCGACAGTGGAAGTGGTGTTGACTATTTGCTTCTTTTTTTTAACCCGACCTAACTGACTTTCTTTCCAAAAGGACCTGCTTATTTATCCTGCTCTTCCTGCGGCCCCCTTCCCTTCCGAATTGACTTTCAAAGCAGCATTGTACAGCGTGCCTCAGAAGGTAGAGCTGAAACTGGCCCTCATCAGGAACCCCACCAGACTTTCGGTGCTCTGGAACGTGATGGAGGAAGAGCCCTTTCCACCGCCCATGCACAGTTACATGTAGGCAGCCAAATAATTTGTTTCTCTCAGCACCGTAGCTTTGCCATTTGTCAACTGTTTAAACACACGGCTGCCATAACGTCTACCGTGGCTGCAAAACTTACCTCGGGAAAGTGTTGGAATGTCCCGAAGCCTCCCTCCGCCGCAATTCACATCCAAGCACGGCGAGGAAAAGTTGAAGCTTTCACTTAAAGATCAAGCTAACATTTACCCTTTTCTCTTCCTTCTGCAGCATCTTCCTGACTATGGAAAAGGTCAAAGGGAGCGGCATCTTCCCAAAATGGACTTCTTATGATAAGCTGAAGGCCACGACTCTGCCGATGGGTGCGCTGATCAAAAAGTACAAGCCTGGGCACAGAGTGTGTGCTGCTGTTATAGGAAAAGACATTTTTGGACGTTATGGACCGTATAGCGACGTTGTCACAAAGACGATGCCTGACTAGTTGTGGGAGAAAGTCTCCTCCGGGGAGACAATGCAGGAATATGGACTTTGAATGGACCGACTTATTGTTGGCATAATTGTTTCAACTGAGCAGCTTTTATCAACTATTTTTGTTGTTTTGGAAGACATTTTTTTTTATTTTTTAAAAGTAAAACCAAATAGAATTAACATCCTATACACTACCAAACATGAAGCATTTGATGCATGTAGACAAGTATGCATGCACAGAGGACTCACACTGATCTACTAATAGTAGGAAATGCAATTATTGGTGCCTATATGTCGTTTTCCATCAGTAATAATTTTTTTCACAATTCTTGTTGTTTGTTTTTTTAAACAAAATGTATTTTTAAAATGCCAAATAAAGGAGATATTGAAATGTTAGCTTTTTGATTTTTGCCTTTTTTTTTTGTCATTTTGTGAAGCTCATGGGCGTGTTTTGATGATGGTGGCAGCCAGTTTCATTCACGCTTATCACTTCCTGGTGGGAGCCCTGCATCAGAACCAGCTTAAAACTAGTCAGAAAAAGTGCAGCTGCTACATGCGTTTGTTCTTGACAGCATCGTTTCAGTCATGCTTGATTGTCCTACCTTTGAGACTTGAAGCTTATGTGCGTTTTTTTACGACAGTATCGACTTATCCACTGTCAGTAAATAAAAAAATAACGTTATGCTAGGGCTTAACTGGAGAGAAACAACTAAAACATGCAGGACAGTGGTTTTCCACGACTGGGCACCACTGCATTAGCTCAGCAGTCCCATCAGACTTGAACTATTTTCAAAACGGGTAATTCAAAAAGCCATCTACAGCCAATAAGATAGTAATTGTTGAACTTTTTTCCACAGAACCCCACTTCAAAATGCCCTTTTATGTGAAGAAATGTGAATGTTTAGGGAAAAAAAAGTCTCATTGTAAAGTATTATGTTGAGCAAAAGTGACAAACTGTTTAAATATTTAATACAGTCTTCACTTGAACTTGAAAGTAACGTTTTTATTTGAATTGTGATGGGGGATAACGTAATGGTGCAGCTCTGATTAGCTGTGTTGAGAAACCATGTTTTTAGTATTCACTCCTTTCAGAGGAATCTCACCTGACCACTTAGTTTCTCTCACCGGATCTTTGATGTTGCAGAAAAGACGGACACACAAAACGAGTTCCAGACCAGAGGTTTAATTATCAATCATGCATTTATTTAAACATTCAGCCAAATGGAGACAACAACTCACAACAAGAAGAAACAGCAACACATTCCCAGCTGTGTCTGAGGTGATTCCCCTTTTACCTTCTTTTTATACTATGAACCGCCCCCAAGACCAAGGTTTTCTGCAAACAAACAGCTGCAGCAGCTTGTTTTTCTGTCTCGAGGACTTCTACCTAATCTCACTCGCCCTGTCATGATGTCCTGGAGCCTTCGGCCTCCCTCACCCCACAGACACAACTGTTCTTTGTGATTAAGTGATTTTGTGATAAGCTAAGCATAACCTCATTTTAGCAATCAAAGTATCAAAGTTTGATTATACTTCACAGCTGTTTCTCTCTAATTCTTCAATTTGAGATCACCCTGACTGTCAACAGCACGTAAGATACTGACTGCTCTTTAATACGTCACACAACCCCACTTCAAAAAATCCAAATGATCCTTTTATTGTGGTTAGAAACACCTGTGGTTCATGTCACAGAGCTCTTTTTCTGAGCTTTGAAAAGAAGCTAAGTCCAGAGTTCTTCAAACCCAGAGGTTTTCCATGAGTCAGTGAAAGCCCCACTGATATACACACTGACACTTATGTTACCTGTGATAGATCTGATAGATATTCTTGCAATTTTCCAATAATTGCAGAGGAAGATAAAAACATAATATTGGAGGAAATGGCTGCAAGTGTCATTTCATTGTGATCATCAATTTGACAAATGATAAAGCCAATATAATGCTACAAATACAATTTCTGATTCTGTTCTGGACATCACTGCGTGGGTTCAGCAACACGTCCACAAATCATCGTCTGGAAACAGCTCGCTGTACCATCCACAAGTTAAAGCTCTATCAAGTAAAGAAGGAGCCACATGTGAACACCATCCAGAAACGCTGCCGTCTCCTCTGGGCCAAAGGTCATTTAAAACAGACTGAGGCAAAGTGGAAAACCGTTCTGGAGTCACTGATCTTTTCTTCTTCTTCTTCTGTTTTTCTTAAATAAGTTGATAGATTTTAATCAACTGTACACGTAAGTTGTATTTTTAAATCGGCAAATATGGTTGACATTTAAGTATATTGTCAATGTTTAGGTTTATTTCCTTATTTGAAGCTATTCACAGATCCAAAGACCAACTGCAAATCAGCGAAAAGCTTTCATTGGATTTGCATAGCGGTGGGGCTTTACTGTAGTTGTTCTACACTGACACTATTGAATTAGAAACAGCCACATCTTTGTTCATGTTTGAACTTGGTACCTTGTGTTTTACCTTGCAAATTACTATACTTTTAGTCCTGATCGTTTTTGACTGATAACCCCCCAGATCCCTGTAGATCCTGAGCAGATGTCAACACATTAAATTCAAATTATGTTTCATACAGACTTTGGATGTGTGTTGGAGTGAATGCTCTTTTGTGTGAAACTGGCAGAAACATTCATGGATCTGGGTTTCCTGCTGATTTGAGTAATATCCTAGTGCAGCTTTAAAAACCCAAAGTGATGTAATTAGGGGCACATTGCTGTTTGGTTAGAGTTACCATTAATAACTCTGTGGTTTAAATATGTCAGTTTGCTCCGTTATGATATGGATCTGCTGCAAAACAAATTACTGACTCCTCCTTTTAATGAAGTGATAAAATACAGAAATAATCATAGTAAGCATTTTTTTCTGTAAATGCCTAATTATGAATAATCTCTGCACACATCTCAGCAACCAATTCAACTCTACTGTCCAACTGCTGATATTTTACACGCTTCTCAGAAAACTTCATCACAACCAGGATTTCCAAAATACCACGGTCTGAAAGGGACAGCAGTGCATTTGTATTGTGCATACATAGTTTTAAAGGCTTTTCATTTTAATAAAGTTTCAAGAGATTGCAATTTAGAACCCAATTAACCACAAAACTTGTGCACTCAAACCTATAATTTCAATTTTTAGGGATAAGAAATAACTAATTATTTTAAAGAAAGAAAGGCACATTTATGCAAATGTCAGATTATGGTGACATGTTCAGGTGTTTGCAATTTTTTTTCCTTTTTCCTTGACATGTAAATTTCTGTCAGTGTCAAAAGACGAAAAACAGCATCAATGCTGTAATTTAACAAGGAAATGGGACAGAAAAATTCACCAAATTTGACTACATATCCACGATGGTAATATATATGAGAGACTGCGCCACTTTGAAATCCCATAGGAACCAAATCTAATAACTTCTCTGTTTTGTTGCATCTGTAATAAATCTACTGAGTTTAAATATCTGCAGAATCAACAGGATGTTAAATCCTCTACTTGGACTGATTACAGGTGAGCAAAAAGTGTCATTTCTGTCTACATGTATTGTTGTGGATGAGATTTTTATTTTTATATTTTACAACAAAAACATCAAGACCTGACAATAAAAATGAATATGATAGATTTTACATTTGGGATTTTTGTTAATTCATAAAATTAAAGCTGAATACTGTTTGATAAAGTTGCATTTGTTCAAAATGTTTTGTTTTTGGGGGGTGGGGATGATTGTTTCATTGAGGCAGTACTCACAGGGTTTGATCTGACAAGCTTGGTGCTATTATTAATTTATTATGATTATGGCAAGGCAAGTTAAAATCGATAAGGTTGATCATTTTTTAATAACATTTTAAAATTGTGCAACTGCATCAGAACAAGGTGGTTTGTGAACAAAAGGTCTATTTATTGTGGGTTAAGGCTGAATGATATGGTCCAAACTTGTATTAAGATGTATTTCCTAATTTCGGTTGATATGACATAAACAATATAAAAGCCTCAGAAAAACTGCCAAGAAAGCCCACAACAGATGCTTGTAAAACTAAAATTTTTTTTTCTAAATCTATGAAACTGTTCCAGTATAACATTTTAGAAATACAAACTGTACAAATAAATTAATGTTCACTTTTTATTTGTTTTTTAGCCTTCAAAGAAATTTGAAATCATCATGCCTTTCTCTTTAGCAAACTCGACATGTGTTTGTCCGTTTTGTTGTCGAAACTTCTGTCTATAAGCTTCTGGGACCACCTCATAAGCTTGTAGGAGAGCAGCTTTAACCATTTCATAATTTAAGCTGTCCTGTAAAGGAAGCACTACCAACATCTCTTGAGCTTTACCAGAAAATTTGCATTGTAACAAAAGAGGCCAGGTTTCCCTAGGCCACTGCAAAGTACCAGCAATGCGTTCAAATGCTGCAAAGTATGAATCAACCTCAGATTCTCTGAAAGCAGGAACTAGGGTAATACACTTACTAATATCAAATGGGGTTGCAGATATGGAGGTGGAGCCTGGGGTCTCAGCAGAGGCAGGAGGCGCTTGAGTCTGGGCCTCCAGCTCAAGTCTATGAAGCTTCACAGCTTTATCTGCCTCCATTTCCAGCCTCGTGATGTCAAGCTCCAGCTGAGCTCTTCTTTCCTGGGCCTTTTCTTCTGCCTCCATTCGGAGACGTGCCAGCCGCACCTTCACACGAGCTTCATCTCAGCCTTCTGAGCTCCCAGAAGACAGTGGATCATAGCGAGGGAGTGTACGTGGGGTCCTACCCCAGTCACCCAACTCAGCATCCACACTCAGACCATCTTTATGGTCTTCCGACAAGGTTGTTTGACTTGGCACTGCAGCAGCCTCAGGCTGATCAGGCACTTTGAACACACCAGCTACCATCAATTTATCCGCTACTAGAGCCTTTAGGTCTCGTTTAAGGACCTGCAGCTTAATGCACTGGAATGCACTTTTTAAAGTCCTCCAACATTATTAACTCCTAACCCTAACCTCACTCAACCTACTTTGGAAAAGGAAATGATAAAATTTTACTTGATAATGTGGCCTGTAGAGGAGATGAAACATCTCTGACTCAATGTTCACACAGAGGGTTTTTCACACACAACTGGTCCACAATTTGCAGAAGTTCATGCTTGCGACAGCTATTAATGAGCTCAATAGATGGGGTGGCTAAAAAGTTCTCCAGACTGAACATAACTGACAGTGCTTAGATACCAGACCCAAAGGTTTTTGTCCCCCCCCCCCCTTCTTTCAAATAGTGTCCAGAGGGAAAGTTAAATGTACAATAATTTATTACAAAGAAAAGTTTCCATAAACAAGACAGAATATACTTCAACTGAACAGACAATCAGCTGTACAAAAGCTGACCCACTGGAGAAATGAGTCCAGGACCCTTTTATAGGGTGCAGGTGGATCTCATCGTCATATAATTGGCTTGTCATCTCCTGCTGGTCCCATCGGGTTGCTCTGCAGCTTCCAGGCAGCCAATCAGTGGGGTGTGCTCCCACAGCTGAATCTGCACAAAAAAAATACCAAAAACAAAAAACAAAGACTACACAGCCTTTAGGCAAAGGGCTGTAACACTGTCACTGAAGCCATGTCTACACTACTCAGGATAATTTAAAAAAAAAAACAGATTTATTTTTTTTCCTGTTTCTATATTTTGTCACCTCTGCACTTTTCAACATAAACACGTTAGGCCACTAAGTGGACATTAAGTTCACATTAATGACATATCAAAAAACGGAGAAAGAGCAGTCTGAGCTTGGCTACAGATTGGGTATAAGGTAAGACAGATACTGAAAAACAGGAAAGAATGGGTCTATTGTTGTGTGGCTATTATGGACACACATTTTATAGTGAGCGTGCACAGAATTGGTTGCTACATCATGGTTTGTAAAAACCAAAAACAGTCTTTAAAAACTTTACGCTTCATATATTCCAGCAGTATTAAGTTCTCTGTCTCTCTGTTCTTCTACAAATTCATTGTCAAATGTTTACAAACCTGTCAACAACACCTAAATCTTCACTGTGTTTCTGCTCAGATAATCATATTTATTTTTTCTCCTTTAAAACAGTTTGTTTCCTCTTGTCCTCGTCGGCTGCAGAAGGTCAGTCCTCTTGTCTGTGTGATGCATATAATTGCTATAGCTCTTCTTTGTCTAAAACACGTTTATTGAAAAAAATGTTTCTTTTTTTGTTTTCTATTTTTAGATAATTTGATTAGGTTAGCAGGGTCAGATGATTCATGCTCTGGAAGAGTCGAAATATACCACAGTGGGGTCTGGGGAACAGTGTGTGATGATGGCTGGGACACAAATGATGCTGAGGTCGTCTGCAAACAGTTGGACTGTGGTCCACCGTTGAATTCAAGTGCCAAATTTGGGGAAGGTTCTGGACAAATCTGGCTTGATGCTGTGGGTTGTTCAGGAAGTGAAACTTCTCTGGCACAGTGTTCGAACAGCGGGTTTGGAACACACGACTGTGACCACGTTGAGGATGTTGGTGTCATTTGTTCAAGTAAGATTGTATTTTTCTGAAAAAAAACATTTCCATAATCTGTCCTGAAATGTTACTCTTTGACAAGTTAATTCTGTTATTTTTAACAGAAAGAAAGAAAAGCACATATTTTTTGGTAAAAGGCAGTTTATTCTTGTGATAATGATGATGTAAGGGCAGCTGTGCTGCAATAGTCACAGAGTTATTTGAAAAACTCACTTCTTGTATGTGTTGTCTCATGTAACTCCAGGTCATCAGATCAGAGTCTCTGGGTCGGCATGCTCTGGAACAATTGAAATCTATCACAATCGTAACTGGAAATTAATCTTATATAACTACTGGGACATAAATGCTGCTAAGGTGGCCTGCAGACAGTTAGGCTGTGATTCATCATCAGCTACACCTACTTCTTATTCTTATTCTTATTCTTATTCTTATTCTTCTTATTATTCTTATTATTATTATTTTAACTCAGATTTTCAGCTTGATTATGGGGGCTGTTTAGGAAGTGAAATTTCTCTACAAGAATGTCACTACAAGTCTGTGTCCTACAGTGGAAGCAGCAGAGCTGGTGTTTCTTGTTCAGGTAAGAATTCTCCTTCTTACTTTTGTGAAGATTTGGGTTTTGGTGTTTTTAGTTTGTTATCTTTTTTATCTTGCTGTTGTTTTGTGTTATTGTTTCAGTTTGGTTTTTCCTGTTTGTGTTGCTGTCAGTATTCACTCCTCCTCTGTCACTCTTTTGCCCTCCTTGCCACGCCCATCTCCACCTGTCAGTCATTATCCCCACTCACCTGTTTCCACTTACCTCGTCACCCTTGGTGTTCAAAAACCCGGTCACTTTTCCCACACCCTGTCGGTTCATTGTTTGTTGTTTGCTCTGTGTTATGTTTCCTTGTTGCCTTGCACTGCCATGTTTTGGATTTTTGTTAAGTTTTAGTTGCTGCCATATCAGCTTTTGTTTTTGCTTATTTTCTTTATTTAATAAATTAGTATTGTTTTTAAGAATGAGTCTGCACTCTGGGTTCGTCTCCATCTCCACCGAGTCTGACAATTTTTTTCCAGAATTTGTGCAATTAATTCATAATTTATAGTAGTTTTTCTTAGATTAAATATGTTTGAATATTAAATCTTTTTAATGATGATGATATATGTATTTTGGATACCTATGGGTCACTAATTTCTATGCTTTATCTTATCCGTCTGATAGGTTATCAGCTCAGATTAGTTGGGCCGTCTCGGTGCTCAGGACGAGTTGAAATCTTCTACAGTAATTCATGGGGAACAGTGTGTGATGATGGCTGGGACTTGAAT
>NC_051441.1:14799414-14799892 GCF_001649575.2 Kryptolebias marmoratus | reverse complement strand
CACCCTCTTCAGTGATCACATCCAGCTATATGTAAATGGTAATATTTAAATTTCTTTTAATAAGATTTCTGAATATATCTTGTGGTTAACTGAATATGACATAGCAAATAACATCTGTGTTGTTTTCAGTGAGCCTTCAATATCCCATCATCACCACGGACCCTGCTGGTGTGGTTCCCTGGGGTCAAGTTGTTAAGATCAGTTGTTCCATCTCAGGTGAACCTTTAGACGGAACATTTTTCTTGACAAAGACCTCAGGCTCAACCATTCAGAGCCAAAACTCAAATAGCAACTCTGCTACTTTCCAAATCTCTCAAGTCAACTTTGAGGATGAGGGATTGTACCAGTGTCGATTTCAAATAACAAATAATTGGAGAACACTTTACTTTTATAGTGACCAAATCCAGCTCCAGCTAACTGGTAAAATTTCACTTACGTTTGTAGGGTAACTAAATATGACAAAGGTTTATTTCAATAT
>NC_051441.1:14777298-14792988 GCF_001649575.2 Kryptolebias marmoratus | reverse complement strand
CTTTGAGGATGAGGGATTGTACCAGTGTCGATTTCAAATAACAAATAATTGGAGAACACTTTACTTTTATAGTGACCAAATCCAGCTCCAGCTAACTGGTAAAATTTCACTTACGTTTGTAGGGTAACTAAATATGACAAAGGTTTATTTCAATATTACATAAAAAATAACAATTGTGTTGTTTTCAGTGAGTCTTCCAAAACCCAACATCACCATGGATCCTGTTGGTGGAGTTGCCTTCGGTCACCTTGTTTCCATCACTTGTTCCATCTCAACCGTACCTTTAGGTGGACTGTTCATTCTGCAGAAGACCTCAGATTTGTTCAGTAAGAACCAGACGTCAAGTACCAACTCTACTACATTCAGGATTCTCGAAGCCACCTCTAAGCATGTGGGAGATTTTCAGTGTAAATATCAATTAACATTGTCAAATCAAACTTTTACCTCTCCTCTAAGTGATAAGGTCACAATTTATTTTTCTGATATTTAAGGAAATGAGCACATGAGATATTTAAACCTTTTCTGTACATCCCAAATGTTTTAAATAACTAAATCCACTGGATCTGCAAGAAATATTGTATTAGTGATGCCATAGATACCAAAATCCTTTTTTAAGGAACTGTTTTGTCTCAAACAGAGATATGAGTTTAAATATCCTGAACTAGATTTCACCATTGCTGCAACAAGTCTCCTAAATAAACATGTCAACACTGCAGGTGCATAAAAATGAACTGAATTTGTAACCTATTGTACTTATGTCCAAGTTTTCAGAATAGCCTTACACAATCACCTAAAAAAGCCTTTTCTTTTTCTTCAGGTAATTGTGTGTAAAGTACTGATTAATGTCCTTTATTATCCCTGCAGTAGACAGCAGTCAGAGTGATCTGTGTTTGAAGAATCAGAGCAGAATCCCTTTTAAGACCAAATTTCTCTCATCTCCTTTAATATCATCCTGGTGCTGTTTCAAAGATTTTGGTCAAGTCTTACAAAGGGAAATGTAGGAGAGTGCTGAGAGTATCTGGTTTAACCTTTCCATTTCAAGGGGGTTTGGACAGTGTAATTTCTTGTGCTTCTGTTAATTTTGTTTTGATGAAGTTATTGTTTTTCTTTCTGGTTACTTCTAGTACTTTCACTTGTGACTTTGATACCCATCATAATCATCAGAAGTCACAACTTGGTTAAAGGAAGTTAATGGTGACTGGTGTGTAAATAAAAAAAAAAGATGTTCATTTATTATTTAGAAACTGGTGGATGTTATTTGGTGTGGTGTGTGAAATCTTTTGTGGGACAAAAAGTGATTTTTAGATTTATAGATTTATCTGTTTATTATATACTTTTTACCATATATTTACCATATTTTCATTTCTACTATAATAGTACTTTTGCTATTGCTAATATTCTGTGANTAAAACTGTAACAAAACTAAAAGGCTCATCATGCAGCAGCCCTGTCAGAAGGACTTTACTGACAGACAGTTAGCCTTCCTTCCTTGTGGAAAAAAACATGGTTGTTGTGCTCCTGAAAGTGGTTTATTGTAATTATCTGAATGATTTGTCTTGAAGGGTTAGCAATCCCCAGAGGGTGATATAAACACAATTTTGCAAAGAGTTCTTTAAACCTGGAAGTGAAAGCCTCACTGATTAACAGACTGACATTTATGTTACTTGTGACAAATCTGCTGTCCTTTTTACGAAACCATCATCCAGTCATAACCACAATATTGGAGGAAATGGCTGCAAGTGTCATTTCATTGTGATCATAGTTACCATCAATTTGACAAATGATAAAGCCAATATAATACTACAAATACAATTTCTGATTCTGTTCTGGACATCACTGCGTGGGTTCAGCAACACGTCCACAAACCATCGTCTGGAAACAGCTCGCTGTACCATCCACAAGTTAAAGCTCTATCAAGTAAAGAAGGAGCCACATGTGAACACCATCCAGAAACGCTGCTGTCTTTTAAAAGTATTTTTAAACTTTCAAATATTGTTGACATTTAAGTGTTAATGTTAATGTTTAGGCTCATTTCCTTATTTAAAGCTATTCACGGAAGATCTAACAACCAACTGCAAATCAATGAAACACTTCCACTGAATTTGCAAAGCAGTGATGCTTTACTGTAGTTTGTCTACACTGACACTATTGAATTAGAAACAGCCACATCTTTGTTCATGTTTGAACTTGGTACCTTGTGATTTCCCTTGCAAATTACTATACTTTTAGTCTTGATCATTTCTGACTGATAACCCCCCAGATCCCTGTAGATCCTAAGCAGATGTCAACACATTAAATTCAAAGCATGTTTAGTACAGACTTTGGATGTGTGTTGGAGCGAATGTTCTTTTGTGTGCAGACCAACAAGACAAAATTGTGTTAAAATCTAGATTTTGAGGACGAAATAAGAAAACTGCAAGGGTTTAAAAGCATTCGTCCAAAACTGGCAGAAACATTCATGGATCTGTGTTCCCTGCTGATTTGAGTAAAATCCTAGTGCAGCTTTAAAAACCCATAGTGATGTAATTAGGGGCACATTGCTGTTTGGTTAGAGTTACCATTAATAACTCTGTGGTTTAAATATGTCAATTTGCTCAGGTATGATATGGATCAGCTGCAAAACAAATTACTGACTCATCCTTGGTTGAAACAATATTCATTTAGTGAAGTAATAAAATACTGAATTAAACATAGAAAACTTATTTTTTCATATTTTTACACATTGCACTGTAAATGCCTAATTATGAATAATCTCTGCACACGTCTCAGGTACCAATTCAGCTCTACTGTCCAACTGCTGATATGTCTTGTACGCTTCTCAAAATAACTTTATTTTAAATAAAGAAAGACACATTTATGCAAATGTCAGAGTATAGTGACATATTCAGGTGTTTGCATTTCTTTTTTTTTTTTTGAACTTTTTATTTTCAATAACTGTTTTACATCAACATATACACACAATAGACATACAGAGAATACCAACTCAAGTGATGAGAGTACATAATAGTGATGAATAATACAAACTAAATTTGAAAAGTACACAAAAAAAAAATAAAAAAAAATAAAAAAATAAAAAAATAAAAAATAGAGGTGTCAAGGTTACATTATGTATTTAGTTATAGGTCTCCATCTTGTTTCAAAGGTCCCCATCTTAAGTTGTAGTCTTGATGTTATTTTTTCCATTATATAGACTTTTTTAATCCTATCTCGCCACTGTGCAATATTGGGAGGTTGTGGCCTTAACCAACTACATGTTATGCACTTTTTTGCAATCAGAAGCAGAACTCTGATCAGGTATTTATTATCTTTGTTAATCATGTCAGAGGGTATTATTCCTAGAATATAGACGGATATATCCAGATCTAATTGAATGCCCAAAATACTCTTTATATCTATTTGGACATTTTTCCAAAACTCGACCATCTTCGGGCAATCCCAGAATATATGAGTAAAATCCCCCACATTTCCACAATTTCTCCAACAAAGCTGGGATGTTTTACAGTATTTAGATGTGATGATTGGAGAGTTAAAGAAACGCATCTTAACCTTCCAATCAAACTCCCTCCATGTCGGACTGTTAGTTAGTTTGTGTCCAGAGCTAAATGTTTCTTCCCAATCCTCATCTGCTATTATTATATTAGCCTCCAATTCCCATTTCTCCTTAATTTCTTTATTGTTAACATTGGATTCATATTGCAGGCTTTTGTATATTTTTGAGATGAGTCCTTTTTTTGATTCACCTTTTGCTGTTGATAATAGGATTTCTTCCGTTTTAGTCATGTCTGCTGAGAATTTCTGCCAGTCACTATGATTCTGGATATAATGTCTAAGTTGTAGAAATCTATAAAAATTAGTTTTTTGTAGATTAAATTCCTTTTGAATTTGTTCAAAAGATTTCATTGTTGGCCCTTTAAAGAGCTGTGCTATAAATACCAGTCCTCCCTTTGTCCATCTCTCAAACCCTGTATCCATAGAAGCTGGGATAAAATCTGGAATCTTGGCTATTTTTAAAATTTTTGATATAGAGTCAGGAAAATTAAATTTCTTTTTTATTCTTGACCAAATATTAATTGTTTCCTTAACCCAATGGTTTTTAATTTTGAGATTTCTTTGAATCGTCTTTGTTGTAAAGGGCAGTGTATCTAGGGACAGGTTTGGGCAGGCTCTCTGCTCCATATCTACCCATATTGCCTCATGATCCTTTGCTAACCATAGAGCTATGGCTCTCAAATGAGCAGCCCAATAATAGTTTTTTAAATCAGGCAAACCCAACCCTCCCTTACTCTTTGAGGACTGAAGTATTTTAAGTTTAATTCTTACTTTTTTATTTTGCCATACAAACCTTGATATTCTTTTATCCATCTCTTTGAAAAAGGAGTTGGGGATGGAAACTGGGAGTGATTGGAATACGAACAATAGTCTTGGTAAGATATTCATTCTGATTGTTTCCATTCTCCCCCCGAGGGTTAGTGGTAGGATCTCCCATCTTTCCAGATCTTTTATAATTTCCTTCTTCAGCTTCTCATAATTTGCTTTGAATAATTGTGAAGTTTGAGGTGTAATAATTATACCCAAGTATCTAAATCCTTTATTGGTCCATTTGAACTTTACTTTTTCTTTTAGCTGCGTTGGGCATTCACCTGATAGCATCATTGCTACCGACTTACTTTCATTAATCTTATATCCAGACATATTCCCATACTCTTTAAGGTATTCTAATAGAGCTGGCACTGATTGGAGTGGTTCTGTTAAGAATACTAATAGATCATCGGCAAACAGTGATATTTTATGTTCCACCCCTCCCTCATCTTTTATTCCCTGAATTTGTTTATTCTGTCTTATTGCTTCTGCCATTGGTTCAATATTAACCGCAAATAGTAGAGGACTCTGGCAGTCCCCCTGTCTGACTCCTTTCTTAAGATCAAAAAATTCTGAACAATATCCATTAATTCGAATTCGGGATTTTGGATTTTTATAAATTATTTTCACCCATTCAACAAATTGTTGTGAAAATCCAAATCTTAGTAATGTCTGGTATAGAAAACTCAATTTTACCTTGTCAAAAGCCTTTTGGGCATCCAAACCAATCAAGAGGGAGGGTTGTAATTTAGATTTTGTATACGACATCACGTTTAGTGTCCTTCTAATGTTGTTTGCTCCCTGCCTGCCTGGGATAAATCCCGTTTGGTCTGGGTTGATCAATTTCGCTATATGTTTTTGCATTCTTTCTGCCATTATACTTGTTAGTATTTTTAAGTCATTGCATAATAAACTCACGGGTCTATATCCTTCGCACATAGTTGGGTCTTTACCCTCTTTATAGATTACAGATATAATGGCATCAGACCATGTTTTAGGGGGGTCACCTGTCCTTAGTGCATAGTTAAACACCCTACATAATACTGGCGTTAGTTCTTCTTTAAATGTCTTGTAAAACTCCCCTGGCAGTCCGTCTGTCCCCGGGGATTTATTGTTTTTGAGTTTTTTAATAACATTCAGAATTTCCTGTGAAGTTATAGGTCGGGTCATTTCTATCGACTCTTCTTCTGATAAAGTTGGGAGATTAATTTTTTTGAGAAAAGAGGATGTTTCATCATCCTGAGTATCTCTGTCTGAATCATCATATAGTTTCTTATAATAGTCTGCAAATGCTTCAGCTATTTCTTTGGGTTGTGTTTTAGTCTGCATAGTTGATGGGTGTTTTATCTTGGGGACGTGCCTATTTACTTGAGCTTTCCTAAGTTGAAATGCCAAGAGGCGACTCGCCCTGTTGCCCATCTCGTAATATCTTTGATTTGTAAAGCGTAGAGAACCTTCTGCTTTAACAGTTAGTATCTCCTCTAGCTTATCTTTTGCATTTTTAAGCTCTCCCATTATGTTTTTATTCCCTAGTTTGTGCTCCCTTTCCAATTCTTTGATCTTATTTTCCAACTCCTTTTGTTCTTTCATTCTGGCTTTTTTCATTCTGGATGATATTTCTATTATTTTCCCTCTTATCACTGCTTTCCCTCCTTCCCATAGTATTGTTGGTGAAACTTCCCCATTATCATTTATTTCAAAGTATTCCCTAAGTGACTCCTTGATCTCTTTGACCATATTTTCATTAGACATAATTGAAACATTCATTCTCCAATATCTGAAACAGGGTTCCTTATTTATATTTAAAGTTAGCCTTATAGGTGCATGGTCACTTATGGTTATATTTTCTATGTTACATTTTGATACCTTATGTATATGTGGCTGAGATATGTATAGATAATCTATTCGAGAGTAGCTTTTGTGTGGGTTTGAGTAAAAAGTGTAGTCTCTTTTTTGGGGGTTGGCATTTCTCCACACATCAACAAGACCAAGCTCTTTAGTAATATTATTCAGCATTCTAGATTTTGTTGTCGGTGGCCCGTAATCAGAAGGGTATCTATCTAGAATATTATTTTGAACCGTATTAAAGTCTCCCCCCATCAATATCATTCCATTTGCATCATTAGTCATTATATCGACTATTTCTTTCAAGAAACTGTCTTTCTCCTCATTTGGGAAGTATACATTTATTACTGAAATTGTCATATCACCGATTCGTCCTACTATCATTACATATCTTCCTTCTTTATCCTTGATCTCTTTCTCAACTTCAAGTAATATCCCTTTTTTGATTAAAATTGCTACCCCCCTCCTTTTACCAAATGAAGCATAAAATGCCTGACCAACCCACTCCCTTTTCAGCTTTTTGTGTTCATTCTCAGTTAGGTGTGTCTCCTGTAATAAAGCTATTGAGCACTGTAGATTTTTTAATTGAGTCAGAATCTTCTTCCGTTTAATAGGGTAGGTGTTTGCATTTCTTATTTAAATTTCTGTCACTGCCAAAGAAAAACAACCGAAAATAAAATATACAAAATACACAGCATAGACACAAAAAATTTACCAGGGAAATGTGATTGGAAAAATCCACCAAATTTGACTACATATCCATGATGGTAATATATATATGAGAGTCTGCACCACTCTGAACACAATCCCATAGGAACCAAATCTAATAACTTCTCTGTTTTGTTGCATCTGTAATAAATCTACTGAGATTAAATATCTGCAGAATCAACAGGATGTTAAATCCTCTACTTGGACTGATTACAGGTGAGCAAAATGTGTCATTTCTGTCTACATGTCAAAATATTACACAGTAAATTGTGGATGAGATATTTATTTTTTATATTTTTAACAAAAACATCAAGACCTGACAATAAAAATGTGTATGACAGATTTTACGTTTGGGATTTTTGTTAATTCATGAAATTAAAGCTGAATACTGTTTGATAAAGTTGCATTTGTTCAAAATGTTTTGTTTTTGGGGGGTGGGGATGATTGTTTCATTGAGGCAGTACTCAGGGTTTGATCAAGCTTGGTGCTATTATTAATTTATTATGATTATGGCAAGGCAAGTTAAAATCGATAAGGTTGCTCATTTTTTACCAACATTGTAAAATTGTGGAACTGAATCAGAACAAGGTGGTTTGTGAACAAAAGGTCTATTTAGTGTGGGTGTGTTCAAAGTTTTTACAATTTCAGTGAGTTAAACTTTAGGAAATGTGTGTCATCACAAATGAAATATAATATTCGCAACTGTGTTCATAGTAAAGTTACATGAAAACAAAAATAGTTATGCTTTTAATGCGTTACAGCTCACAGCGCATGAAAAATATTTCTTGTTTGGTTTTAGTTTACAAGTCTCTTTAGGCAGAATATATGTAATCTAGGTACTATAGAGAAACATGTTTGAGCAGCATGTTCTGTCTCTGTCTCTGAAGCCTTGGCTACACAACTCAGGATAGTTTTTTTTCCTGTTTCTATATTTTTCACCTCCACACTTCTCAACATAAACACTGTAAAACTCACATTAGGCCACTAAGTGGACATTAAGTCCACATTAAGGACATATCAAAAAACAGAGAAAGAGCAGGCTTAGCTTGGCTACAGATTCTCCCAAAACTAATTTTTGTTAAAACATTTTACAGTTTACTCGCAGTTATTAACCATTTCAGCACATGACCAAAGTTTAATGGGAGCTGGTTGGTTATAAGGTAACACAGATGCTGAAAAACAGGAAATAATGGGTCTATTGTTGTGTGGCTTTTATGGACACACATTTTATAGTGCGCGTGCACAGAATTGGTTGCTACATCATGGTTTTTAAAAAATCAAAAACAGAGTCTTTAAAAAATTTACACCTCATATATTCCAGCAGTATTAAGTTCTCTGTCTCTGTTCTTCTACAAATTCATTTTCAAATGTTTACAAACTTGTCAACACGTAATTCTTCACTGTGTTTCTGCTCAGATAATCATATTTATTTTTTCTCCTTTAAAACAGTTTGTTTCCTCTTGTCCTCATCGGCTGCAGAAGGTCAGTCCTCTTGTCTGTGTGATGCATACAATTACTTTTTCTTTGACTAAAACACGTTTATTGAAAAAAAATGTTTCTTTTTTTGTTTTCTGTTTTTAGATAATTTGATTAGGTTAGCAGGGTCAGATGATTCATGCTCTGGAAGAGTCGAATTTTACCACAGTGGGGTCTGGGGAACAGTGTGTGATGATGGCTGGGACACAAATGATGCTGAGGTCGTCTGCAAACAGTTGGACTGTGGTCCACCGTTGAATTCAAGTGCCAAATTTGGGGAAGGTTCTGGACAAATCTGGCTTGATGAGGTGGGTTGTTCAGGAAGTGAAACTTCTCTGGCACAGTGTTCGAACAGCGGGTTTGGAACACACGACTGTGACCACGTTGAGGATGTTGGTGTCATTTGTTCAAGTAAGATTGTATTTTTCTGAAAAAAAACATTTCCATAATCTGTCCTGAAATGTTACTCTTTGACAAGTTAATTCTGTTATTTTTAACAGAAAGAAAGAAAAGCACATATTTTTTGGTAAAAGGCAGTTTATTCTTGTGATAATGATGATGTGAGGGCAGCTGTGCTGCAATAGTCACAGAGTTATTTGAAAAAACTCACTTCTTGTATGTGTTGTCTCATGTAACTCCAGGTCATCAGATCAGAGTCTCTGGGTCGGCATGCTCTGGAACAATTGAAATCTATCACAATCGTAACTGGAAATTAATCTTATATAACTACTGGGACATAAATGCTGCTAAGGTGGCCTGCAGACAGTTAGGCTGTGATTCATCATCAGCTACACCTACTTCTTATTCTTATTCTTATTCTTATTCTTATTCTTCTTATTATTCTTATTATTATTATTTTAACTCAGATTTTCAGCTTGATTATGGGGGCTGTTTAGGAAGTGAAATTTCTCTACAAGAATGTCACTACAAGTCTGTGTCCTACAGTGGAAGCAGCAGAGCTGGTGTTTCTTGTTCAGGTAAGAATTCTCCTTCTTACTTTTGTGAAGATTTGGGTTTTGGTGTTTTTAGTTTGTTATCTTTTTTATCTTGCTGTTGTTTTGTGTTATTGTTTCAGTTTGGTTTTTCCTGTTTGTGTTGCTGTCAGTATTCACTCCTCCTCTGTCACTCTTTTGCCCTCCTTGCCACGCCCATCTCCACCTGTCAGTCATTATCCCCACTCACCTGTTTCCACTTACCTCGTCACCCTTGGTGTTCAAAAACCCGGTCACTTTTCCCACACCCTGTCGGTTCATTGTTTGTTGTTTGCTCTGTGTTATGTTTCCTTGTTGCCTTGCACTGCCATGTTTTGGATTTTTGTTAAGTTTTAGTTGCTGCCATATCAGCTTTTGTTTTTGCTTATTTTCTTTATTTAATAAATTAGTATTGTTTTTAAGAATGAGTCTGCACTCTGGGTTCGTCTCCATCTCCACCGAGTCTGACAATTTTTTTCCAGAATTTGTGCAATTAATTCATAATTTATAGTAGTTTTTCTTAGATTAAATATGTTTGAATATTAAATCTTTTTAATGATGATGATATATGTATTTTGGATACCTATGGGTCACTAATTTCTATGCTTTATCTTATCCGTCTGATAGGTTATCAGCTCAGATTAGTTGGGCCGTCTCGGTGCTCAGGACGAGTTGAAATCTTCTACAGTAATTCATGGGGAACAGTGTGTGATGATGGCTGGGACTTGAATGATGCTCAGGTGGTCTGCAGCCAGCTGGGCTGTGGTACAGCTCTGGGGGCACCTCGCTCAGCCTACTTTGGAAAAGGAAATGATAAAATTTTGCTTGACGATGTGGCCTGTAGAGGAGATGAAACATCTCTGACTCAATGTTCACACAGAGGGTTTTTCACACACAACTGTACTCACAGTCAGGATGCTGGTGTCATCTGTTCAGGTAAGAATCTATGAGTATAGTCTTGGTTTAAAATCAACACATAAGGCTGTCCAAACAAAGCTTTTCTTGAAAGATTACTGGCATGATGCTGAGAAATGTTTATAATTGAGAAATACAATAAGTTATGTTTTATGTTTCTAGCTGGACAGATCAGATTAGTTGGGCCAGATTGGTGTTCTGGAAGAGTTGAAATCCATTACAATGGAACCTGGGGAACAGTTTGCAACACCAGCTGGGACATAAATGATGCAAGAGTGGTCTGTAGACATCTAGGCTGTGGTACAGCACTGGATGTTTCTCACTTTGGAGAAGGAATAGATCAAATCTGGCTTGATGATGTGGTCTGTAATGGAAGGGAAAGACTTTTGTCTGAGTGTTCACACAGCGGGTTTGGGAATCACAAATGTAACCATAGTCAGGATGCTGGTGTCATCTGTTCAGGTAAGAATCCTTTTTTTCTTATAAATATGTTGGTAATTCAGCAATACTAATTGAGAGAACAGCCAGCCCAAAGCATAGGCACAACAAAGCAGCTGCTTAGGGCCACTAGGAAGGCAGGCAAGACCCAAGAATGTTTCAATTCTCAAGAAACAGTAGTCCTAAAAAATGCAGTTTATTTTATAGGCATTGTTTCAGTATGGTACCGGGATAACATTTACTGTAAAATACAACATCAACACTCCTTTTTCAAGTTCAGTTGCACTTCAGAAACACATCATATAAGAAGCATTCATAACTTATGGAAATCATTTATTATGACATAGTAACAAAATTAAATATTTGATCAGATAGGTTGTTTGAACTTGTTATTTAATTCTCTTGTTTGGACCTGACGTGGGGCTTGCATGTCTATGACTTGGCATTTGATGTTGTATTGTTCTTCAACAGATCTACTAAAACCTCGCTTGACCATAAATCCAACTGATAACAGTGTATTGAAGCTATCATTAAGCCTCCAAATTTGAATGTCTAATATTATATCACTTTGTAAACAAGGATGTTGCTGATGTGATGTAAAGAACTGGTGTCTAATCTGAGAGGACTGAAATTTGACAATTTTTTAAAATATTGAAACATTTAATTGAGACATGGCTCTGACATAAATTATCTTAAATTAAACAATATTTCTGTCATGTTGTCATTCGTAAATGTACACAAACATTTGATTTATATTATCTAGGATAAATGTGATAAATATGCAACTTTATGCTGTATTGTTTTTCAACAGATCTACTAAAACCTCGCTTGACCATAAATCCAACTGGTGCGATTTCCTGGCGTCAGAATGTCAGCGTCACCTGTTTAGTCACTGAAGGACAAGCAGGAGGAACATTCATTTTTAAGAGGACTCCAGGCTCATTTAGTCAAAGTCTGAACCCAATCAGCAACTCTGCTACTTTTTATATTCCTCAAATCAGCTTTGAGGATGAAGGAACATATCAGTGTCAGTTTCAAACCACAGTTTTAAATGAAACCTTTAGCACCCTCTTCAGTGATCACATCCAGCTATATGTAAATGGTAATATTTAAATTTCTTTTAATAAGATTTCTGAATATATCTTGTGGTTAACTGAATATGACATAGCAAATAACATCTGTGTTGTTTTCAGTGAACCATCCAAAGCCCAACATCACCACGGACCCTGCTGGTGTGGTTCCCTGGGGTCAAGTTGTTAACATCAATTGTTCCATCTCAGCTGAACCTTTAAGAGGAACATTTATTGTCACAACACCCTCAGGCTCAACCATTCCCAGTTTAAACTCAATCAGCAACTCTGCTACTTTCCAAATCTCTCAAGTCGGCTTTGAGGATGAGGGATTGTACCAGTGTCGATTTCAAATAACAAATAATTGGAGAACACTTTACTTTTATAGTGACCAAATCCAGCTCCAGCTAACTGGTAAAATTTCACTTAAGTTTGTAGGGTAACTAAATATGACAAAGGTTTATTTCAATATTACATAAAAAATAACAATTGTGTTGTTTTCAGTGAGTCTTCCAAAACCCAACATCACCATGGATCCTGTTGGTGGAGTTGCCTTCGGTCACCTTGTTTCCATCACTTGTTCCATCTCAACCGTACCTTTAGGTGGACTGTTCATTCTGCAGAAGACCTCAGATTTGTTCAGTAAGAACCAGACGTCAAGTACCAACTCTACTACATTCAGGATTCTCGAAGCCACCTCTAAGCATGTGGGAGATTTTCAGTGTAAATATCAATTAACATTGTCAAATCAAACTTTTACCTCTCCTCTAAGTGATAAGGTCACAATTTATTTTTCTGATATTTAAAGTAATGAGCACATGAGATATTTAAACCATTTCTGAACGTCCCAAATGTTTTAAAAACCGAAATCCACTGGATCTGCAAGAAATATTGTATTAGTGATGCCATAGATACCAAAATCCTTTTTTAAGGAACTGTTTTGTCTCAAACAGAGATATGAGTTTAAATATCCTGAACTAGATTTCACCATTGCTGCAACAAGTCTCCTAAATGAACATGTCAACACTGCAGGTGCATAAAACTGAACTGAATCTGTAACCTATTGTGCTTATGTTTAAGTTTTCAGAATATTCTGGCCAAAAACTACATCTTCACTAATAATAAATTATTAGTGAATTTGGAAATGACACATAACCCTTACACAATCACCTAAAAAAGCCTTTTCTTTTTCTTCAGGTAATTGTGTGTAAAGTATTGATTAATGTTCTTTATTATACCAGCAGTAGACAGCAGTCAGAGCGATCTGAGTTTGAAGAATCAGAGCAGTATACTTTTTAAGACCAAATTTCTCTCATCTCCTTTAACATCATCCTGGTGCTGTTTCAAAGATTTTGGTCAGGTCTTACTTTCAGAGGCAAATTTAAAAGAGTGCTGAGAGTCTCTGGTTTAACCTTTCCATTTCAAGGGGTTCTAGACAGTGTATTTTAAGCAAATTGCAGCTAATTATTGTGGTCAATGATATTTTACAAGAAACCCTTTGGTCAAAAAGGGACATTTTGTTTGAACTAAATCAGATTCTACCATAGTTTAACGGCCTTTTATATTGAAACTGATCTCTAAACTTTTCCCAAATAAACACAGCTCTGCAAGTGTATGAAACTGAACTGCATTTGTAATTTCTTGTGCTTCTGGTAATTTTGTTTTGATGAAGTTATTGTTTTTCTTTCTGGTTACTTCTAGTACTTTCACTTGTGACTTTGATACCCATCATAATCATCAGACGTCACAACTTGGTTAAAGGAAGTTAATGGTGACTGGTGTGTAAATAAAAAAAAAAGATGTTCATTTATTATTTAGAAACTGGTGGATGTTATTTGGTGTGGTTTGTGAAATCTTTTGTGGGACAAAAAGTGATTTTTAGATTTATAGATTTATCTGTTTATTATATACTTTTTACCATGTATTTACCATATTTTCATTTCTACTATAATAGTACTTTTGCTATTGCTAATATTCTGTGAGAATGTACTATTTGCAATTTCTTTGTTATGATTTTCAAAAAACCTATAAAGCTTATGAACTCAAAATTGACCATATTGTGATCTTTCTTTAATGATTTCTAACCAACAACATACAACAAACGTTTTTGTAACCTTTCTTTTATCAACAACTTTAAGTGTCTAACATACAACTGTTGCTTTCTGGGGCTTTTTTTGCTCTCATAATAAGTTTCATTAGCAGTAACCAGGCCACAATAATGTTGGTTTACTGCTTTAATCAGGGTTGAATGAAAATATAGTTGTTGCCAATCTATCTAGTAAGGGATAAAGATAATTTCCAAACAATTTGGCATTTATGATTTTACAGTGAGAAAGATTTTTTCAAGGTGAAAAAATTTAAGACATTTGCCAGTTTTACTTGGAGTTCACATGTTAGCAAATTCTTTCTCAGAACATCATGCTAACTGTCAGCATGGTGATGGAGGGGCGATGATTTGGGCTTGTTTTACAGCTACAGGACATGGGCACTTTGCAGTCAGTAAGTCAACTCTGAACTCCTCTGTTAACCAAAGTGGCCAAGTGTGGGGCCATCTTTCCGACAGCTAAAGCTTGGACCAAACTGGGTCATTAAACAGGACAATTATACCAAACACAGCATCGAATCTACAACAGAAAGGCTGAAAAGCGAAAGATTTCAGGTGTTGCAGTGGTCTAGTCAAAGTTCAGATGTCAACCTGAGAAAAACGCTGTGGTATGACTTGAAGACAGCAGTCCAGAAACAAATCTCTGCAAACTTCAATGAAATGAAAGAGTGTGCCCAATTTCCTCCACAACAATGTGAGAGACTGTTAAAGTCATACAAACTGACTGCTTTATGTTATTGCTGGCAAAGGTAGTTCTGACTACTGAATTATTGGGTGGATTTTTTTTGCGCTTTCCGAGTGCTTCAAGTTTACCATTATTAGCCTTAGTCATACCTTGCTTCTTGCTCCTTATTACTCACCTGTCCCTCATTTGTTAATCATGCCAGCTGCAACTACTTGGTAAACACTCCTCGCATACATTCACCATAATCTCACTTACTCATTTGTTTGGCAGATTGTTTGTTCCTAGTTTTCTACACTTCCTGAGGCCTTTGTTTGTGTTCATTGGTCCTGTTCCTCTCCAGCGTTTTTGGTTTGTAATGTTAGTTTGTTGCTGCTGCCCTGTCAGATTTTGATTTTATTTCTTCACATTCTTTACTAGTGATTGAGAAATCAAAGCTTTCTGAACCGCTGAATCAGTGTGGTAGTGATGGGCCTCACAGCTCTTTTCTGGGAACTGGTCGTTTTGTTCAGGTCAGCCTGGACTCCTGGGAAGCCCTTCCCTCAGTCACTCATGCAAATGGATTTTCTGATTCCTTAAACACTTATTTGCCAGGAACAAAAATCTTGTTACACAGTGTACTCTTATTCATTTTGGAGTGGTCAAAAATGAATAAGAGTACACTGTGTAACATGACAACTTCACGCATTAATGTTAAAGAGCATTGGTCTTTCTTTTTGAAGTCATGAATAAAATAGTTGTTCAATATAAAGCAAGTGTTTAATATTAAGACACAGATACTTCTGTTGCTACTATTTAAGAGAAATCCATGCATTCTTTTTTTTTCTTTTTGATGTATGTTTGTATCAAAGCAAGGGCTATTATTATGACAAGGCAGGACTTGACAGGATTCAAACTCGCAACACAACGACGAAGTTTTAAGAGTTTTATTGTGGAATGGACAGGAGCGGGACCTGTGACTCTAAACAGGACACTCACGTGACCGTCGTGGACTGGAACCGGAACAGGTAAGTTCTCCTTGACTTGGTTACTAGTTGCAGACAGGCTTGTCTGAAAGGGGCTGAGGCGAGAGGGAAAGTCCAGGTGCAGGCGAGGTGTCGTTACCAGAGGGTCAGAAGTCCG
>NC_051441.1:14764557-14777127 GCF_001649575.2 Kryptolebias marmoratus | reverse complement strand
CATGAACAAGACATGAACGCTGGACATTTACTCGCTGTGAGGCTTTCAATAATCTGGCGAAGAGTACTGGGAGCTGTGGGTCTTTATGGGGACCAGAACAGGTGAAACAGATGACTGTGATTACTTGGGCATGATAATATGGGCGTGGCTTGAACTGTGGATGAATGGAAAATTAAGTGGCTGTGGCAAGAGGCGTGGCAGGAACAGATGGAGCTGTGACATATTATTATTATTATTATTATTATATTTTATCGTAAAGTTGCAGGTTCGAAACCAGCTACATGCTTTCTGTGTGGAGTTTGCATGTTTTCCTTGTGCATGTGTTTTTTCTCTTTCTTTTTTTTGCGTACTCTAGTCTCCTCCCAACAGACCAAAAACATGCATGTTAGGTGAACTGGTAGCTCTAAATTGTAACTGAGTGGGAGTGAGAGCATAAATTGATGTTTTTCCTGTTTGTCTTTTTGTGACTTTGTGATGAACTGGCAACCTGTCCAGGTGTACCCTGCCTCTCTCCCAATGATCCATAGAGATGGGCACCAGCGTCCCTGCAACCCTGCACGGAAAAGTGGATAATAAAACTGAATAATTATTATTATTTAAAATATTTTTAAAGTTCAACTTCAGTAAGTCAATTCAGCATTTAGACATGTTTAAGCAAGACACCTCTGCTGTATTACTGTGGGTGATGAAATCTGAATTCCTTCCACTAAACTCTCTCACATACACACAGAAAGCCTCACAAATGAGTCCGCCTCCAAATATGAGACCACAGGTATCAGAATACGGTGTGGTCTCATTTTCTTCTGCAGCTTGTTACAAGATACCAGATATTAAGGTAAGCTAAATGTTTTACTGTCTATAACCATTGTGAAATTGTAGGGTAGACTGTTTAACTATCTTCAATACACGAGATTGATACAGCCTAAAAAGTGTTTCATACTTTCACTTTCAAAGGCTTATGCGTGAAACGTTGACTATATGGGGGTAACTTTATTTATCAAGAGTGTACATTTTTAATTAAAGAACAGGATTTCTCATTTTCACTCTCAGATGTTGTACTGCTTTCCCTTAAAATGTTGTCCAAACACTTAAAATAATTTGCGATTTCACACAAGTTTGCTCCGTTCCTCCTCACAATGGTTTCTGCTTTCAGATGAAATGTAGCTCAGACAATTAAATTGAGCTCCTATTTTTTAAGTTTTTTTATTTTTTTATTTGTGGTAGTGAATCACTGCCATACTATTCAGTGCAACAGTGTGAATTTTGTTTGATTTTTTTTTCCCCATCCTAATGACAGTGTGATTGAGCACAGAAGAAATAAGCGTGTGGCGAAGCAGTGCTCTGTGTTCATGAGAGACAAAACAAAAGGAAACAATGAACCTGATCAAAATAAAGGTGAGGGTTCCAACAGAGTGAAAAGAGAAGTAAATTTTTCTGTCATACAGAAACATCTCCATCAGAGGAGACGGTAGATGAAAAGAAAAAAAATCAAAAGGAGTCAAGAAGAAGAAAGTTCTTTTAGGTATGGGCAAATCAATCCAAATATTGATAGTATCAATACCAAAGTTGGTATTGTGTCAGCACTAGCATGATGGGGTCAGTGTTTTAGTTTGTTTCTCTACTCTACTTTCAATCCATTGCTCCCCTTCCATCAAAAAGACTTGGCTGTGCAAATACCACTTGTTCTTGTTATTTCTCTCTAGTCGCCTAACCACAGGCACTTTGTGCCTCTCCCTTTCCTGTTCTGCAGCATGTGTTGCCACGTGACCAGTGACGTTGCAGTGAATGAATGATGGCGCAGAGTAAGAAGACCATTATGTGGGCAGAAAGTGGACAAAAGTGTGTTTTTTTTATTTTTCACATAGTTCAAACATACAACACATGCAAGCTAAATTGCTTTTGTGTTTTTTCAGTCCATCTGATCCTGTGTCAAGCAGTGCAGAAGAAGAAGGTGAGTCAAAACTATGGGTGTAGTTTTGAATACAACACAATAATAAAATGCAGGTAACATCCAAAATGTGAGGTGTGTGTATGCATGGCTAAATTAAGCCTCTGATGTGTTTACTTTCATTTTTATAAAGCTACTTGGGTGGACAACAACAGGGCTGAGCTCATTCAGAGCATCTCTTCAGTGATGCCCATAGCTGACCTGATGCTTCAGAGGCACATAGTCCATAAAGAAATGTACAACAATATAAAAATGACCAAGACGAGCCAGGATCAGATGAGGGAGGTCTACAGTGCACTCACTTCTACAAAAGCAAAATCTGCCTTCTACAACATCCTCAGAGAAATTCAGCCTGAAATATGGACACGTATGTAAAGTTTTTTGTTTGTTTGTTTGTTTTGTTTCATTTTATGACATTTTTGTCTAAAAACAGTTTTTGAAGATTTGTAACTGTATTGTATTTACTAAAGCCAAAATTGTAAACCATAAAGCACTGTCAGAGCGGCAGTTTGATTTTTTCCCCCAGATTTATTGCTAAGACAGTTTCTGATTTGATATTCAATTTAAATTCATATGCAATATTTGAATTTTGGTCTGATAAATCAAAACAGTTGTTTTACTGAATCTTTTTTTTTATTTGCTTCTGTTTCTGCAGCTGAAAATATCACTAAAGACGCCTATAAAGAATACAAAGAAAACTTTAGGGAAAAGTGTACATTAAATGCTGAACTCCTTTTAAAAGGTCGTACAGAGTCAAAAACATTAGATCAAATTTACACAGAGCTTCACGTTGTACAAGGAGAGAATGAACATATCAATAAACAGCATGAGATTTGGGATATAGAAGATAAGTTCAGGACTCAAACAGTGGAAGGCACTAAAATCAGCTGCAATGATATCTTTAAAAGTGCACCTGGTTGTGATGAAACAAAAAAGAGAGCTATCAGGATGGTGATGACAAAGGGAATTGCTGGTATTGGAAAAACTGTTTCAGTGAAGAAGTTCATCCTTGACTGGTTAGATGGGGACGCCAATCAAGACCTGGATTTCATTTTCATGTTTCCCTTCAGGGAGCTCAATTTGGTCAAAGATGACGATTTTAGCCTTGAGACACTTGTGAAAGAGTTTTATCCAGAACTTAAGGACGTAGCAGTTGCAAAAATGTTTGCTAATCACAAAATCTTGTTCATTTTTGATGGCCTTGACGAAAGCCAACTTAAACTGAATTTCAAAACAACAAAAAGATTGACAGACTCCACAAAGGAATCATCAGTGGAAACTCTGGTGACCAACCTCATCCGGGAACATCTTCTTCCCTCTGCACTTGTCTGGATAACTTCAAGACCTGCAGCAATTCAGAGGATCCCTAAACAATATGTCTATCAATGGACAGAGGTCAGAGGTTTCGATGATCCACAAAAAGTAGAGTACTTCAGGAAAAGAGTTGAAGACAAAGACATTGCTGAAAAAATTGTTACTAGTATTACAATGTCACGGAGCTTGTACATTATGTGTCACATACCTATCTTCTGTTGGATTGCCTCAAAAGTCCTGGTGCATTTGCTTTTAAAGAAAGGCAACAGTCAAGAAGAAAACCTAAAGACACCCACAACTCTTATTGAAATGTACACACACTTTTTTTGCATTCAGATGGAGGTAGCAACTGAAAAATATGAAAACGAGGATTTTGGGGACATCGAAAAGATCTTCGAGTCAAACAAGGAGTTCATCTTCAAATTAGGCAGAATGGCGTTTGAAAAACTGGAAAGAGGTGAAATTGTATTCACCAGTGATGATCTGAAAAAATATGGCATTGACATAGACAAAGCCGGAGTCTACTGTGGATTGTGTACGTCAATATTCAAAGAGGAGAGTGTTTTTCACTCAAAGAAGCTTTATTGCTTTGTGCATTTGACAGTTCAGGAGTATTTTGCTGGTCTCTTTGTATATAAGAGTTTTGCAAGTAAAAGTATTGAATCTCAAAGCCTCAAGGACTTTTTGCTGAAAGGATCTGAGGATACACTCAAAGCCATCTTAGATGAAGATCCAGTTGATCTACCTTTGGATGAGCTAATGGAAATTACAATAGCTAATTCAACTTTAAGAAAGTCAGGAGAGCTGGACATGTTCCTCAGGTTCCTCATTGGCATGTCTTTGAAGTCAACACAAGTCTTGCTTTACGGACTAATTCAGCAAACAGAAGAACACTCAGAGGTTGTTGAGAAAATTAGGGCAAGTCTAACAGACATAGATTTATTAAATTGCTCAGCTGATAGATGTCTGAACCTTGTTCACTGCTTGGCCGAATTGAAGGACAGCTCCCTATATGAGAGTGTGAGTCATTTTGTGAATTCCAATCAAAGTCCAGAAACGCATCTCTCTCCTGTTCAATGCTCAGCTGTGGCCGACCTAATTCTAATGTCAAAAACACCTCTAGAAGAGTTCAATTTAAAGAAATACAGACCAACAATAAAAGGTGTTTTCAGGCTTCTCCCAGCTGTGAGGAACTGCAGAAAAGTAAGGTGAGTTTGCTTTTCAAAATGGGTTGCATTTGCACAGTTTAACCACATAAATATTACTTATAGCTAATTAAAATTAAGGCATTGTGACATTGGAAATACTTAACAAATGATGGAACACTAACGATAAGATGGGCCAACAAAGAGTGTGTAACATTTATGTTTTTGGCAAAGAATATATATATATATATATTTTAGATGGTTAAACTGCAGTAAAGAGTTTGTTATCTTATTTTGAAGCAGTCTTTTATACTTTTTGCAGAATCTCAGGCGTTGATCTTGAGACTTCACTTTGTGAAACAATCTCTTCAGCTTTGCGGATGCCACACTCTGTGCTGATTGAACTCCACTTGATAAATTGTACCTTCAATGATAAAGGTACAAAAATCTTGAGTGATGGGCTGAAAAACTCTCAGTGTAAACTAGAGGCGCTCAGGTTAGTGAGACTTTTATTGTGGCTATTGTATTTGTCTTTTTTTTCTGTAAAATTATGTAAGGAAAATATTTAAAAAGGCTGGTTTTGCCATGCTATGCCTTGCTTCCTGTTCTTGCTTTTGGTTATTGTTAGTATTGCTGCCATGTCAGCCTTTTTGTTTGTTTATTTAAGTCAATAAATTAGTTTCCTTTTTAAACTATGAGTCTGTGCTCTGGGTTCCTCCCCCCCTTCTGACATAAGTTAAGTTCATACACATTCATACAGCACTCTACCACATATCTACAAAGCTAATCTGAACAAATCATTCTTTAGACTCTAAGGTTCGACTTTAGAGTCGAACCTCCGACTCTCTCGTAAGAACACAAATGCTCTAACCACTGATTCACAATAAATAAATATTGTAAAATATTGTAAAAATGTGTAAAATTATTTATTCCTTTGTTTGTGCTTACAGTTTCTCAGGAGACAAACCTACAGAGGAAGTGCATGAAAAGTTGGCATCAGCTATTAAAGGCATTCTCCCAAACCTAAGAGAGCTGGAACTGAGTGGCGACATTCTGATGGAATCATCATTTTTGTCTGTGATCTCTGATGGGCTAAGCTGCCATAAACTGGAGAAGCTCAGGTCAGTCCAAGTGTGAACAGCAAACTAAAGTGTTCTACACCTGCTTTTGACTTGGTCAAAAAAAACCCACATTGGTTTTATAAGGACTCTCTCGGTCTGTGGATATACTGTAGACACACCAGCTGTATTGTTACTATAAGGATAATCTACCACTAATCAGACTTCATCAAATTTCTTGCTGTAATGTAAAATTGTTTTATCACCACTCTATCATATATATTTTATATAAGCACTAGGTACTATAAGCTTTAGGGTTTGGATTACAGCATTGGAGGAACTGCATGGTGTCATCTGTTTGTTTACGAGACTCAGTATAACTCCATTCTCCTTCCTCAAATAGGCTGAACCAAAATTGTGATATTACCAATATATGTAAGCAGATAGTGACCACCATTGTATCTGATTCGTCTAATCTGCGAGAGCTAGAACTGAGTTACACCAAGTTTACTGACTCAGAAATGGAGATCCTCTCAGCTGCACTGATGAGCACACACTGTACACTGGAAGCACTGAGGTAAGACAACGAGAACAAACATTTTTTTTTGTTTCAATCAGTTTTTATATAAGCATTTTTATTAAAGAAAAATAGGAAATTAAAAATGACAATACATACAACCGAATCTCTATATAATGTCACTCAGGAATTTTTAAACAACTGCATTCTGCTTTTCTTAGGATTACGGTTAGGTTGTAAAAGGCAACTTTATTTGACCAAATTCATTTGTCATTCAGCCTCAGTCACAACAATCTAACTGCAAAAGGCTGTGAGACACTAGCATCAACAGTCGTCTCCAGACCATCTCTCAGAAAGCTGGACCTGAGCTACAATGATTTGTGTGATGCTGGAGTGATGGAGCTCTGCAATGTGCTGAGGACTCCATTCTGCACTTTGAAAACACTAGGGTTTGTATAAAAATAGATGATTTATTTATTTTTTTAATTTGGAGGCTGTTTCATTATTTAGCTGCATCAGTTTGATACCATCAACTGTATTAGCAATTAAACATGGTGCTAACAGGATTGTCTACCACTCTTCTAAAATCCCTGATGTTTGGTTTCTCTAGGTTGTCATTTTGTAAAGTGACAGTAGATGGATGTTCCTCTCTGGCATTGGCTCTGACATCTGATCACTGCAACCTTAAGGAGCTGGACCTCAGCTTTAATCATCTGACAAATGAAGGAATCAAGCTGCTGACTGAAAAACAGAGGGCTCCCCACTGCAGTCTAGAATACCTTAAGTATGATTTAACAGCTTTAACAGCTAACAGAGAACTATTAAGGATTAATTCACAAAATTTACTGTATTTTTAAGAACTGCTTACTGTATGTGATAGTGATTTTGTTGTTTCTGCTTCTACTTTCATTAGTGTGGACCATAATGAAGAATGCTGGGTTAACTTGAAGCTCCTACGAGAGTGTAAGATTATAACTTCTTTTTCTTTAATGGTAAACTTTTTATATGACCTGCACGCAGGTCTTAACAAAAAATTTTTCAAAATCAAATGTAAAATGTTAAATTGAAGATTTTACCATTTATTGCTGTTGTTTTTCCACTCCTAATGTTTTAAGTGTGAAGATACAATAAAAAAAGTAATCTTGTCCTTATCAGGTCTTACACTCAGTGACAAAAACAATCCTGGGTCCCATGGCTGCAAAACACACCCAAATCATTTCTGTGTTCAGTAGAATGCATTCATTCTCATGTGACTCTGGTTCCAGTGAAATTAGTCTGTGTATCAGACAAGCACAGCCTTGAGTTGTTACTCAACATTCCTTACATGCAGGAGCTGCGACATTTCACTTTGGGCTATGTACATCTATTCATCCTTCCATTTTCTTTTACCTGCTTTTCCTTTCTGGGTCACGGGGGAGCTGGTGCCTATCTCCAGCAGAGGTGGGGTACACACTAGACGGGCCAGAAGTCCACATAGAGACAAATGAAACCACCATTCATGCTCTCACCCACACCTAGGACAATTTAGAGCTACCAATGAACTTAACATGCATGTTTTTGGTATGTGGGAAGAAACCAAAGTACCTGGAGAACATGCAAACTCCACACAGAAAGCCTGAGAGGCGGACCTGCATCCTTCTCGCTCTGAGGCGACAGCTCCAACCACTGCTCCGCCATGCCGCCTCGAGCAATGAGACATATCAAAAGACGGCAGAGGAAAAAATAAGAAAAACAAAGTTAACGTATTCTGTTGTTGGAGGACCAAGAGTGACCAGTGATAACAATTTAGTCCAAAATTATATCTAAGAATTTTTGTCCACAAGGTTTTAAATAAATATATCATACAGGCTTTTAGCACTCAGCGTATGTGTTGGGAATGCCTCCCAGCTGCTGCCACACCAAATTTTAGCACAATGACTGAATTGTAATCACATTTGTGTTTGCTAGGTTTCATTAGTTGTGGAGGCATTTTGAATCAGACTGACTCCGATAGTTAGGTAGTTGTAGATATACAGCTAATTATTACTTTCTGGGAATTTCATAAAAATGTATTCAGTGGTTCATGAGATGTTTTTAATAGACAAACAAAGCTGACTCCAATGGTTAATGCCTAAGGATGTTGTGCAATTTGTTAGCACTCAAAGTACATCTTTGGAATGACTTTTAGCTACTATTATATCAAATTTTAGCTCAGTGTCTGTAAATTGGCAAACCTTTAGCCATTTTTGTGTTTACTAAGGTCAATTATCTCTGGTAACCATCTTTGATCAGGTTGAATCCAGTAGTTCATTGGATGTATTTGTACATCCAGTGATTTCTTTCTCAAAGTTTCATTAAAATCCATTCAGTGGTTTGGGTAATATTTTGCTAACAAACAGAGAAATAAGCACACACAGACACAAGAAATGACATTATCACCCACCTTTCATAGCTGCCATAATAACACTGCTACATCATTAATAGTTATTTTTGTCCTGCTTGCAGATGCCTGTGACTTGACCCTGGACACCAATACAGCTGGAGGGAACATCACTTTGAGCTCAAACAACAAAATAGCAACATTTTGTCCTGAGAAGCAACCATATCCTGATCATCCAGACAGATTTGAGGACGCTCAAGTGCTGTCCAAAGAGGGTCTGACGAATCGACACTACTGGGAGGTTGAGTGTCACTTCAAGACTTACGTGGGAGTGGCATACAAAAGTATTGCCAGGCAGGGAGACTGTACAAGTGATCATTCTTTTCAGGGCAATGACAAGTCTTGGTGTTGGAGCACAAATGGGTGTTTTTTTCATAATGGTTCCTGTGAAAGATTTTTGGTGCCAAACACAAACAGAGTAGGAGTGTACCTAGACTGGCCGGCAGGTATTTTAATCTTCTTTGATGTCTCTTCTGGTTCAATGAGCCACCTGTATACTGTGCGCACAACTTTCACTGAACCGCTCTATCCTGGTTTATCACTGCTTTCATTTGGAAAGGTTTATCTGAAAGAAATAAATAAGCAATAAATTAAATCGCTAAGAACCATAAAGCTCATTTAACTTTAACACAAGACATCAACAATGGCACAAAAAACTGGAAGCAGAGGTCTAGCATGGTACATGAGTTTTATGTTGCTTTGACTCAGCAATTATACTACATTACTAGTTTGTACTCTTATATAATGCCATTTTAACTTTTTATTTGTGGCACAGCATTGTACATATTTTGCACTTTTCTTTATACTGAAACATGTGAATGACCTGGACTCCAAACCAGAGTTATTTTTTACTGTCAAATGCTAGTTTTTACATGATGTGTTACAAAACACTGTAGGGTCTTTTCTTACTACATTCCCGGGTTTCAACTCAGTATACAGATATTTGTTTTGAAAAGAAAAGGAAAAACATTCCTTTCAGTTGTTCATGAAATATTTTGCTAACAGACAGACAGGATTAACACCAGTAGTTAATGATCAAGTTTTAGGCAAAGAGCAATGTGTGAGCTAAGAGTATGTGTTGGGAATGACTCTTTTAATACCACACCAGGTTTTAGCCTAATTTCTGTAAAGATGACTGAGTTAGAATTATTTTTGTGTTGGACAGTTTTGATTCGCTGTGGCGGCCATCTTGAACTGGGTTCCCCAAAAGTGAATCAGCTGTAGATGTACATCCAGTGATCACTTTCTGAAAGCTTTATTAAAATCTGTTCATGAAATATATTGCTCAGAGACAAACAGAGTTGATGCCAAAGTGTAGCAATGTATTGTTCTCTGAGTATGTGTTGGGGATGATGCTCAGTTACTACCACACAAAGATTTAGCTTACTGTCCTCAAAACTGGCAGAGTTATAGCCATTTTTATGTTTGCTAAGGTCACTTAACTGTGGCAGCCATCTTGTCTGAGGTTGACTCCAAAAGTTAATTATCATAGGCGTACACCCTAAAAATACTTTCTAAAAGTTTCATTAAAATCAATTAGTGGTTGATGAGATAATTTGCTAATTCTACAGACAAACAAACACACACACAAATATGAGCAAAACCATGATTGCCTTCGCCTTTGGTAGCAGGCAACAATCAACTACAACCTAGAAATGGTAGATTTATAATAACTTGTATTTATAGTCCATCACTCATTATAAAGAATGCTTTCTCAAGTGTGAAGAAAGATGTTAACACCCTGCTGGATGTTGACCCTGCTGTGACAGGGTAGTTTATTATAGCCATGATGTGGGGCCTGAACACACCAACGTGGCTTAGTTATAAAGGAATTTAAAGCAGGACTCACCAAGAATTTTAACTATTTGTTTTCTTATTTCTTACTAAGGATTTTAATTGATTTTTATTACCTTTCATGATGCAAACATTTGAAATATTCTGTTGTACGTTGATCCCAATATCGATTCAATTCATTTTTATGTGCTTTTATTTAAATAAACTAGTGATTGTATTAATTTTATTTGTATGTAACCAATTGAGCTGCATTTGTTTCTATAAAAGGTATGACATGAATAAATATGTTATTACTTACTTTATTGACAGTATTTTTATGTTTGGAGACTTAATGTTTTAGAGAGATTTCAAATTAGTAACTTGATTTTACTGGATCTGTGTTTTTGCACACACACAAACTTACACTTTTTATAGTTTGTAACACAGTGTTGCCCACATCCAAATCTGCTGGTTATATGATATTTATAGAACTGGTGATGTATTTTGTATCATGGACATACAAATATACAGGAAGAGTTCTGAGGATTTGAACTGATCACAATTATCGCAAATAAATTTTCTGCTTGCTATTTCTGCTTCTAACACTAGAGGGAGATGTTTTAAAGGGCATGAGTAAGTGGTGCATTCATGTTGACTGTTTTCTTTGCCTGAGAAAAACAGCATATTGGCTGCATGTGTTCACTTTGATAATTAAATAAACAAATCCAGTGACCGCTCTCTTTTTCTTAATGAAAGTCAGTGTTTGGGTTTTATACGTTTTGTTTAATCTATCGCTTAATTATGATGCGTCTGCATTACTGAAGACAAAAAATGTCTACATCACGTATGAATAAACCTCCTAATTAAACAAAATATATATATTTTGTGAAACATGAACCTGATCATTTATTTGTTATGCCTATGTTCAACACCTTGCAGTGTCTTGTCCACAGACATAAAAATGACCTGTTCTACTGTCTTTAATGTCCGCAGACACACACCCTCTTGAGTTTTCTGTCCTTCAGACGTGCTGCACTCACTGCAGTTCTTATCTTGAACAGCTGGCGTCGCTGCAGAGCAAAGAACACCTCTGCACAGCTGAAATACTAGAAGAAGAGTCGTACCGGGAAGTAAATCTTTTGACTCATACAAAGCTACAAATTTTGAATATTTCTGCTTTAATTTTAAGCGATAATCAAAGTTTCTGTAACATTTGCATTAATTCTACCTTCAGTTTGGCTCAGCAAGTGTTAAAGTAAACTTTAGATAAACGAAAGCTAACAAAGATGAGGAGACAGCGGCTGGAAGCAGCAGCAGTGGAAGAGAGTTGATGTAAACATCACCTGCGCATTATGAGGAGGGACGCTCTCGATTAATAGAAAAGATGCAACAAAACAAAATGCTGGATGGGGTTTTCAACCCCGAAGTTTGTCTGTGCAGTTTAGGTTTGTATAATAACAGTTTCCTCGTGATACATTGATGTTAGTCGCAGTTTGTTTGTTGCTAACTGGCTTAGCATATTTAGAGGAAGGTGTGTATTACGTGCTGTCGTACTTTCGCCTCTTTCCATCCCCCTGTCATTCAATGGTTGCCATTTTGTGCCCGTATTCAAACCTTTTAGCCTCCAGCTATTCAAATGATTTTAGTTAAGAGACACAAACAGCACACACACACAAACCTACTTGTACTGAGTGGCAGTTTGTTTGAATAATGTGCAGCATTGACCACTTACATACACGAAATGTACTATCTCTAGATTTAACTGCATTTGTATTTTATGTTTATGATATGTGGATATTTATCCCGAAGCTGTAGCTTGAAGAAAGTTTATTAATAGCTTTTAAATTTAACAAAAAAATCTGAACATCAATCCTTCTATAAACTTAAACTGATTATATTTCTAATCTGATCGTATTTCTTTGTTCTTCTTCTGTTCAGTCTGGAGCTGGTGTTTTATTGAGGCAAGTAAAAAGAGCCTTTGACTAATGAATGTCTTTGGAAATACAAACTCATATTATGGTCATATTTTTTGCATTTTCTCTAAGCTGAAACACATTTAGAAGTTTCTTTGCAACAGGTTTAATTTGTTCCACGTAAGAACCGACTGACAGCTCATGTTTTACCATCTTCTGGGAGTTGATCATACAGACTTCTATCTTATATGGATTTAGTTTCAGGAGGTTTTTCTGACATCCAGCATTAGATGTTGCTTTGAGTTGATCAGTGAACTCAACAATGACACAAGTGATGTATGTGTGAATTTAAAGTTATAACTGTCTATAATGTTCGTGTGTTTCGGTGTTCCCTGCAGATGTTCAGCAGACAATGGTGATTAAAGAAGAAGCCCCTGAAGACTGGAGACCTGGTGTGGACCAGCAGGACCCAGAGACCCTCAA
>NC_051441.1:14755879-14764457 GCF_001649575.2 Kryptolebias marmoratus | reverse complement strand
TTAAAGAAGAAGCCCCTGAAGACTGGAGACCTGGTGTGGACCAGCAGGACCCAGAGACCCTCAACATAAAGGAGGAAGAGGAGGAATCTTGGACCGGTCTGGAGGGAGAGAAGCTTTATGTGAAAACGGAGACTGATGAGACCAGGTTTTCTTTCACTGCAGTCCCTCTAAAGGCTGAGGAGGATGAAGAGAAGCCTCTGTTCTCACAGCTTTATCAGCACCAAGTGGAAGATGGAGATCTTCCAGCCATCAGCTTAGTGGATCAGATGAAAGCAGCAACTGGTGGAGAGGACTGTGGAGGAGCAGAAATATTTGGGCTTCTGGAAAAAACAGCTGCATATAATGAAGAGGAACATTCGCATTTAAAGGACAATGAGCAACAAAACAGAATCCTGGATGCTGTTTTCGACCCTGAATTTCAACTGCACAGATTAGGTTTGTATATTTGGATCAGCTGTCATCATGTTTGTAACAGTTTAGTTACACGTTTATGAAGCTAATGAACGAGATAGAGATTTTGAGTTTGTGGTTTGCTTCTAACAACAGCAATAAATTTAAATAATAAGAACTAGTACATTTAGACAAACAAATACATAAATGAATTCCCCCACCACAGACCTATGCTACAGGACATCTGCCTCTCACAGCCAGCTGTCTACATAGTCAACAAAACATTACTAAACAAACTGAAATGATCTATCTGTCTATCTGTCTGTCTGTTTCTCTTACTTTCTCTCTCTCTCTCTCTTTTCCTTTTTTTGACTGACAGACTGATGGATGTATTAGGCTCGATTGGACTCAGTTATCTGGTATTGAGTGGTGTTTGGCTTCTTGTTTGGGGGACCTGTTATGCTGTTATGTGTGCTTCACTTGGACCTGGAGCAGGACAGCTAATCTGGCTGCTATTGTTGCCTTGTTCACCATGAAAGCATTAAAAAAAAAACAAAAAAAACCCCCGCAGATTTTATTTTACTTTTTTGCATAAAATGTGTTTTAAGAATTGGGTCAGAAAAATTCAACTTTGTGTTTATCAATCCAGAACACATTTTTCTAAAATACAGTAAAAGTAAACTGCACATTTTAGAGTGGCCTCTTATTGTGGCCATCCTAAGGCAAACCTGTGCAATAATCATGCTGTCTAATCAGCATTGTGATATGCCACACATAGGAAAAGTCTTAAATGTTTGAATATAGGAGCAAAAACAAAAGTGCTGTGTTTGAATTTTTGTCCAGTGTATATGGATTTAGTGTCAGCTGGTTTTCTGACATCCAGCACTGTTGTTTTAGGTTTATCAGCAATAACACAAGTAATTTCAGTGTGAATATAAAGCTTTAACTGTCCTTAATGTTCATGTGTTTCTGTCTTCCCTGCAGATGTTCAGCAGACAATGGTGATTAAAGAAGAAGCCCCTGAAGACTGGAGACCTGGTGTGGACCAGCAGGACCCAGAGACCCTCAACATAAAGGAGGAAGAGGAGGAATCTTGGACCAGTCTGGAGGGAAAAAAGCTTTATGTGAAAACAGAGACTGATGACACCAAGTCTGCATTCATTGCAGGTCCTTTGAAGAGTGAGGAAGATGAAGAGAAGCCTCTGTTCTCACAGCTTCATCAGCACCAAGTGGAAGACAGAGGTCTTCCAACCATCAGCTCAGTGGATCAGGTGAAAGCAGCAACTGGTGGAGAGGACTGTGGAGGAGCAGAAACTACCAGGAACCCAGATCTAAATACTCATGAAGATGATTCCAGCTCTTCAACGACTGAAGTCAGTGAGGATGATGAGAAAATCCAGTCAAGACAAATGTCATTTAGTTGTGATGTTTGTGGACAAGTGTTTGGACGAAAGTCAAATTTAAACAGACACATGATAATCCACACAGGACAGAAACCATTTGCATGTGATGTCTGTGGACAAAGTTTTAGACGAAAGTCAGATTTAAACACACACCTGAGTGTCCACACAGGACAGAAACCGTTTGCTTGTGACAGCTGTGGACAAAAGTTTGGACGAAAGTCACATTTGAACAGACACATGAGAATCCACCCAGGACAGAAACCATTTGCTTGTGACAGTTGTGGAGAAAACTTTGGACGAAAGGCACATTTAGACACACAAATGAAAATCCACACAGAACCGTTTGCTTGTGATCGTTGTGGACAAAGGTTTGGACAAAAGTCAACTTTAAACAGACACATGAAAATCCACACAGGACAAAAACCATTCGCTTGCGACCACTGTGGGAAAAGGTTTGGACAAAAGTCAAATCTGAACAGACACATGAGAGTCCTCACAAGACAAAAACCATTTGCTTGTGGTAGCTGCGGGCAAAAGTTTAGACAGAAGACACATTTAGACACACACATGAGAATCCACACAGGACAGAAACCATTTGCCTGTGGTAGCTGCGGGGAAAGGTTTAGACAAAAGTCACATTTAAACTCACACATGAAAATCCACACGGAACCATTTGCTTGTGATGTCTGTGGACAAAGGTTTGGGCGAAAATCACAACTATATGTACACATGAGAATTCACACAGGACAACATTCATTTGCTTGTGATCGTTGTGGCCAAAGCTTTGGATTTAAGTCAACTCTAAAGAGACACATGAAAATCCACACCGGACAGAAACCGTTTGCTTGCGATCACTGTGGGAAAAGGTTCGGACTGAATTCAACTTTGAACAGACACATGAGCGTCCACTCAGGACAGAAACCATTTGCTTGTGATCGTTGTGGGAAAAGGTTTGGACAAAAGTCAAATCTAAACAGACACATGACAGTCCACTCAGAAGCAGAAAACAATTTAGTTGTGAACATTAAGACAGCTGCTAAAGACACTTAGGAGTTTACACATAATTCAAACTGATCAGCTCTAGGGTTTGATGTTAAATAGTCTGGATGCTTTGGAAAATTGTTTCTCATAATTGCAGTAGTTTTTACTTGCAGTGATATTTGTATTTATGTTTCTATTAAGAATTTGCATGTTCTCCCCATGCATGTGTGGCTTTTCTCCAGTTCCTCCAGTTTCCTTCCATAGACCAAAAAACATGCATGCTAGGTTCATTGGTAACTCTAAAATTGTCATGAGTGAAAACCTGGTTGTTTGTCTCGATTGTTTCTGTGTGTCCCTGTGATGGACGTGTGACCTCTCCAGGGTGTCCCCCGCCTCTCGCGCAGTGACTGCTGGAGATAGGCGCCAGCTTCCCGCATTCAAAAAAAAGCAGGTGAAGAAAATGGATGGTATCTATGTCACACCCGACTGAAAACTTGTCTAATATTTATGAAGAACCACTGCAATCATGTACTGTTTAAATGCAAAAACACCAGATTGATCTTGTCAGCTCCTGAATAGAATATCTGTCAGAAATGATTAATGCATATAAATACAGAGAAACAACCCTGTGATAACATAGAATACTACTCATGCTGTTATTGATGCACTTTCTAGTTTGTTTGTTTTTTTAATAGGATACAATGGCTCTGAATTGATGAGATTTTGCATTAAATAGCCTCAGTCCAGATGGCTGATGGTTTACATATGTAATACAACATAAGTTGTTTTTGGTGGAATAGTGGTGCAGTGATTGGAGCTGTCGCCTCCTGGCAAGAAGGTTGCAGGATTGCTTCCTGACCTGGGGCTGGGTGGAGTTTGCAGGTTCTCCCTGTGCAAACGTGCATTTACTCCGGGTACTCCAGTTTCCTCCCACAGACCAAAAACATGCATGTTAGGTTAATTGGTAACTCTAAATTGTCTCTAAGTGTGAGTGAGAGTGTGAATGGCAGTTTGTCTCATATGTCCCTATGATGGACCTGCGACCTGTCCAGGGTGTTCCCCCGCCTCTCGCACAGGGACTGCTGGAGATGGACACCAGCTCCTCGTGACCCAGAAAGGAGGAGCGGGTAAAAGAAAATAAATGGATGAGGTTGTTTTGAAGTTTGTTTGGTGATAGCCATAGAAGGTGCAATATTGTAAATTTTAAATAAGGTTTTGTCATGATATGTTGCATTTTAAGTGCTGTTAATTTAATGTACATATGTTATTGTATATTGAGACTTTTTATATTTTCTAGGTGTGTATAAATACTTTCTAACTTTCGTTCATAATTGAAGTTATTTCCTTGTAAACCCACCACTAAAGGACATTGCTTAACTATCACACTTCTGCATGACTCGAGGGCCACTATCCTGCATGTGTTACTTGTTTCCCTGCTTCGACACACCTGATTCAGAGGTTAAATCACCTCTTCATGTTCTGCAGAAGCCTGTTAATCACCCATTGATTCAAATCAGGAGTGTTGGAGCAGAGAAACAAGTGAAACATGCAGGATGGTGGCTCTCCAGGACCAGGATTGGAGACCGCTGGCCTATAGTGATGGCGACGAAAGGGTGAGTGTCCAGAAGTTTGGCGTCTAATGGGAACTATGTATTAGTTGAATGTATACTAATCTCTGCAAGGCTGTGTGCAGCTGATAAAAGGACCTTTTTACCTGCCTTCATAATAACCTGATGAAAGAATACATATTATAGTAACAGAACAATAAGCTAACATACATTTTTACATCTATGCAAATGCATGTGTATTATTTGAAACTTGAATAATTAATAAATACAGAAATGGTTATTTAACAATATGTTAGTTACTTTTATTTTACATTGCATTGTATTTAGTTACATATCACAGTTACAGCTGGCCCTTTGAGGACAACCATAATGCTCATGTGGCCCTCTGTGAAAATAAATGAAACCAAATCTAAAAAAAATTACATTTCATGAATGTTATTTACTCAAATACAATTATTATTTTAGGTTTAACTTTCTCTGGAAGGGTTTTCTTCACTTTAGGCTATCCTTGAGTAGACGATTTGTTGCAGTGTTGTTAAGTTTAGGACGGTCTTCACGTTCAGCTTTAAAATCAACACGTGAGAGATCAGTCAGGAGAAGAGAGATTTCAGAGAGAGTTTTTCAGTTCTGTCGGTGGACATTGTGCCAGATGTTGCTTGTAAATAATTTCTGGTAAAATAGATGCAGAAGCTCCAGTGTCTACAATGGATTGCAGTACTCAAGGAATATTTCAGAAGGATTTCATATTAGTAACTTGATTTTACTGGATCTGTGTTTCTGCACACACACTCAAGTCAGAACTAAATTACCCACTTAAACACACACTTTTTATTGTCTGAAGCACCGTGTTACACACATCCAGATGTGCTGAATATATGATATTGATAGAACTGGTGATGTATCGTCATGTATGATAGACATAAATATACAGGCAGAGATTTGAGGATTTGAACTGATCACAAATGTCACTGCTGCGTTTGCTGCTTCTGCAGTCTAACCTTCTAACACAAGAGGGAGATGTTTGAAAGGGTATGAGTAAGTGGTGCATTCATGTTGACTGAGTGTGTTTTCACTTGTGAAAAACAGCATTTTAAGGCATATTGGCTGCATGTGTTCATAAACTCATCCAGTGGCCTCTTTCCATTTTCTCCTTAAGTCAGTTTTAAGGTTTCATGCATTTTCCTTCCCCCTATGTGGATTTTTTAAAAAACATTCTTTACGTACACATATTTTACTATGTATTTTTTAACATTTTAGAAAGACCTTGTAAAGGTACATGAGCACCCACACACACACATCCCACACACATTTAATGCACAGAATATATGGAGCTAAACCTTTTTTTAAAAATGACATGAGAAAATCCTTTACGCACGAGTCCCCTTCATTTTTCACATATAATTTATTCATGTTCTCACCCTGCTTCTCATCGTATGTTTTAGAGGTGAGGGTGTGTTCAGCTACGTTAGAAAATTCGAAAAAGTTAAAGGCGTCACTACAATGAAAACTAAAGTTCTTATGTGACTGACTTTGCCTTCAGGTGTTGGAATCGACAAATCATTCGTCCTTAAACTACAGCATGATACATTTTCTCCCTTAGAATTACATTAATGTGAGAAAATTACATAATGGTCTTGACACACATAGAGAGGTAACAACCTGGACTTAAACCAGGATTACCAGACTGCAGCGCTGACAACCAAGCTACTAAAGCCCCTTGAGTGAATGTGTATCTTTGTTCCATTTTTAGTAAAATTTCCAATCAGCCTCTAAGTTTTCTAGCTGTTCTATGTGCACCACAGTGGAAGATTCAATCAAATTTCATAGTTTGTAATGATAGTGGTGGTGTGAGAGATGCAATATCTAATTGAAGAGAAGGACACTCGAGCATGTAGCTTTAGTTTCACGGAAGGATGAAAAGGAAGGAAAAAGCAGAGGAAATGAAATGATTTTACAGCGAAAGGACAATAATTGTTGGCCAGAAAACTATAGGTGAGGAAGACGAGCCAGCGATGATGACCACAAACTTACAAGAAACATTTTCTCCAAACTAATAATGTGAAGTAAAATTATTTTTAGTCTTAACAGCGGCCTGCGTTTTTCTTTTTTCTTTTTTAATTTGTTTGCTCTTTAAAGAGAATGAAGTTTTAGGAATTTTAGGCCCTTTTTTAGGTTTGAGGTTGCTAGACCCAGAGGCTACATATATGTTTTATATACAGCGATACGACGTGTCAAGTTACGAGTGAGTCTACAGATGCTCCGCTTGTTGTAGATGTCCCTGCTGCTTTTATTGCCGAATGTAGTTTATTTTATGTGATGCAAGTTTCAAAGTGGAACTATATGACTGTTTCATATCTCCGCTGCTACAGGAACAGCTACATGTATTCATTCTGGCAGAAAAGGAAAGAACCTCAAACACAACCTTCTCATCATAATTGATCAAACTAAAAGCCATCAAACTCTGATGTAAAATTGTGGACAGTACGTTAATCTTCCTGCCTATTTCATTTATTCCCATTTTCACCCTTTTTAAACTGTAGTTTGACAATGTCTGAAGGGCAGACAAAAAAAACAGCTAAAAAAATGATGCTGCTGAGAATGTTAATGCAGCATCCTTGTTCAACAAGATTAAGGCATGAATATTTCACAAAGGAAGCTTTCAAAAGTAAATGTTGAAGGTAAAAGCCTAAATTTTTCAGTTCCTCGAAGCAAGCAGACAAGCACCTTAGATAACAAAAAAATAAAGCTGGTTTTCTCAACATGCACAGTGGATAAACCAGTGATGAAGATCTGGAGTTTGATGAGAAAAGAAAAGAATTTTTCATCTTTTTGATAAGTAGTGGAAAACAGAACAAGGGAAGAAACAAAGTGTAATCTATATGTTGAAACCACAGCTGTTGATGCAAAGAAAATATCTATACGTGTGTACCTCAGTGTATTTACTTTCTCCTCCTCTCTGCCCACCACACGGTAAGTGTCTACGCACAGTATGGTGCAGGATGTAGGCTTGTAGAGTTTGATGTTTCCTTTCTTTGCCATCATGAATATTTTATTCCACCCAGAAGGTTCCATCCAAATGAAAGCTGAAACACCAGCAACAACAAGTACAACAGCAGAACCAGCAGCAGCCACTTAGGAAACATGTAGCTGATCACTTCCAGCATCAAAGAGGTGGGATTTGTGCTGAGCAGCTCCTTTTCCTTGCACAGACCCTGTCATGAAAATAATAATAATAATAAAAACCCCTGCATTGTCATCCATAGAAACAGAAAACGAAGTAAATAGATATGTTAAATCAAGAAATTGTGAAGAGACACGTTAAGATCAAAGAAACACTCTGATAACAGAGGGAAAATAAGCAGTGAAGGACAAGCTGGTAAATTACAAGGAAGATGAAAGCAAGATGGAAAAAGAGACGTGACAGACATTACTAAGCAGAGCTTTGATTCCTAAAGTAGCGCGTGTATGCATGCATACATACAACATGCCGTATGTGCGCATTTATGTTTATGCAAAAAGCAGTGGGAACGCGAGGGGCGAAGGTAAAGTTACAAGTTCAGGATAAGTTGCTCACTTTTGCGAAGGCTACAGAGTTTTTGCTGACCGCTCCTATAGGTTTATTGTCCTTGAAGGAAATAAACCGAGAAGCCTCAACGGAGCGTGTGGATTGCAGGGATGAGGATAAGAACAACATAAAGAGTTTAGGATGAGAAAGGGAATAGAAGAACAGAAATGTTATTGAGAGAGACAGAGATAAACAATCTTTTTGCCAGAAATGAATATCTTCAGTTGCTGAAATGACATCTGATACCAATAACATCAGGCACACACCACAAAATAACAGTTTTTATACTCAACCAAAGACAATTTTACGAACAAGAACACTTCTCTCTTTCAGCTTGATTTGACCCTAAATCTTCCCCGTTCCACTTGTTTAGAGTTCTTCATATCCTGATAAAATCCACAAGGAATTTGGTTTCTATAAGCCTCTTTCTCATTAGGTGACAACCCCACAACAGTCTGCACGACCTACATAACCTATTAGATTGTAGCTTGATTGCAGCAAATTTGAAAACTTTTACTGTTTAAGCCAATTGGAGATAAAAGAAACATGTATTATGATTCTTGGCCAGTCTTTTCAAAGCACCTCATCATCGTTGAGGTTAAATTTGACCAATCAGTAGCGTCGACTGTAAAAAAAAAAAAAAAAAAAAAAGACAACTAAAGCCTAGATGT
>NC_051441.1:14740061-14755779 GCF_001649575.2 Kryptolebias marmoratus | reverse complement strand
GCCTGGAGCCCAATGTAAATCACATGTAAAATATCTGGGAGTGAGCTCTGATTCAAATTTGAACTTTGAGAAACAAATTAGTTCAGTAGTAAATACATTGTTCTTAAAACTGAGGCTTTTATTTAAAGTGAAATCACTTTTATATTTTAAAGACTTTGAACATGTGATTTCATCACATTCAGCTGGATTACTGTAACTTTGTGTGTTGGTGTTAGCCAGTCCAACCGCGTATGGCTAGAGTTAGTTCAGGATGCTGCAGCTTGTTTTTTTAACATGAACAAAAAAAGCGTAAACACATTTACCTGGCGCTTGCTTCACTTCTTTGGCTCCCTGTTTGCTGCAGAAATAATTATGAAGTTTTACTGAAAACATCAATTAGAAAAACAGTGGAATATGGCACCTGCTAAGAAAGAGTAGACCATAAAAATGGTTGGACTATTTCTACTGCTTCTCTTTGAGTTTTTTTTTTTTTTTTTTTTTTTCAGAGAAATTTTGATACAAAGGGTCTTTCCTCTTTTTTTTTCCTTATCTTCTCAAAAAGCACCATCACTTGTCAAACATTACCTGATGAATGTCCGGATAGTGAAGCTACTTCATGTCACTATCATTCTGAACTTATTCACAAAGCAGCAAGACGGCAAACATGAAACTTTACTTATTTCACATTTAAACTACATCAAAAATGTATTTTAGTGTGCTTCAGCCAGGTCGATCTGAATTAGATGACTTTTTGTGTGTCTGTACGTGAAGTGTACTTCCTGTCCTAGTTTTTGCCCGGCGTTCTTTGAGGTCAAATAAGGAGCAAACCTTCCATACTTTGTACGGAAACACAACCCCCACAGGCAAACGTACATACAAAAACTTGTACCCTATTACTATTATAAATTCTGACTGGTCCTGCTGTCAGGATGCATCTTCGTGGATTTGTTTAAAGCAACAGCATTGTCCATATGATCAACCACATAAACAAACGGACACAAAAGTCCATGTGAAACCATTCACATTTATACTTTTTTTGTCTTAGTAAGACACATTGGCATTTTAATGCACAGCTAATTTAAGACGGTATCACATTTAACATGAACCACACAGGCAGAGGACAGAACTGTGTCACATAGCATCACCACAGACAGGTCTGCATACAATGACACAGCCAAGATGGACACCACCGCTAGCAGGCATGTAGTTACCCAACATGCTCACGTATAAAACACACACATTTATACACACACATATATATACACACACAATTTATTGTGAGCGAGGAGCAGACATCATGGGACCTGACGTGGGCCGGGGGTTTTCATCTGATTGGCTGTCACATGCACTCTGGTTGTCTTGACAACGGCTGTCCCTGCAGGACAGTGGCAGCCTGAGCTCTGCATGGAACCGAGCTGTGACACTGATGGGGGTTGCTGGAAACTTTTCACCGCTTGAAATTCATTTACAGCGTTTTTTTTTTTTTTTTTTTTTTTTTTTTTCTTTTCTAAAAAAAAGTCCATCCTTATAAAGATGAGCCTGCATGACTGCAGAAGCTTTCTGGACATTTAACAGGAGAGTTTCATGGTTTTAAAATACAACAGGGAGCAATTTTACAAAATAAAGTTCAAAGTGAAGATCTCTTTTCTTTTTAAACAATGCTCCCTCTTGAATAGCATTTAAGTAGAAGTAGAAAACTGAGAGTTGCTCTAATTTTAATGCATCTAAAAATAAAGTCTGTGCCTTGGATATATACGACGGTCTTGGTGTGTATCGATGAGTCAAACCTTTTCTTATTCCTAAGGGAGTGAAACACCGACGTTTTCACAAGGCTGCTGTCAGGAATATTCTCCACCAGAAGCAAAACTCACCGTAGTAATGAAGTAAAAATTACTTTAATAAGGGGTGATAAACGAGGTTGCAACACTTTTATTCCGAAGACTTTTTAAAAGGTTTAGTTTGACCTAATAAACTTCACAGCTGTGCAGTCTGAAGCGTGCAGTGGGATTTGGTAAATAAGTGACACATAATGATGCTGGAAAGTGAGCTGGGGCTGAAACCGTCCACAAACTAAAGTGTGTGTTTCCTCATTTATTTTATTTTTTTTCCCCGACGAGACTATTTCCCTTGAATTTTAGTAATTCTGTTGTTTCAATTCAAGTGACAAATAGTACAACGGGAGTAACGCAACAGAATCAGCTTGGCTTTCTTGAAGGTTTTTTAAAGTTTTCTTCGATTTCTATCAGCAATCTAAGGTTGTTAATTTCAAAATCAACTCTCAATGAGCAACACCGCTGCAGCTTCTGAAAGATCTTCATTTGACATCATCAGATGGTTAAAAACAATACATGGGTCCTTCTGAGGGCTGCACAATTCTTGCTAAAATGTGAATCACAATTTTCTTTGTGTGTGAGAATGGACATCACAACTTCTCTATTTTATTTTTAGGTTAAAAAAAGGAAATGTCTGGACTGCACATTCAAAAATTAAACAGTAAGAGTTTTAAATAACAAAAAAAAAATTACATCTTCATTTAGACTTTTTAAACTTTATTATCTAATAGGTGCTGAACTTAAGTAGTAGAATGTAAAAAATAACTGAAATAAAATAAATAAACAGTATTTTTGCTTTTTAGACACTAAGGCAAATGCTTCTTAGCCAAGAACAGGAGTCTGTCACCACTCTGAGGTTTCACTGAGGACCTACAGCCTTTTATTATGTTCTTCCTGTGCTGAAACCTTTCCCTGAGGAGTAACTTGTTGCATGGCTGCAGACTTGTTTCCTAACTGCGGTCGGTGTTGAAGATTGTTCCCTCTACTCCTTCAGTCCAACTGAATGATTAATTTCATTGATTGTTGCATGAGACTAACTCTGTGGAAACATAATGCCCTTAATAAAGCATCGCATGGTGCTGCTTTATGACCCTGTACTGATTTATAATTGCTAGCCTCCGATGATGCTAAAACACTGGTAATAGATGACGCTTGGTGCACCTTGGTCAAAATAAAATAACTTTTTTTTTTTTCAACAGAAATAAAGCAACATTACTCTTGCCACAATTTGCCATGCTATAGCTCTCTCTGCAGCTTGTTACTATGTATGTGTATATGCAAAGTTATTTTTTATTAGACATTAGATTTAACATTATTGAATATTACGATGAATTTACAATGTTTCCATTTCACAACTCAAAAAGCAGGTGCACACACAGTACTGAAATAGTTTCAAGCTATCATTTCAATGTAGCTAATTTAATATTTATTCAGTGCAGAGTCAATGGCACATTTTTTAACATTTGAGCTTAAAAAGTTGGTCCATAATTGGTTTTTCAGCCCAAACTGACGCCAGTCTTTTACGTTGAATAAAAAAAACTTTTGCTCCCTGGGTGGCTACTTTATGTTTACATTCCAAACAACACTGTGTCGAGTGACTGATGGTGCAGCAGCTTAAACGTGGAAGAGACACATGAGAGAGGAAGACTGAGTCATTTGATTAATGAGTCAAAATGTTATCTGACTAATATAACATCTGGGACTGTTGTAAAGTGAATAAGTGAGTACTTGAATGCAGCGTGAACAGAAAACTAAGAAATATGCGTGCACTCAAACTGGCATTTACAAATGACATCACATAGATGTGAGAATTCCGATTGTAATATTTGATTTGATTATTACCCAGCCCTAGTCTTCCTTCCCCTCCACCAGCCTTTATTAGTCATATTTTGTTGTATTTTAGAGGCAAGATTTGTTTAATCAAAGAATGCTCAATAACTAATGGTTGATAAACAACAGTTTACTAACACTCCATAGGCTATGTTCCACTAGTATTGATTGCACGATTCAAATTGAGCATGTTTGTGTGTGCTGTCTTATCTTTCTTCTCCATTTTCCTGGAACTTGTCCCATTATTGGTGATTCTGCTGCCTCAGTGTGCGACTCTCCAGCTTGGATAATGAAGCCGCATGGGAGACGCAATCAGAGAAGAGTTAAGTCATTGCTCTTTCTTTCTCGAACACACATGCACACACACACACAAAGAGACTCACCATACACATTCCTAAGACAAAGCCTGTAACTGGAGTTAAATCACTTGACTTTTGACCTCAATTTACACCAATGAGAATGCCCCTGACACTGGGGTCCAGTCTGGACGACATCCTATAAATAGGTAGGTAATTTAAAACCGGAGAGGAAGGGACATCTCAGAGATTAATGACTTTCTCTCTGCACGTATTTTCACCACTTTTGTTTTGTTCAATTGGTCTTATCGCTCAGCTCTTAAGGTGTTTTTTTTTTTTTTTTATCACGCTCAACTTTTGAATTTGCAGCTTGCTGTTTCTGCGCTCTCCTGGTACCGTTGAGGTCCAGCAGGGTTTCAGGCAGAGCTTTGCATCAACATGCTTGACTCTAAAAGAAAACATGCCTTTCATGGTTTCTTGGTTTGATTGTCCTTCATAACCTATTTATTTAGCATCTATATTTTGAGTTACAGGAGATTTTTGATGCATGAAGCCCATTTCCCACTTTCAGCTGACATTCGCATGCACCTGAATGCGACCAGGAGGCTGCTCATTTGGAGCAATTCCCAGCTAAAGTGCATTACTGAAGGGCACCAAAACAACATTCAAGGAGGGGAGGCAAAGCACGAATGTAAGATTTACACTGTCGTGTTTCCAGGAAATTTTCTTCATGCTTCTTCAGGAATTTCCCTGTAAAAATGTTGTACAGGAACAAGTTCAGAACCGGATGTGACATAAAACAAAACTTTAAGACTTTTCTGTAAAATTAGGTTGACAAATAAAGCAGATGGTTTTCTTCAAGTAATTTGTAGTAATGATGTCTAAAGGAGCAGTTCAAATATTTTAAAGTGGGGTTCTTGCTTCTTACATTAGTTTGGAGAAATAGACTTTACACATGTTGTCCTGTTAGAACCACAAATTAGCCCATAGGTGTGAAGTGGATGGAAAAACATACTGTGTATGCTTTCAGAAGTCACCTAATTAGTAAGTCCACCTTTGTGTAAAACAATCCTAATATAAATACAGCTGTTCTGTGACAGCCTCAGAGGTTCGTTAGTGTTCAAACATCATCATGAAGACCATGAGACACAGGTCTGGGATAAATCTGTTAAAAAGTTTTAAGCAGTATTAGTTTAGAAATTAGGTTAAATGGTTATGAACTACTTTACGTTGGTCTATCACATAAAATCCCAGTAAAATACTTTGAAGTTTGGGATTGTTGCGCAACAAAAGATGGAAAGATTTAAAGGGTTTTACGGACTACATTTTCAAAGCACTATAATTCTCAACAGACTGACAAGCTAACTGCTTGTCTGAATGAGGATTAATCACAAAAACTGCTGAATAGTTCATTCAAACACTTTTTATTAACTACCATCACTTTGCAGAATACAGTTCTTCCAGGCAAAATGAGTCACAATGAGGAATCTTTTCATTTTGAGTTATTAGTTTTAAATTCTTCATCTCAAACGCTTCAAAATGATGTATAGTTAGTTGAGATTGGGTGATTTGTCACCTAGCTAGCAACATGCAAGTTTTGTTAATAAGGGTAACGGTTTGAAAACACAATTTTTATTGGTTTAGAGTGATGTCACTGGGAGTTTGAGCCCTATATTTGAAACGGAGCACCGTAGAAAGGTTTTATTCTTTTGTAGTTACTGGGATTGCTAGATGGCGTCTTTATGGATGTTTTTTTTCAAATCTGAATTACGACAAACATAAAACTTTTAAGGTTTTTTTTGCACTGCCAGCTGTCTGCATTTGACTCATTTTGCTAGCACGAGTTACCAATATTTTGATAATCCTGCAGGTAGTGCCCGAGGCCACACAGGAATTGCTACAACTTACTGCTGCTGTTGCTGTTTGTTGAAAACACCCAAACAGTTCTATGTGAACAACAATGTAATGCAAAATTGTGTAAAGTGATATAAAGGTTTAAGATTTGCAAGAAAGCTTTAAGTCTGAGCTCATCATTCCAGTCAAAATTAAAGTATTTCTCCAAACTGAGGTTGTTTTAAAATCTATCCACAACAGGTAAGATGTTTATTGTTCATAACCTCTATACATAACCTTTTTATACATATTACTAATTCTTTTGAACTCTAATAGTTGTTTTTAATGCCTTTTTTGACTTGCTAGACAAAGGGACATTATAAAGTCCTGCTCACGTATTGACTGTCAAAAATTCAAATCTGGTGTAGTAGTAGCTGAGACTCTTCTTCAACTCATACTCTGAGCACTAACATATCCTTTTTTTAAAACTTTGGCATGCGAAGCAGCAGGCAATATGCATTCCTTCAAGGAATGCTACCTATGTTACTGTATTCTGCCTATGGAAATCCTAGAAATCAAAGACTTTGTAATAATAGACACAAGACAAAACATGCTTAGAAAAATGTGTGACTCATTATAACGTATGCTGCATTATGCTATGATTCACTGTGCACAGTGAATCGGGTGTCTCTCTGCGTCAGGTGCCTATAAAGAGGTTAATTTTTCACTCCGGTAACAAGCTCAGCTGATGACAGACCATCTCCCCAGGGTTTACCACCCCCAGTCCCTCATGGTCCCCAGGCTTTATTTAGTATTTAGCTTTCGAGAAAAGTGCAGTGATTAAAGTGAAGTCAGGGTGGATTTGATTAAAACGAACACAGAGTGAACCTGACTCAAGGGTTTCTTTTTCTTTTTTTCTTTTTAACCCCCCTCCCCCCACTTCATACTGATTAATTGGGATATTTCTCATCCCACTCCCAAGTCCACTGCAAAATGCAGCGTCAGAAAGCACAACCCACTGAAGTGAGCTCGCTCAACCATTTAGGTCCCGAAAGTGTGGCTTTAATGCAATGTTGAACAGATGAAGGACAATCAATATTGGATAGAGATGGTGGGGGTGGCACTGGCAGACATCCAGAGTCACTGAGTGGGGGGAAAAGTTCTGAAAAGTGCAACAGTGCAATATTGGTAAGCACAATGAAACAAAACCACGCTCATGCTACTTTGCAGTGGAGCATCATGGGTGAAAACACCATCAGCTGATCTACATTACAGAGTGTGCTTAGAGTATGATATATATGAATGTATTTCTGTGAGAAGGGTGGAAGGCTGTCTACTTAGTATTATCTATGCATTTTGGCTAGATTTTGAATTCTTGTGGAGGTGCAAAAGCAAAAATTAGTCCTTCCAAAATAAATAACTGAGCAATATCTGTGACATGTACACCATTATGTTTAAGCTGAGATCATTATCGTCCACTACTGAAGGGTTGTGATCATGTTTTTGCCCATGTCTGTGTGTGTGTGCACATGTATTCGTTTGTCTGTATCATTAGCAAAACATCTTATGACCCACCGGGCACATTTTAATGAAGCTCTCAGAAAGTAATACTTAGATGTATATGTACAACTCAGTAACATTTGTAGTCAACCCCATTCAAGATGGCTGCTACAGCTAAGCAAATTCCCAACACATACTATAAGCTCTAATTGATCATACAAGATCTGTTTTTAAACATAGTCTTTAACTATTAAAGTCATCTGTGTTTGTCTGTTAACAAAAAATCTCATGAAGCACTGTGCAGAATTTAGTGAAACTGTCAAAATGTAGTCACTGGCTGTACATCTACAACTGATTAACTTTGGGAGTGAAACCAGTTCAAAATGGCAACCCCAGCTTAACAACATTAGGCACCATAAAAATTGCTACAGCACAGTCAATTTTACAGATAGGGAGCTATAACTTAGTGTGGTAGTAGTTGAGGGTCATCCTCATCACATACTCTAAACGCAGCACATATTGCAACGTAACAGGAGATTGTGCATGTCATTTACAAGACTCCATCCCTTCTTAGCACAAGGATATTTTAGTTTAAAATTCTTGCATGAAAGTGGCAGGTGATATGCATTACTTCAAGGTCAAAGTTCAAGGTCACAGATCATTCCGTACTCTAACTTTGCAGCTGTATAACAGGAATGTCAAATTGCACAGCTGGACGCCTCATGGGTCAAGGATGATGCCTGTTGATTTCAAAGTTCATGGGGTCAAAGGTCAACCCCTTTGTTAAAAACGTGTCTATGCTCCTACATATAATCCTTTTGTTACCTCTGCCAAAGAAGCTGTTTTCCGTTGTGCCCTTTGGTTTGTTTGTTTGTCTGTTAGGAACAATCAGGTAAAAACTAATGAACAAATTTGGATTAAATTTTCAGGAAATGTTGGGGTTGTCACAAAAAACAATGGATTAAATATTGGTGGTGATCCAGATTATGATCGGTGATCCACACAGTGGTCTTGGCGAAGGTTTTTGCTCTCTGAGTGCTTCTAGTTTATAATGAATTCAGGCTGAATCACAAGAAGCAAGCTCTTAAATGAACAATAAAAGTTATTGCAGAACACCATTGTCCTAACATTTATGTGGTGACCTGATGATGACTGAGCAAATAACACATTAGTTCATATCTACACTTATGAATGCCCCTACACCTAAACTTGTAATGAATCCACAACTTAATATCTCTTCATTAGAGCATGACCACTGGTAGAGTAATAAGGTAATAGTACAGCAGAGTTTAATGAGATGTACCAGGATGATTCTTGGATCAGGAGTCAAATTAAACGGGGTGAAAACAAATTTGGCTAGACATGCAGATTTCAAGGAAATTAGTTTTGAGAAAAAGTCAACACATGCTGTGTGAATTACGAGTGTCAGATGCTGTTTTTGTGTTGGAGCCTGCAGGCTACAACAATAAACCATACACATAAGTGATAAACGCTAAAAAATTAGAGGCTGGAAAAAAATGTGAACGTTTCAGAACCCAAGACGACCAATTAGAAGAAACCACCAGAGAGGGAGCGAGGCTAAAATAAAAGTGTCAGATAGATAGAAAGAGGGGCTAAATGTTGAAACTAATTGGTCTGAGGAAGGAGGATGTGTGCGCTTGTGTATATGTCAGCTTGTATATGCAACAGTAAAACAAGTAATTAGGTCTGAAAAAGCCCCCTCATTATAAAAAGCTTTTGCAGCCATAAAAGCAGTATTCTGCCACAAAATGACATGCAACAGTATTGTTACCAATCACTGACTGACTAAAGCGAGAAGGAAGCTTCCTTCTCATAATGAGATTAAATTTTACAGACATCAGTCACCCCTACTACACTTTGAAATTGGACTTGAGATGCCTTCTTCCCACATCAGTATCGTGACCAAGGTAAAAGGATCCACCTGGTACACCTATAAGCTGACAGTGGAGGTTATCATAGAGCCAAGTATGTGTGAAAATAAGAGACAGCGCAGGCAACGACCCGTTCTAACCAACAGGGATGCCGTCTCTCTGCTGATTCTGCAGCTTTATGGTGTCACATGTCACCCTGAGCAGCCTTTGTTTGCCATGGGTAAATCACCAAACTTGTTTACTGTTGATGGTTCCAATTTATTGACAGTAAATTGGAACCATCGTACTAAAACAAGCTAACGTGCACAATTCCACGGGAACTTTTATCACCATCACAAGAAAGAGAAAACAAATCCTTCCAGTGGTTCATAAAATATTTTGCTAACAGATCACACGCTCAGATCACCTGCCTTTTATGGCAGCAGGCAGTAAAGTTGTTAAAGCACTGGAATAAAAGAAAGACATTCATCCATCTGTCTCAGCTACTTGTCCAAGGTTGGCTCACAGAAGCAACAGGTTTAGAAGGAAAACCCAAATATCCCTCTCCCTAGTGACAATCTTCAGCTCCTCTTTGGGGATACTGAGGCATTCCCAGGCCAGAAGAGGTAGACAGTCCCTCCTATGGGTCTCCTTCCACTGAAATGTGCCTGAGAACTCTTCAAAAAGGAGGCAGCTAAGAAAGCAACCCAATCAGATGCCTGAACCACCTCAGCCAACAGAATTCACTCAACCATAACATCTTTGTTTAATCTTCACTTAATTTCCCAAACAAGCCTGTGACCAAAATAGAATGTTTATTATGACTTTTTAGATATGATTTTCGTATGATCTTAAAAAGATCAAACTTACAAACCTTTAGTTAATCTTAAGAAAGGACTAAAACACAAGAGGACTAGAGGAAGTAAGAACAAAATTTAAAAGGAGACATTCTGTAAGCAAAGAGGAATGAGCAAAATACATCTTTGATTACAGTAACATTTAGATTTTAAAGCAATTGCACAGAAGGAATCGGACACACACACACTCACACACACACGCACACACACACGCACCCACACACAGAGCAGTCACCCGGCTACAACACATGTTCCTCTTAACCTTAAACAGTCCCTTGTGAACTCCTGGATGATACAATACAAAGTGCACTTGACCTTGTGAGCTTGAGTATCCCTGTGTGTGTGTGTATGTGTGCAGGCCACAAGGGTGTGGTTAAAAAGGGATAGTAGAAGGTTATGTCAACATTCTGTATATTGATTTCACTGCTGGCTCTCTCTAACCTTTTCACTTATTGCCCTTTTAGCCCTATATTCATCCAATCGCTTCCCTCTGCACTGCATGCTGGGAGTTTGAGTGAGTGTCTGAAGGTGGAAGATAGGTTATCTAGTCGTAGTTTAAAAATTTTGAACAATCTTATTTATAGTTTTCAATTAAATGTACATTACAAAGAGGTACATTATTCAGTTAGTGGTTTAGGTATGTATAACTTCCAAAATAGACCACAATGAAAACATGCAAACTCCACACAGAAAGGCCCCAGCAAGATAATGAACCTGCATTTTGCTGTGAGGTGATAGCTCTAACCACTGCCCCACAGTGCCACCCAGTAACTCACAGTGCTGGTAAGACAGCAGAAGCTCAGAGGAACCAGAGGAACTGGGGAGTATGTGTTCTGGAAGAGGGGCAGATGTGCAGGAGCTAGAGCTAGGACAACTGAGATTGGCAATGGGCAGGGAATATGAGAACTAAGGCAGTAAGAAAGCAAAATATACAGCAGCTAATGACAGAAAAGACTCAAAAATACAAAGAAAGGAGAAACCAAACGTAAGTGAAAACCACCATAATGAACAACAACCACAACAAGTTTGCCTGCTTTGCGAGTCGACTATGGAATTAGAATCATGGCCAACCCATGAAACATTGTGGAGCAAGATCTCCTGTCAATAAGAACACAGGCTGACTGTGACAATTCTTTGTATTACTTGGATCAATAATGCGATTTTTGCTATTCTCTAGGAAGAGTGACTACTTATCCTGGTAGTTGAGAGGTGCCCGGTGTTGTATAGTCTTATTTGTAGCAGTGCTACCTCAATGTATTGTGGGTGTTAGGCTGTCAAGCTCCAACAGATTGAATATTTACGCAAACATACTGTACCATTATGTACTTGAAAGATCCAGTGGAAATGACTGCGAGTTCCAGTAGCAGAAATGTTTTGAATGTGGTAATGTCAGTCATTTCTGTTAGATTTTCAAATCACCATTTGATTGTGACTGAAATCTTAGTATGGTCTTCAGTAGCATTTTAATCGGTGCCTCATCTTTAAGGCTTTTGTCAGTCTCTCTCATCTGAAGTTAATTAAGCTTATAAGAAAAAAATATATATTTTGCCACCCTCGCCAGTGAATGTAGAAAAATAACAATAACAGGTAAGATCTTTTTTGTGTCAACAACTAGTTACTCATTCCACATAGACAGGAATTCCTTGAAGAACTAAAAAAATAGATATTGTAACAACAAAAGACAGAATAATTAAAATGATCAATCAATTTAGGAGTCCCAAATTGGGACTAAAGCTGAAGCCTTCCTGCTTCTTTTTTTTTTTAAGAAAGGCTTTAGGTAGGTTTATGTGCACACAAAGCAAAAGCTGCAACTCACATATTATCCAAGAGTGTTCATCTTTTACCAGGTAAGGGCAGTGGTAAACAGTAGTCCTTATAACCAATAAGACTGTAATAAAAATGGGGGGGAAAGTAACATTTTGGACGTTTTTCTGGGAACTGATTATTTTCAAAGAAACATGGAGGGCTAAGTTCATACATCTAGTCTTCAGTTGTCTCAGAAAACTTGGGTTCAGCCCCAGCTGACTTACAGACAACTTTTGTTGTCTGTAAACAAGCTGCTTCTCTGATTTGGCTTTTAAAAAATCAATACACTTTGGTTTAACAAAACAAAACAAAACAAAAACAAAAGAGACTAGTTAAATTATTTTGTGCAGTTTTCATTGAACTAGACCTGCAGAGCTGTTTGTGGTGGACAGGGGCCAAGAACTGATAGATCTCTGCAATTGTGTTATAGCTTACTGCCTCCAGACTATACGGTGCTTCTTTACACCACAGACAGCAGGTAGACAGACCTTATTAAATAGCAGACATGACATTTGAGCAAAACTTTCTTCAATAAATGTCAGAAGATGGAGGACAATTAGTTCCTATCAAGGCTCATATTTTAATCTGTTTATTTTAATTTGATCACTGAGACAGTGACGTTGTGTTGCTAGTTAGGGTAACCTTTAGTAAACGTGAGATACAAGTTGATAATCTGGTAACATCTATTTTTCTACTATGTCTCTCCTGGCCCCACATTTTGCTGAACTCTAGATCAAAGAGCAGGATGTAAATGGGCTCTTCAGGAGACAAAGAAAAAAGAAAGCTTCAGGTAAAGAAAGCTCCAGGTCCAGATCATTTTTCACCTTTCATTCTAAAACACTGCAGTGATCTAGCACCTTGACTTCACAGGCATTGCCAACAAATTGACTGTATGTGAACAGCTCCAGACTTTGCACATCATTTGACCTCGCTGTCTGGCCTGTCACAGTGTCTGATTCACAAAACAAAAAGTGCTAATGATATGCTGGTGCAAATACACCCATTAACTTCAGCAGGTGTGAGGAATTTGCACTCATTTGGCATCAAATCACAGCCGCCCTTGTAGCAGAATATAAATATGGCCTTCTGCCACAAAACAGCAGATACAGAACTGGCAAAATAAAAAGGAAAATGAAATTCTTTCACTCTGAGCTCCAAGCCTTAACAGAAGAGGTTTCCGAGACACTTAAAATTCTAGTCGCAACATCTAACCTTATATGAGAGGAATCACATTTGGGATGCGATTTCTAAATCTGTAAGAGCTGCAGGTGTGTTCAAATGCATTCCTACAGAGTGTAGGAGACGTTGACATGATTTTGAAGAGGAGGACATATAAGGAGGAGTGTTTTGATGCCTTCCAAACTGGGAAATTCAAGACCAAGAGCTCAGCCAGATATAGGCTAGAGAGTCCAACAATCCCTGCAACTGGAACAAGTGATTTGTCTGGGAGGCAAACACAATGTGTTCTAAAGCAATAGTAGTAATACTATTACTATACCAATGACTACTATGTTGGTTCTATCAATAAAATTATTGCATGATTTTTATAAATAAAACACTGCCTATCCCTTCAGTAGCCTTGGATTTGGTTATGTCCAAATGTGTGAGGTGCTGCAAACAATGACCCTGATCTATCACTGTATGAAAATCAGGAAAAAAAGCAGCCATCTTTTCAAGAAGAGTTTGCAGCAAATGTTAAGGAGCTGATAAATCAGCTGTGAACCATTTGCTGAGAGGTTAGCCTATAGCTGCAGGCTTTCAACGTCTTGTGAGTGCTCCAACTGGTCCCATCATAAATCTTTCCAGTGTTTGAGCCGAGATACAAGCTAACCTCATAGAAATGATGGGGGTTATGAGACTTATTGCGTCAGCCCTTGAAGCTCAATTGTTGACCCAGACAGTGTCTTGCTTTGGGGAGGGCAATCAAACGTGGCACATTGTTTCAACTAACTTGCTTTGTAAGAGAGAAAATAAGAGACATCTGAAGTAGTTATTAGTGATGTAAGACTACATTTTTTTTCTAGTTTAGGTGTAAATATGTCTTTGTTTAAAAACTGCTGATAGGGTACATGCTTCTGATTTATTCTTGTTGACATACTGGTTGAAGTTAAAGTACTTAATAGTAAAACTCCTGCTTACATCTAATTATATTGTATTCATCTATAAGTGTCAACCAACAACAGCTATTTCCTTTTCTTGACTGACTTTAATAAATGAGTTTAGCTCCTCAAAGATCCTCACTCATAATTGGCCAGTGTCCAAATCAGTAGACTCAGATGTGTTGGCACCCAAATCATCTTCCAGAAGCAGCTGTAGGTTCTTTAATTTTCTTTACCCACTTGTCCCTTTCAGGGTCAAAGAAAGCTGGTGCAGCAGTCTCTCCATAAGGTCTTACTCAAGGTTGTAACTAACAGATATTTGGCACTTGTAGACCATGAAGTCACACTGTGTATGGTCAAACGGCAGAAACCTTGCAACATCTTTGGCTCATCTGTCTCCATCTCCAACTTTTAAATATGTCAAGATCGGTAACTTGCTCACTAGGAAAAGTGAAACGAAAGGACTGGGATCTGTAAACATCAAACTTATATCATAAAATAATTTTATAAGTGAGAAAAATTGTTTTCATTTGGGGTGGTGGAAATGATTTATATTGAGTGTTTCAGCAATCATGCAAAAATGCATAGTCTTGCTTTATTGTGTGTAAAAATTGTATTAATACAGCTTTTGCTCATACTTAAAGGTTTCTTCTCCTCATCATGTTCACAGCTGACTAGAATTGACAGTTTATTATATTATCAGGTTATGAGTGTGCCAGTAATTAGATAAACATGTAGCCTTTTTATCACACAGCATTAATTACACTGATGGAATTACTCAATTAACAGTCATTTATCAGACTTTACCTTAAGATTACAAATGCACTCTTCATAAATCATTTTAGTCATCTACAAAACTACAAATTGGCACATGAAATGTTGTAAATACCTGAAAAAACTCAGAAAGCATCACATTTATATACACTCAGTGGTATAGTTACAAGTTTACCACAACAGTGAAATTTCACCCGATGTTGTAGACTATTCTTCTTCTCACCTACAAATTTTGAATATTGATCCAATATGTCTACTTAACACACTGTTTTTCTTTTGTCTGCAGGTGTGTATTGTTTGTATGACTTAAATATGACAAGTTTGTGATATAACAACGGAAGACAAATTTGCCTAATCAGTTGTATGAGTCATTTTTTTATATTATTCTTTAAACATATTCAACATAAAAGAGTGCAAGACATGCCTTAGCCCAACTTATGATTTGTCTTGTGAGTGGGTGTTTTTTGCAGCAGCAGTGAACTTGTAGAAATAATAGGAAATGTCAAATTGGAGTATGTTTTGCTTTAACAATAATATATGGAAAGAATGCAGTTTCTGGCACTGATGAGGATTTTTTTTTTTGCACTTTTACATGTAGCATCTTGTTGCTACAATATAAAAGCATCTAAGCCAGTGGTGTCCAATCCTGGTCCTGGAGGTCCACTATCCTGCATGTATTACATGTTTTCCTGCGCTTCAGCAGGTCTTCAGGTTCTGCAGAAGCCTGTTAATCACTCATTCATTCAAATCAGGTGTGTCAAAGCAGAGAAACAACACAACAAGAAGTAGAATATGTTAAATGACAACGTAACATAGCATAAATAGGGAGTTTGTTTTTCCAAATAAATAAGATTATCGGCAAGAAAAGGGAGTTTCTTAAGTATCTTAATCAATCAATCAATCAAATTTTATTTGTATAGCACATTTCNAGCAGCAAGGCATTTCAAGGTGCTTTACATAATTAAAAAACAAAATAAAAACAGCATGTGACAATGAATAAACAGTAAGAAAGAGACAAACATCAAAAACCCGCACTCTAAC